>NW_020837945.1:73582143-73631587 GCF_003676395.1 Aethalodelphis obliquidens
GGGGAGGGCGGGGGGTTATCAAGACATAGACATGGCTCCTTCTCACTGTTCCTCACAGACAGGAGGGACAGTGTCTCCATTAAAATCCGCACACAAGTTTAAAAAAAAAAAATCCATTATCCCACGATCGCATATCATCCATGTGCTTACTATTTTTGCCTGGAGTGAAGAAGCTTTTTGGCTTAAGGAGAGCAGTTTGTGTATTTAAAAAAAAAAAAAAACCAAAAAAATAAAACACTTTGAATAAATTTTTTTAAATATACTGAATTTGGATTAAAAAAATTTTTTTGCAATATGCCTTAACATGTGTTAGCAGAAACAAGAATTGGTGTTGGAAGGCTGAAAATTGGCTGGACATTCTTTTACAGCTCTTATAAGCTAGGAAATCAACTGCAAGTGGAAATTTAGTCCCTGCTTCCGCCATATGCTTCTTGAGCAAACTGGGAATGTGGATGAGCGCTGGAAAAACGCCTCTTCCTGTTATCTTCCTAGAAGCCATTTACTGTTGAAAGAAAAAGTGAGCCTCCTGGAGCATAAATTCCATAATGCAATGACGAACTTCCTTCCCTTTAACCATATGTCAGAAGTACTCGCATTCCAGAATGCGAAAATGACCTGTGATATGTCCTAAACAAGAGCAGATACATCCAGGAAACGTGGATGAGCCAGGCCCTGGAGGGCTTCTTTCCAGCACATGGGAGCGCGTCACAGAGAGCGGCCAAACAGTCCCACGGGGAGATCTTAGCGAACACTCCTGCCCAGTGTGGGCATATATGTGCCTGCCCTGCGCTGAGCAGGGCACGATTAGGCACATGTATGTAACGTACATGTATATGTATTGATGTCAATGCTTTATGCTTTTGCATGTGTGCGTGAATGAGTTTATACAACACATGTGCATTAAGAACCTACCATATGTTATTACCAAGCACTTCAGGCAAACTTTGAGTCCCTGCTTTCAAGGCATTCCCAGTCTACTTAACAGTTGATAAAAATCATTCTGGGGTCAAGGAGTGGGCAGGAGAGGGTGGGACTCCTGCATCAAGGCAGTGCCTGGCATTTTCTGCTGGAGCAGTGGGGGGAAGACACGAAGGGGAGCACGAGAAAGCAGGGCTGGAGGTGGGCCCAGCGGGAGGAGGGAAGCAGCAATGTCTGCCCACCTGTCAGTACAACTTGTGGGGCACATACAGGTGCTGGGTTCTGTGGGGGCAGGTGATGCCCCAGGTGGGGGAGCATCCCTCTTCCTAGGGCTCATCTCTCCCCTGGGCCCTCAGCTTCCTCGGAACCACCCCCCTCTGTGAACTTAACTCTCCCCTCTCATGCAGGGAGTTGTCAACTTGCCCTCCTGGTCTCCTTAGCACGGGACAGACTACCTCAAATCTGTCTGATCGTGTCCTCTAGCTATTCCCTCTGCTTCCATTCAGAGCCATGTTTCTTAACCGAGTCGCCACCTCTGGTGGTCTTCACTCCCCTTCTCCACCCTCCCTTAGTCTGGCCCTGCAATCCCCCTCCCTAGGTCTGCCCTGGCCTAGGTCAGCCCCTGCACACACTCCAGCCCTCACACTGCCCGACCCTCTGGAGCACCTGCTGGCTGCCCCCGGGCCTCCTTCCTAGGACCCACACTCCTTGGGCTGGCGAGATGCTGCTGCTCTCCCCTGAGGCCTCCTCCTTGGAGGCCAGGCCGACTCTGGGCTCTCCGTCCTCCCTGGGCCCCATGTACACCATGGGCCTGTCCATCTACCATCTGTCCAGGCCATCTCTGCTCCATTGTCACACCTCCACAGCCGCATTTCCCAACCCCAGCTACTCGTCACAAGGAGCACCTGGGAACTTTTAAAATATACTGAGGCCAGGGCCCATTCTGCAGTAACTGAATCATAATTTCTGGAAATGGGGCCCAGATACCAGTAGCTTTTCTTTGGAGCTTCCCATTTGGTTTCGGTGAGAGTGAGGGTTGAGACCCCCTCTGCTCTAAGGCTTTATCAACTCCCCACCTCCTTCCAAACTTGTACGCCCAAGCCTGGATTTCTCCCCTGAGCTCCCAGTTATAGATCTGATTTCCCGTTTATTGTGACTACTTGGGCTCCTTACCATGGGGGATTCAAAACAAGCCTGCCCTTTCCCTCTACTTGCTCCCTCCTCCATGGCTCCCACTCCCTGAAAGGCATCAACCTGCCCCCAGTCACCCAAGGCTGACCCTGGGCTGACCTCAGATGCTTCTTTTCTCCTGTCCCCACACATCCAATGAGTCACTAAGCCCTGTAACTAATTTGTAGTCTATCTTTTCATTACTTTTAAGTACTTCTAAAATTGGATCCTGCTTTTCATCTTTTCTGACCCCGCCTACCTCTGTCCAGGTCCCTATCCTGTCTCACTGGCTCTATTTTAACAACCTCCATCAGGCCTCCTTCTCCCCAGCCTCGCCCCCTCCTGTCCTCCACGCACAGCCAGCACAGGGATGCTTCTGAAACCCACAGGTGATCACGCCGCCCTCTGCTAAAAGCCTCCAGTGACGGCACCACCCTCCCGGCAGCCCCTGTGCCTCCTGTCTGACCCTGCTGGCGGTCCAGCCTCGCGGCCCCTGCCTTCCGCCTGCACCCACTCTGACCTGCCTTCCCTTCCCACACGCTCCCTGCTCCCCCGCACCGCCTGCCTGGCCCAGGCTGCTCCCTCTGTCTGGACCACTCTTCTTCTAATTCCTACTCAGCCTTCAGACACCCACAGGGATGACCTCCTTCCTGAAGCCTCTCATGACGTCTCCCACCACCCTGGGTCCACCATGCACTGTGGATTGTGTCCTATCGCTGTCACCTCCCCAGGGCAAGGATGACATCATTTATCTCTGAGCCTAGCACAGGGAGGGCCCGGCCTGGGTGTTCAGGAAATGTTTGTCAAATGAATAAATGAATGAATGAGTGAATGGTGAGGAGTCTGACTCCAGGGGAGGTGGGTGTGGCCACAGTGTAGGAGACAGAAGGACAGGTGGGGATACTCACCACTACGAGAAGGAAGAGAGAGACAGAAGGAACTTCTGAGCCCATGTCATACTATCCAAGCTCATCCCACCTTCAGACACCCAAGGATTTGTTTTGCATTCCACGGCCTAACAAGGATGTTAGAAGAGCACACATATTCCTTTATTTTCCTAATCCATGAAATGGGAATGATAATACTCATTTAGCAGGAGTGTCCTGAGGATCAGAGAAGGTAATGGGTGTGAATATGCTTTGAAGATTATAAATGATTGTTCAAACATGAGGGAGCAGCACCCAGTGTCCTTGTTTGGCAGAAGCCTCTGTGCCAGTGGTTCAGAGAATGTCCAGCGTGGAAAGGTTGCACACAGCTGACGTAAGGATGGCCCTGTCTGTCTGGCAGTGTCCCTGGAGTGGGTCAAGGTTGTACTTGCACTGTGCCCTTGCACAGTGAGCCATCCCGGTGGTCAGAGAGGAGGATGTGGGGTTTTTAAGTCCAGCTCCTTAGCAGACCCAAGGGCCCACCTGGCCATAAACTTGGCACCTTTTCCCGGCACGCAGTGAGGAGCTCTCTCTCCACCTGTGGTTAGCAGCCTGCAGGGCCTTAAAAATAGCTCTGGGAAGATATTTTTAGTACATCATCCTGAGGCGTGGCTGGAGCCCGTGGCCTCCTGTGACGCATGAAAACTCTTGGCTCTGTTTGCAAGTGATTCAGACAGCTGGTTTTGGACTTCGGGGGTGTAAAAATAAAAACAAGATGGGAGAAGCTGGGTTCCAGCCCAGGGATGCCCCACCCCACAACATCTGAATAATTGCTCGTTGAGAAAATTTAATCTGAGCCGTGGTTCTCTGGAGATTACACAAATCACAGTTCTGCCTGGAGGGCTTCAGGCTGACGGGTAGGACAGAGAGCAGAATGAGCCCATTTTACAGGTCAGAAACTGAGGCTGTGAGAAGTTGCTTTACTTACCCAAAATCTCCCAATCAGTGTGTGGCAGGACCACATTCAGATCCACGTCACATTGTGCTTTGTATCTTGACCATCTTTCACGACCCTTAAATCTTGCACCTCAGTCAAAACGCACAAAAATACACACTTTAAATTACTCAACAAAGATTAACCTTCTTTTTGCATTCCCCTCCCCCCATTATATTTCTATTTAATAGCAGAAAAAAAGGGAAACAGTAGAGATGCAGAAGGAGCGCCTCTAGCCTATGATTTCTCAGGCAACTTCCCCAGCTCCTTCATCTTTTTAAATGCAAGAGCTCTGGACCGTCCTTGTAATTCTTACACAGTAACTAAATTGACTTGACAAAACGCCAGTCTTATTTTAGAGCCTTATCCTACCTAGATGTTACGCATCTGAGCCACTCCAGTGACCAGAGGGACAGAGGACAGTCTTCTCTGCAAATTGCTACAATCCCCCAGCACACAGCTGAAGACCCGGTTCCCTTACTCATTGTTTGCAGCGCACTGCAGGCAGCCTCTTGGACCCTGCGTTCACTTTCCTCGCAAGGTCGTTTTTTAGGGCCAAATGCAGTGATGTATGTGAAAGCAATTCTTTTTTTAAGTTGCAAAAGCCTTTATGAAACACAAAAATATTATTTTATTCATTATTCTGATTAGCCAGTGGTTCCTAACCTTTTCAAATATAGGTCTGTTTTAAATTTAAAAAAATAATTCCCTGAATCCTGACTATTAAGCGCCCAGTATGCTCGGCCTTGAGCAAGGTGCTAGGAGTACAGTCACAAAACAGACTGGGACTCGCCTTTCCTGGAGCTGGCATTCCTGGAACTGGGAGTCTTGCGTATCTCTTGCAGCATGCATTGAGTGAGAAAAGCACAAGACACCTGGTATGAATTTAGAGCTACCTTTTAAAGGGAAGTTTATTTCGCTAGTCACGATGGCAGCTCTGTTGTACATTTGAAAAACTATGTATACTTGCAAGATATACTACTCACTTAGTCAGACAATGCTTGATCCATAAAGGGATTGTGGAGCCCTTGCAGTAATTTTGAGCCTTCCACCCACTGCCCTCCACTCCAGCCCAGGATTCGATGGCCCCAGGCCCTGAGCCCTGGAGGGTTATACCAACCTTCTAGACACTTTATGCTCATTCATGGAATCTGACACCTTTCCAGCTCTTCTCTCAGACCATGATTGTGAGCCATATGTTCACCCCCAATCTTTGGAATTCAGCAAATATTCCAGCTCTGCAGGGAAAAGATGGTGGAGTTTTCGTAGAGAAGCCTCAGGATGCCAGTTAGGAGGAAATAAGGGCCGGGGCTCCTCAATCCCAGGGAGAAGCCAGCAAGAGGCACTGACAGTTGGACTTTGACGACTAAGTCCCGTTGCGACCAAAGCAGCCCTTGTTTCTAATTTTGTCCTTAATGCTATTTATGGATTTTTAAGAGGGTCCTTCTGGACATGATGGTCTTCTGACATTCCTTATAGGCAACACAGAGTAATTATAAGAGTAATTCTTTAAAAAAGCAGGTATGAATAAACACCGTGGGCCACAAAAGGTTGACAAGGACCTCTGAGATTTGGATTCCGGGGTTGTATATGGAGGAGAACTGAAGGTCTGTGCCGCGAGAAGTGACTCACCCGAGTTTACAAGGAACTCAGAACTCAGGACTTCCTGCCTAGAGTTTTTCTTACTGTGTCACCTGCTTTATCAAGATCATTCCTGGCATCGAGGCTTAGGATTTATCTATCCCAGCAAATCTATTTACGAATGAATTAATGCCACAAACACTTACTGAGTTCGTCTGCTATATTCTGGGAACTGTGCTGGCTACAGGGATACAGTATCGAATAGGAGAGAATCCACGTCTCAAGGGTCTTACATTCTGGTGAGGGGAACAGACAACTAAGCCGGCAATTAACATACACTCTGGTAATGGCCTGCCACGGGGGAACTAGGAGGCTCCGGGAACAATAGCAGGGCTTCCTAGTCCAGCTGCTGGGAAAGCGGTGGTGGTGGTAGAGGGCATTGAGTGTTCTGCCCTGGTACCTTCAGGTGGTGTCTGAACAGGGTCTTTAAGATTGACCAAGAATTAAGGAGTGGAGGACTAGGAGCTCCAGGCAGTAGTGCAGCATGTTCTAAGACCGGAAGCACAAGCATGGGATACGAGTAGTTGGATCATTAGTACAAGGGAACAAGTGTTAAGGAATAAGGATGTAGCTAGAGGTCAACAGGAGTCAAGATGGGAGGATTCTGTGGGCCTGGTTAAAGAGGCTTGGATTTAATATTGAGGTCTAGGGAAGCCGTGGAGGGGCAACAGTGATCCAGTGTGATCTGTGGTTTAAAAATTGTTCTGTGCATAGAGAATGGACTTGAGGACACAGGGAAGGGGAAGGGTAAGCTGGGATGAAGTGAGAGAGTGGCATGGACATATATACACTACCAAATGTAAAATAGATAGCTAGTGGGAAGCAGCCGCATAGCACAGGGATATCAGCTCGGTGCTTTGTGACCACCTAGAGGGGTGGGATAGGGAGGGTGGGAGGGAGATGCAAGAGGCAGGAGATATGGGGATATATGTATATGTATAGCTGATTCACTGTTATAAAGCAGAAACTAACACACCATTGTAAAGCAATTATACTCCAATAAAGATGTTAAAAAAAAAAAAAAAGAAGTCTAACACAGAAAAATGGGCAAGCCATCTCATGGTGGGTTCTGGCCACAGACCTGGTCTCACTCCCTCCAGGCCTTGCACCCTTGGGGCTTTGCATGCCTGAACATCTACATAATTAATTTCACTCCCAGACTACTCATCAGGAGGTCTTTTTATGGAGATAACTAGTAATGAGATTGCAACAAACTGGGGAGCACTCTCAGATAGACATATATAGAGAGAGCCATACATATACATAAATTTTATATAAATATAGAAGTATGTATGTGTACATATACATAATATATATATAACATATTTATACATGTAAATTTTCCCCTCAGGAGTTTATATGCAAGACCCCTTTCACAGGACAGCTCCTAAGAATGGGTTTTAACCGTGTCTATTTCCCATCCCATCACCACCCATCCTGTGGTGGCCTGTAGGACAAGGCTGAGGCTAAATCCACATTTCCACCCTCCACCAGCAGGGAGGTGGAGATGGAGAAGGAGGGGCCTGGCAGGCAGTTCCAGTTGAGCCAGAAAAAACAAATAATGTAGCGAGATATCTATAAATCAGGGCAGGGTGTTTTTGAGATAGGTGAACATATTGTAAACAGATGATAAGAACTTGACAGAGCTGAAGTTAAGAATCCCTAGGGGCACCCACCTCATAGGCTATTGAAGAAAGAAAGGGCTGTTCTTAGAAACAGGAAATTCCTGGGCATCACAGTACATGTGCAGTATTTTGAGGGCCGAGACTGGCAGAGACCGTCCGGCTGATGTCTGTACTCCCACCATATTGCCTGCCTAGCACACAGGTCACACCAAATGTGAATGAATGAATAATGAATAATTACTTAATAGAGTAAATACTCTATATGTACAAGTTTGATAAGGTCAAATACTGACTTTGACCTAATGGAACCTGTGGAAGAAGGGTCCTTGCAGGGGCAGTTGCAGGTGTGAATTCTCTTGACAAGGCAGGGTATGCTGGAAAGTCCTTTGATGCTGAAGGGATTCATCCATGAGCTACTGGGGTGTCTCCTAAGCTTCTGGAGGGCCGGAATTCTAGACAAACAATCCAAGAAGAGCTGAAGGAATCCCAGGCTCCCTGCATTCCTGGATCCCATAAGGAAGACCTCTTGAAATGGACCCCTTTGGGCATCCCAGGCTCCAAGCAGGACACCAAGGAAAGTGCACTTCATGCCCCTCCCTGGAGGGAGACACATTGTGTCTGATGGTGGCTGTGGGTGAGTGAGCTAGAGGAAGTGTGTGTGTGTGTGTGTGTGTGTGTGTGTGTGCGCGCGCGCGCACGCACACACACGCGCGAGAGCACACAGGGTTGAGACTGTGATTTATGAATGCCTTAAAATAAGAATTCTCTGTCTATTTGAGGGCTTCCCTGGTGGCGCAGTGGTTGGGAGTCTGCCTGCCGATGCAGGGGACACGGGTTCGTGCCCCGGTCCGGGAAGATCCCACATGCTGCGGAGTGGCTGGGCCCGTGAGCCATGGCCGCTGAGCCTACGCGTCCGGAGCCTGCTCCACAATGGGAGAGGCCACAACACTGAGAGGCCCGCGTACCGCAAAAAAAAAAAAAAAAAAAAGAATTCTATGTCTATTTGAGTTTTGATTTAAATTTCCTTTCTTGAGATCTTCTGTTGGAAAATGTAGCCATTATTTAATGGCATTCCGCAGCACCCTTTCCCACCAACAAAAGAGATACATCTGATTAGCCCTAGGTTTGAAGAGCAGATCTTTGTGCCTATTAGAAGTGTGGGAAAATATTAAAATTTATCTGAATCGGGACCCCAAAAGCTGGAATACCACAGTTTGCGGTTTATTGCAGAGGATTTTTTGCTTATTTCTGACTTCTCAGTTGAGTTGGAAAAAAAGGGTGTGAGATGATATTCATTAGATAAATAAGATGTTACTGTGATGGGAAATTAGTGCAGACACATAGAGAGTATTCAACAAATGAGTATAAATGGAGAGAATGAAATTTGGGAAGGGAGGGCACCATATATTATTTAAAAGTCATATCGTCTTACTTAGGAGGGTACAAGTGGAAAGGATTCAAGGAAGCCTCATTCATTTGTGCATTCATTCATCCTTTTTTTAAAAAAAAACTTCATTTAATGGACTTAATGTCTTCCATGTGTCAGGTACTGAGCTGGGAGCTGGTTGTACAGTAATGGACAAAGCATGTGCGGTCCTTGCTCTCATAGAGCTTATAGTCTAGTGGAGAGGAGGGACAACAGATGAAGAAAAAAGCAAGTGCTATGAAGAAAAGGGACAGTAAACATGAAAGAATAACAGGGAAGGCCCACTTTGGATGGGACGTCCTCTTAGGAAAGGTGCCATTTAAGCTGATACCTAAAAGATGAGAAAGATTCAGTTACGTGAAATGCTTGGGAAGGGCATGCTGGGCAGAAGCAACAGCATCTGCAATGACCTAAGGAGAGAGGGACTTGGCATTGGAAGAAATTGAAAGGAGAGGACAGTGTGCCTAGGGGCTGGCGTGAACAGAGACAAGAGATGAATAGGGAGACAGAAGAGGGGTCAGATCCCATAGGGCCTGGGAGACCACAGACAGGAACTTGGATTACATTCTGAGGACAATGGAAAGTCACTGATGGGTTTGATTCAGGGTAGAGGCATCATGGGGTTTAGGTTTTTAAGCAGTCTGACTGCTCTGTGAGGAATGGATTGGAAGAGGTTGGAGTGGAGGAGGCGAGAACAGAGTGACCATTGCAGTGGCCCAGAGAGGAGCAGAGGGAGGAGGCAGGGCAGGATGCAAGGAGAATAGATAGGTATTTTGTTGGCTTGTTAAAATTTTTTAATTTTATTTTAAAATTTAATTTAATTTTATTTATTAGACTATAGTTGATTTACAATATTGTTTTAATTTCAGGTGTACAACTTCAGATTCTTTTCCCTTATAGATTATTACAAGATATTGAATATAGTTCCCCGTGCAATGCAGTATATCCTTGTTGCTTATCTATTTTATATATAGTGGTGTGTATCTATTAATCCCACACTCCTAATTTTTCCCTCCCCCTCCTCTTTCCCCTTTGGTAACCATAAGTTTGTTTTCTATGCCTGTGAGTCTATTTCTATTTTGCAAATAAGTCGCTTTGTATTATTTTTTTAGATTCCATATAGAAGTGATATCATATAATATTTGTATTTCTTTGCCTGATTTACTTGACTTCATATGATAATCTCTCTAGGTCCATCCGTGTTGCTACAAATGGCATTATTTCATTCTTTTTTAAGGTTGAGTAATATTCCATTGTATATGTGTATATAAATATATATATACCACATCTTTTTTATTTTGTAATAACTTTATTTTTTTAAACTGACAATCTCTGCCTTTTTTAAAATTTTTATTTTCTATTAGACTATAATTGATTTACCATGTTGTGTTAGTTTCAGGTGTACAGCAATGTGATTCAATTATACATATATATGTATCTATTCTTTTTCAAATTCTTTCCCTATTTAGGTTATTACAGAATATTGAACAGAGTTCCCAGCGCTATACAATAGGTCTGTGTTGGTTATCTATTTTAAATATAACAGTCTGTATATGTCTATCCCAAACTCCCAATTTATTCTTCTCTGCCATCTTTCCACTTTGATAACCATAAGTTTGTTTTCTATCTGTGAGTCTGTTTCTGTTTTGTAAATAAGTTCATTTGTATCATTTTTTTTACTGCTTATCATTTTTTATAAGCGGTATCATATGATATTTGTCTTTCTCTGTCTGACTTACTTCACTTAGTATAATAATCTCCAGGTCCACCCATGTTGCTGCAAGTGGCATTATTTCATTCTTTTTAAAGGCTGAGTAATATTCCATTGTATGTATGTGCCACATCTTCTTTATCCATTCATCTGTCAATGGACACTTAGGTTGCTTCCATGTCCTGGCTATTGTAAACAGAGCAGCAATGAACATTGTGGTACATGACTCTTTTTGAATTATGGTTTTCTTAGGGTATATGCCCAGTAGTGGGATTGCTGAGTCGTATGGTACTTCTATTTTTAGTTTCTTAAGGACCCTCCATACTGTTCTCCATAGTATCTGTATCAATTTACATTCCCACCAACAGTGCAAGAGGGTTCCCTTTTCTCCACACCCTCTCCAGCATTTATTGTTTGTACATTTTTTGATGATGGCCATTCTGACTGGTGTGAGGTGATACATCATTGTACTTTTGATTTGCATTTCTCTAATGATTAGTAATGTTGAGCATCCTTTCATGTGTTTGTTGGCAATCTGTATATCTTCTTTGGAGAAATGTGTATTTAGGTCTTCTGCCCATTTTTGGATTGGGTTGTTTGGTTTTTTCATATTGAGCTGCATGAGCTGCTTATAAATTTTGGAGATTAATCCTTTGTCAGTTGCTTCATTTGCAAATATTTTCTCCCATTCTGAGGGTTGTCTTTTGGTCTTGTTTATGGTTTCCTTTGCTGTGCAAAAGCTTTGAAGTTTCATTAGGTCCCATTTGTTTATTTTTGTTTTAATTTCCATTTCTCTAGGAGGCGGATCGAAAAGGATCTTGCTGTGATTTATGTTATAGAGTGTTCTGCCTATGTTTTCCTCTAAGAGTTTGATAGTGTCTGGCCTTACATTTAGGTCTTTAATCCATTTTGAGTTTATTTTTGTATATGGTGTTAGGGAGTGTTCTAATTTCATTCTTTTACATGTCGCTGTCCAGTTTTCCCAGCACCACTTATTGAAGAGGCTGTCTTTTCTCTATTGTATATTCTTGCCTCCTTTATCAAAGATAAGGTGACCATATGTGCATGAGTTTATCTCTGGGCTTTCTATCCTGTTCCATTAATCTCTACTTCTGTTTTTGTGCCAGTACCATATTGTCTAGATTACTGTAGCTTTGTAGTAGAGTCTGAAGTCCGGGAGCCTGATTCCTCCAGCTCCGTTTTTCTTTCTCAAGATTGCTTTGGCTATTCGGGGTCTTTTGTGTTTCCATAAAAATTGTGAAATTTTTGGCTCTAGTTCTGTGAAGAATGCCATTGGTAGTGTGATAGGGATTGCATTGAATCTGTAGATTGCTTTGGGTAGTATAGTCATTTTCACAATGTTGAGTCTTCCAATCTAACAACATGGTATATCTCTCCATCTGTTTGTATCATCTTCAATTTCTTTCATCAGTGTCTTTTTTTTTTTTTGCAGTACTCGGGCCTCTCACTGTTGTGGCCTCTCCCATTGTGGAGCACAGGCTCTGGATGCGCAGGCTCAGCGGCCATGGCTCACTGGCCCAGCTGCTCCGCGGCATGTGGGATCTTCCCGGGCCGGGGCACGAACCCGTGTCCCCTGCATCGGCAGACGGACTCTCAACCACTGCGCCACCAGGGAAGCCCTCATCAGTGTCTTACAGTTTTCTGCATACAGATCTTCTGTCTCCTGAGGTAGGTTTATTCCTAGGTATTTTATCCTTTTTGTTGCAATGGCAAATGGGAGTATTTCCTTAATTTCTCTTTCAGATTTTTCTTCATTAGTGTATAGGAATGCAAGAGATTTCTGTGCATTAATTTTGTATCCTGCTACTTTACCAAATACATTGATTAGCTCTAGTAGTTTTCTGGTAGCATCTTTAGGATTCTCTATGTATAGTATCATGTCATCTGCAAACAGTGACAGTTTTACTTCTTTTCCAATTTGGATTCCTTTTATTTCTTTTTCTTCTCTGATTGCTGTGGCTAAAACTTCCAAAACTATGTTGAATAATAGTGGTGAGAGTGGACAACCTTGTCTTTTTCCTGATCTTAGAGGAAATGGTTTCAGTTTTTCACCATTGAGAATGATGTTGGCTGTGGGTTTGTCATATATGGCCTTTATTATGTTGAAGTAAGTACCCTCTATACTACTTTCTGGAGGGTTTTTATCATAAATGGATGCTGAATTTTGTAGAAAGCCTTTTCTGCATCTATTGAAATGATCATATGGTTTTTCTCCTTCAATTTGTTAATATAGTATATCTCATTGATTGATTTGCCTGTATTGAAGAATCCTTTCATTCCTGGGATAAACCCCACTTGATCATGGTGTATGATGCTTTTAATGCGCTGTTGGATTCTGTTTGCTAGTATTTTGTTGAGGATTTTTGCATCTAGGTTCATCAGTGATATTGGCCTGTAGTTTTCTTTCTTTGTGACATCTTTGTCTGCAAACCTCTTCTTTTAAATTTCATTATTTTGTTCCTCTTACAGAGCTTATGTTTTGAACAATATTGCCTGCTTGAGTGCTAGTTTATTTGCCAGTGTACTCATGGATCAATGACATGTAAACATATAAATTTCACGTCAGCCTGGCCTAACACACAGTGGGTATTCAATAAATGTTTACTGCAGTGAATTCAGCCCAATGTCACCATACTAAGTAGATCTATTTTCCACCAAAAGCAAGGAAAATGAATATGTTGGTTAGTTCTACAGCCTTATTACAGTTAAGAGTTTTAGGAAAGAGTTCAAGGATTTATTTGTAGTACTACGGAGCACTAGGGTTCCAGATGGCCCATAGCAGGACACGCTTACATATACTTTGGGCCCGACAAACTGAGCATTGATAAGGCATGAACTCCTTTCCATGGGGATTGCAGATATGCTTGGCAGGACTTCTCTGTCGCACCTGGGAGAGAGGGGAACACCGGCTTAGTGTGGGTAATAGAGATTCCTCAGTTGAACTTCTGGACCAGAGATATTGATACGATGGCCATTGTCCAAGGACATATTCTGGAGCCTGTGTAGTTATATTTGGCTGCAGGCAAGTCAGATTAACCTGTGAGGTGGGTGATCCCCAAGTGTGGTCCATGCACCAAACGCATCGGAATCACCTGGGGAGATTATTAAATTGCTTATTCCTAGGCATCACCCCAGACCTGAAACAGACTCTTCAGAGAAGGTCTCTGCAACCTGCATTTTAAACAAGTAATTATGAAGCATCTTCCCCTCGAGAGCCACGGGCAAGTACTCTGTACTGCCAGACATCCAGCGTTGGGTTGGTTTGGGAATGAAGACGGTCAATCCTCAGCAAACAGCTGAGTCAGCCCCGCAGCCCCTCTCTTGTATGATGCCCTGCCTGGGTGTTCATCGCATGCCATCAGCCAGAGTCTTATTCCGCTCTCACAGGTCCAGGGAGGTGGCAGAGGGTGGCAGTGCCAGGGAGGGTCTCAGACCTGCCACCACCTGACCTTCCTCCCTTTTAGGACTTCCTCCCTACAACTCACCATCCTCACCCACGCTGCAGGCAAGTGGACCACGTGAAAACCTTTTCCCCTGTATGCTCCCCACTCTGGCCAGGGAATACCTTCCCACCCTCACCAATAACATAAATAGCCACCAGCCACGTATTGGAGGGGCTCTGACAGGGACTCAGGAGAATGTAAACCTTATCCAGAGACAGTAGAACAGGAGGGGCTATTGCAAAATGGTGCCACCTGGACAGGGTGAGATGCCGAGGCACTACTCAGGAGAGTTCAAAACGCTAAACTCCCTCCCGTTCCCCGGCTCTGGAGGGAGAGACATACACTTTCCCAGCCCCGGATCGGACCCGCAGCTCTGGCTGCAGAAGGGCCCGTGAGCCCAGCTCACTTCCCCCCTCCCCCGCCAGCCTCTGTGGGAGCTTTAGGGACAGCATCTGACCATCAGGGTCAACAGACCTGCCTCCTCTCTTGGGGAGCTGTGGAGGTTCCAAGGAAGTATACAATGAGCAGGAAGCAGGTGTTAAGGCAAATGGAAACACCAAGGACCTTTGGTGGACTTCCTGCCCCTCACTGGCAACACAACCCCTGGCAAAGGGCGGCCCAGTCGGGCAGGCTGTTATTATCTTCTAGACTAGGGCTATTGGGTGGTGCCAGTGTGGAGTGTGATGTGTTCTGCTTGGCTCCTGGTGCCCAAGACTCTCTGGCCACCCCACCTCACCCCCCAGCTGATGCCACTCACGTCCCACCTATGAGCTCGAGGACACAGCCCTGCTATAAGAAGCCCCAGGCCAGGTCATCCAGACCTCAGGCAGCCTCTCTGTGGGGCTCCCTGCACCTCCCTTTCCTCTGCTTAAGCCAGAGGAAAGGGGTCAAAAACCTCAGGCTCCCCTTCTGCCTCGAGTGGGAACCATCTGCCCCGCTAAGATATGTTCTAAGGTGCCTAACAATTACCCTGCCCCCTCCTTGGTCAGTCTTGCCACTGTGGCTCTGAGGGGCAAGGCACTGTGACAGCAGGGACTCTGCCACTGAGGCCAGGAGCTCGGTTCCCTTGCTGGTCCCCACTTACATGTAGAAAGAACCCCTTTACCTCCCTCCTCGGCATCCTCATTTGTAAGCAGAGTCCAAGTCGTCTAACTCTTGGGGCTGTTGTGAGATCTGATAATAGATGCTGAAGAAGATGCTTAGAAGATGATAAAGCAGGCTAGGTGTTTAAATGTTTCTTTTATTTTTGATGTTTGATGACTTAAGGATTTTTTTTTCCTACTTATAAAAGTCAAATACTTAGCTACTGAGACCAGCAAATATGTTCCCTTGCTGGTATATATAGCAAAATTTTTGGAAAGTGCAGAAAAGGATAAGGAAAAAATTACACATAAGCTAACCCCCCCACCCCCAAGCAACCCAGAAGTCACTTTTGGTTTATTTCTTTCTTCCTTTTCTTAAGCAATTTTTAACTCAGTGTAACATAAGCATTTTCCCACATTATCAAAAGGTCTTCTTAGACATAATATGTAACGGCAATGGACATTTTTGAGCATAAAGCTTTTTATGTGTTTTGGGTTACTTTTACAGGATAACTGCCCAGACTCAGATCACTGGGTTAAAGGGTATGAATATTTTAAGACTCTTGATGCATACGTTGTAGCTATTGTTATCCCTTTCTCCTGGGGTTAGAAACTGAAGCTCAGAAATTGAAATCATGTGTCCTAATTCATACAGCTCATCCGAGGCAGGGCCGGGACAAAAACATTGGGCAGAACAGTACACATTCTGTGATCTGTGCTCAACAACTCAGCACAGGAGAGAAGGCTGTCTGTCCTGCAGAACATCTGATCTGATACACTGAAGAGGACACACACCCTGGGGGTGATCAAATACAGAACAAAGGCTGGTGCACGGAAAAATCAGCCCGGAGGTTGGGACACACTGGGGGCTTTTCTGCTAACTCCATCACCCTGTGCAAGTCCCTTTGGCCTCGGCTTCCTACTTGCAAGAGGAGGGGTTTGGACTGGGTCTAACACATTGCCCCTATGCCTACATACATCACTCCCAAAACAAAATCAGAAACATTTTGGTGTTCTTTTTGCATAAAAAGACCAAAGATAATCCAGTTGCTTGAGCTCGGTGTAACAGTTTCCTCTGTTGGCCATAAAACCCATCCAGCTGGATGCCAAAGCAGGCAGCTTGGGGTTAACGAGACAGCCAGCTCCAGAGAACGTGCAGAGCCGGAATCTGCCAGCAAGTGACAGGAGAATGCAAGCCTTTCAAGATCAAGTCAGATGGTCAGAAACACAGCTCAGCACCGCGTCTCAGCACCAGGCTCTGCTGTAAAGAGATCCCATCAGTTCTGGCCCTTGGGATGGAGGGCATCAGCACTGGTGGTCCAGGGTGCCAGGCTATTGGCTGTCACTGTGTGTGCACAAGTGTGCTGACGGGTAGCCACCCAGTGTGCTCAGGGCATAGCTAACGGTGCTCTGGGTTGTCTTCCCAAGTGACCAGGAACTTGGGATGCAACATCAGCAGTTGTGAAACCAGGGCCAACAGAACAAGGTGGGTGGGGCAGCTGTTTATCAGATGCTAACATGAGACTGTAGTTTCCCAGGACTCATAGACGAGTGCCTCTGTCCTGGGTGTAGGTCAAGTCCCACGATCTGTGGGAAACAGGGCGCTCCTCCACCCACATCTCTGTCTGACTCCCAGTACAGGGCTAACGGATGGGAGGATACATACATACTCCACAACATTTCTGACCCTGGAGGGAGATCTGTCTCATCTCTCTCAGAAAGGAGAACGGCGAATTCAGGGAAGAAACCCAGGAAGAGACTGGATGGTCTGTGTGAAAATGCACACGCAGAGTGTCAGGAAGACAAGTCACTGACACAGAGCAAACTGTAGAGTGTGACTTACATAAGTGAAAGCACATATACACAAAAGAACACACCTTTTGCCAGAGCATATTCAAGTAAAAAGATAAAATGGTGGTCTTTGGGTAAAGAAAGGGAATAGACGGGGGGCCAGGGATAATCTCCTATCATCCAATTAGGAACGTGCCATGAACTGAGGAATAACATTAACTCAGCCCTGTGGACTTCAGGTCCAAATGTTTTTAAAAAGAAAAGGAAGAAAAAGAGACCAAAGTAAGCCAAACCCAGGAGATGTTGGTAAGAGTGGCTTTGGAAGGGCTATGAGTTTGTTTTTAGGAAAGGAGATGGTCATTTGAATCCACATGGGACAGAGGAGCTCAGGCCACCTTTAGTTCTCAACCCTGGACACACGTTTGAGCCATCAGGGGAGCTTTTAGAAGACACTGGACACCTGCCTTAGTTGGCTTGGGGTGAGCCCAGGTGTGACATGGAAGAAGATCTGGCTGGAGCAGCCAGTGAGGACAGCACTGAAGTATCCCTCATGTGCCTTTGGGCTCTGACATTCAGGATACACAGGAAGGAAGGGCTTCCCGAGAGCCAGAGGAAGAAGCGTTTTTGGAGAGGAAGGGTCAGCTGTGGCCCGAGAAGAGGGGTGACTCACAGTGAGGTTCTGTTTTGGAAGGGGGAGTAGAGGAGACACCAGAGCGGGGAGAGGTGTCCAGTGGAAGCCTGGGGTCGGGGACGGGAGGTGGCAGGGTCAGAGGCAGGGGTAGGGAGCAGGGTGAGGGTGATCCCTGTGGCTGACCCCCTCATGTTACAGAGAACAAAGACTGTGAAAAGAAAGCAACTTCTCCAGAGATGGGGTTCCCACACAGGTATCCCCGTCCACTGCTCTTTCTGGGGCTCTTTCCACTGTCCCTGGAGGCCCCAGCTGCTGCGGCCAAGTCTCCCCCATCCCCCAATGCCCATAACAGAAGCGGGGGAGAAGCCGCCTCAGAGCAAGTGATTTGAGCTTCTTGAGAAAAAAACTAAATTAAAGAAGAGTTTAGAAAGGAATCTGACTAGTTATTGTTGTTATTACTAGTTATTATTGTTTATTCCTTTCCCTTTCTCAAGTAACTGTTTTTCTTCATCGCCCTCTGCATTCAGATCTTTTCTTAATCCCTTCATTCTGGGGGCTCACTTGTTTTTAGTGCTTTCAGTGTTGCCAGCCAGGCTTCGCGACTGTCCTAACAATTCTTGCTTTCCTGAAGCTCTGATGGTCTCTTTGGTCGCCCTACTGAGAAAGGGAAATCTGTGGAGTGAGGGTCTGAGGGGGGAAGGCTGAGAACATTTAGTTTCAACCAGAATACATAGAGTGTCACGTGCCCACCAGGCAAAATGGTTTCACCTTTTCTCAATGATTACAGACAAGAAAAGTAAGCCAAAGAGAAGTTACATAAATTCTCAAGTTATTTGCAAGCTCCTATAGGGAGATTGGGTCTTACTCCTTTGTGCCCTACTGGGGCCCAGCCCAGTGGCAGCACATGGCTGCTGGATGTTCATCAAGTCCTCACTGAAGCGAGTGGTCCAGAAGGTCCAGCCCCAGGCCTTCTGACTTACAGCTCAGCACTGGAACCACGGGCATAGAGCCACCCAGCCTCTGCAGGCCATCCTGGCTACACTTGGCCCTGGCCAGGTCCGCTGCATGCAGCCTTGATCTGGCACCGTGCTGGGCACACAACTTTCCGTCAGGATGTGTTGGCAGAGAGCCTGCTATCGTGGTGGATGCTGTGAAGCACCCCAGAAGAATTCAGGGCTGAGAGGGGAATTAAAAGTCATCTAGTTTGAATGCCCACTTCCCTCCCTCCCTCTTCACCTCCAAACCCACTCACCTGCCCTGCTTCTCTCCACTCAGACACACATACATTCTCCCACTGGCAGTTGGACCTGCAGATTCATTTCTAGTTCATAAATATTTATTTATTTGTTATTGCGAACAAGGAGAGATTACGTGGAGAGGCCATGTGTAGGTTTCTAGCAAGAGGCCAGCTAAGATCCAGTTGACAGTCAACACTAATGACTAGACAAGTAAGCGGAGATACCTCCATATAAGGTACTCCAACAGAGTCAGGAACAAAGTGCTACTAGAGCTCAAAGAGAGAGTGATGAATTATTAATGGTGGGGACATCAGGGAAGACTTTATTGAGGAGGTAGCAAGTGGGACAGGCCTTCAAGAATGGCTAAGCTCTGCGCTTGCCCATGGGTATAATGAGGAGTTAGTCTAGACAAGCTATGACATGATCACGGTCACGGTGAACCTGAGACACCACGCTAACGGTAGTGAACCAGAGAAGTTCATGGCCCTGGAAGCCCTCAGGGTGCTCAGCAGGGTGGTGGAGCAGGATGAAAGCCCAGTCATCGCGTGTTGTTCTCAAGCTCCGGGGACTTCAAACAAGGCATCCATACCCTGGCCAGCTTCCTCGTCTATCAGGGAAGGGCAGGAGACAGGGAGGGGCTTGGGCAAGTACTGTAGGAGGGATTAGATGCTGCTTTGCTGGATGTGGGGGAGATTGGCTTGATCTGCTGCCGCTTACTCACTGTAGGGCCTTGAGGTAGCGAGTCTCACTGAGTCTTGGTTTCCTTACCTGTATAGAGAGATGGCAATCTCTGTACCACCTTGCCTGTGTTTATCCATGAAAACAGAGATGACCGCTGTGACGATCACTGGCACCAGCTGCTCAGGGTGCCTGGCACTGCCCTGAGCATGTCTCTCTGCCCCATCCTTTAATGGCTTCTCACTGAAGTACGTGTTTGTTCCAGTGACTCAGCTGCGTAAGAAACCACCACCGGGACCATGTTGGGGATGGCATAAAATAAGCATTATCTTGCAGATGGTGAGAGTTAGGGACTTAAACAAGGCTTGGCCAGGGTGGCTTATCTCCACTCCAGAATATCTGGGGCCTTATCTGAGAAGACATGAAGATGAGGGGGTGAGAGGAGTTACTCAACAGCTGGGGCTGGAGGTATCTGGAGTTCTCTTCACTGATATGTCTAGTAATTGATACTGGCCATCAGTGGGGTCTTCAGCTGGGTGGTTGGCAGAACACCTACGCATGGCCTCTCTGTGTGAGTTTGGGCCTCTTCAGAGCATGGTGACTGGGTTCTAAGAGAAAGTAGCCCGAGAGAGAAAAATGGAGGTGCATGGAATTTTTATGGCCCAGCCTTGGAATTTACATGACGCCCCTTCTGCCATCCTCTAGGGGTTGAGGCAGTCTTGTCCAGGCTCAAGAGGAATGGGTACCACTCAGTGGGAGGGCTGCCAAAGTCACATTTCAAGAAGGGCATGCAGGCTGGACATGTGGCAGCAATCCTCGAAAAATACAATGTACCCCAACATTGCTCGAGCTGGCACTCAGAGCCCCTGCCGTATCCTCTCAATGGCATCTCCTGTTACCTCTCAGCATGAACCCCACTCCAGGCAGGCCAGCCTCCTCATGGTACCCAGAAAATGCCATACTCATCCCAGCCTGCGAGGCTCGAGCCTTGCGCGCTCACACCTCACTCTGCTCCCTCTGATTTTTCAAGTCCTATCTCCCCAAGGATTCAGGATCCTGGTGTATTTGAACAACACTTAAGATGAAAAAGGAAGACTCTTAGCAAACATAGTTCCTGGAGTCTTCTTTATTGCTCGAGAGTGAAGACTGCTTCTTTCTTAGAATAAATAAAAATTCTACCGCACTGAGAATGATTGGTTCTGAAAACATCCACCAAGCACAGGCACGGGTCCTCTTCAGCTGTAATCATTGCACACATACTTAACAAAATGCAGGTTCTTCGTCTCTCCCAGACAGAAATAATGACTCTCATAAAGTCAGCTTGTTTTAAACCAACAAATGGTGTGGCTGACAATAGAAGTGTAAATATAGTTATAGTTAATGGATTTTATTCAGCCTGGCTCCATTTCAGCCCTTTAGGCTGATGACTAATAAAGAGCTGGCAGGCTAATTGCCTCCAATTAAATCAGGGGCCAGGCCCCGCCTCCTGTGCAGACCCCAGTCCCTGGGAGTTCCTGGCATCCAATAGTGCCCAGGAAACTCTCCCTGGCTGCTTGGTAGAAAAACAGAAACACAACAAGGCAGCCAAACCATGCAGTTCCTCTACATCCCGGCTGGAGAGGTGTGCCCTCACTGAGCATGACCACAGCGACTACCAGTGGGCGGAGCTTTACACCATACTAGAAGCTTTCGCATCCTTTCCTCACTCACAGTCTGGTGAGGCACAGAGTGAAGGTATTGTTGTCTCCATTTTTCTGATGAGCAAGGGGCAACTTATAGAGGTAAAGGGGCTTTTTTTTGCAGAATCAATGGCTCCCATGAAAGGAACAAGGAATTCATGCTAAGTGTTTTCCTTCCCCAGTCCAGATTCTTTTCTACTGCACTGCTTCCAGTTCAGCTGGCTCATTCACTCATTCATTTATTCATTCACTGACCGATTAGCCAAATGCTTATTAAGCACATACTTTACACACAGGGTGGCATAGGCCCTAGGGAAACAGTGGGAGCAAAGCAACGGCCCTGCTTTCATCAAGCCTGTGGTCAGGAGGGAGAGACAGCAGTAAGTACCTAAACAATTATATAAATAAAAGAATTTGACAGAATGGCAAATGCTATAAAGAAATAGAACAGAGTAATGGGATAGAGAATGGTCAGGGAGGTAAAGATGGTGCCATTTAGCAGGATTGTCAGGGAAGCCTTCCCTAGGAAGATGATGCTAGAGCTGGAACCATAATGATGACAAGGGCCAGGTATTTAGAGATCTGAGGGCTGAAGAGTCCCAGGAGGCAGTTACAGCAGGTGCAAAGGTCCTGAGGCAGGACTGCAATAGGCTGGTTATGTTAGAGTGACAGAAAGCCCAGTTGGGCTGGAGCATCTTGAGCAATGGGAAAAATGGAAGTGACCAGAAGGTGTAGGGCCTTATAGGCCAAAGTATAGCCTGAGTCAGGCACTATACTAGATGCTGTGGTATGGTGGTGAAGAAATGGGCAACCAGGAACAGCCAGCCCAAGCCTCCATGAATCTCTAATGCCTGATGTCAATATTACACCCCTGACCTCTGTGTCAAGGCAACCGTGGAACCACTCTAATCCTTTCACTGACAGGGTTGTCCCAGGGATATGGCTTTCATGGAAAGAATTAGTCAATCGAGATAAACTGGGGATTCCCACTAATTCCGATGGGTTCAATCTGCAACCTGCCCAGTCCCTTCTAGACTTTGCCTGTAGATCCTGGAATTGGAGGAGGAAATGCCTGGAATTCCATGACTGCTTCCCATGGTTCCCCCACCCTCTCCAACCATGTCCAGCCTGAAGTCAGAGCCACCCTGGCCAGCCTGAAAGGAGGATGTCAAGAAACAAAAAAGCATCTCCAGCTGCCCAAATCCCTTTGCAGCATCAGATGGACAGGCACACTGATGCGGGGTAAACCCTCTGGACTCTGCGTGAATGTAGTTGTTTCCCCAAATCGAAAAAAAATTCTCCTGAAATACAGGAAGCATGGACAGGAGCCAACCCTGTTAAAGTAAGAATAACAGCTCACTCTGTGTGCTCTTCCCTTTGGAGCTATAACTGGGGCCCAGCAACAGGTTATCTCCAAGTCATGACAAGGATGGGTAGGTGAGAGGGAAGGAAGACAGTCTTTCCTGACGTTGCCCTTTCCCTCTTCCACCTTCCACTCTGGCCTAGTCACCCTTTCACACACACACTCTTTCCCAGTTTCATTCCAACCCCTTTTCCTTGCTGTGAGTATGTGCTGCCCCTCCCCCAACCCTGTCCCCGCATCAAACCAAAGACCACGTTTACTCACAAGCCGACCTTCAGACCTTCGGGAAAACACATCCTGGATTTGCTTCCTAAACTTCCTCTTATGCATAAAGAACACATCGTCCTTGCAAAGCCAGGACTGAGACCTAATATCCCATGCATCACCACATTACATGGTTACCATGAACTTGGACAGCCTGTAAGCAACCTTGCAGGTGCCTCAGGATCTGAAGTCATAGTCACTTCTGCTCTGGCTGGACACATCCAGCTGACCTCACAAGTTTCTTGTTGACTGAGGAGCATGTGACAGCTCTGTGAGGCCACCAGCCTGCCCAAAGGAGCCAGTTGTGGGCAACATGGATGTCCACCCCTGGGGGACAGATAGGCAAAATGTAGTGGGTAGACTTCATGCAGTACTATGCAGTGGTTAGTCATTGTCTAGAGGCACACGTGGCGGGATGGATGGATCTTAAAACCATAGGGCCAAGTAAGACATCGGAAGTGGAATGAGACAGAGAAAACCCAAAGTCATTTACATAAGTGAGAGTAACATGCCTTCTAAGCAGCTCAACAACAATGCACCTTGTATGAGAAAATGTACAAACAGAACAAAAGAGGTCAAGCATATTAAAATGTGTGGCTTATGGATGAGGAAATGGGACTAAATAAGTAAAACAGAGAGGGAATTTGTAGGGACCAATGATGACAACGTGTCATGAAGTGAAGAGCACGATAAACTCAATCCTCTCCTCTCGAAGTTAAAAAACATCAAAAGGAAGGACACAGAAATCTCTGAGCTGGCCCAGGCTGAGATTCCCAACCTCAGCTGCCACTTCCCACTCAGGTCAAACAGGAAGACCAGCTCCACACACAGCACTGCTGCTTCCTCGCCTTTGATGATGCTACCCCCGCCCCTACAGCCAGGTCCACCCCACCCTTTGAAGTCCAGCCCCTTCCACCTCCTCCAGAGATTCCCACCTCTGAGCGGCCACGCCCTTCCTCTGCACCACACTGCAGGCATGATCAGTGTGCCTGGGAGCTTGTCCTTATTAGCAGGCAGACGTGGTCCCAATGGAGTCCCAAAGGTTGCTCTTTTCAGGGGGGCAGTGCAACAGTGGCATGCTGTGCCTCTGGCATCTGCACACCTGGATTGCAAGTCATGCCTTCGAAGGACTTCCTGGAAAGAACTGACCCAGGAGGAGCCCTTTCTCCCCACAGAGATGCAATACTTTTCCATGAAATTCATCACAGAGAGCAGGCACGCATGTTTGGTGAATGGCTACATGACAAGATGGCTTACACCAGCCCTTCTACAGTTAAGCTCTAGGCGATGGGTTCAAGACAGCTCTCTGAGGTCTCCTTTCCTATCTTCCTGCAAGACTAAGGCATAGCCAGCTTACCTCTCCCCTTTGAAACTACGTCCATCTCTTTATCCTCTGGACCTCCTCTAAAATTGAGCCTGACTGTGGAAGCCATTACCCTGTTATTCCTGATGCTCTACCCCTACCCTAGACACCAGGCTCTTAACCAGAACCCACCGAGAGTCCTATAAACATAAAGATGCTGGAGTTGGAAATGTCAAGAAGTAGTGAGATCTCCTTCCCTGGCTTCAGCATGTATGCAGCAATAAACAAATATTTTTAAGTACCTGTTATATGCTTGGTACTAGTTTTAGCCCTGAGGATTGATGAAGATTCTCTCCTTAACTTCCTTGTCTCTTCATTGTCCAGTTTTAGCAAGAATCCTACTAAGTCAGTTTAGTTAGAATCCCTCTTCCTCTTGGTGTCTAGTCAGGGTCCTCATTGTGATGGTTTGATTTATAATAAGAAATATGTATTTGGTCTTGCGTGCCATTTCTGGCACAGAGCACCTAAAACCATTGGAATTTCCTAAGTGATATAAAGATGCCTTAATATTTATTAAAAAAAACCCTTTCAACCACACCTGAGTTGTTGCTAATGAGGTGACTTTGAATCACCTAAGGATAGGGGCTGGATGCAAGGGGAACTGACCTTGTGATGGAAGGGTGGGAACCACTGGGGAGGGGAGAGGGGCTGGAGGTTGAATCAGTCACCAATGGCCATTGGTTTAATCAGTCATGCTTATGAAGCCGCCATAAAAACCCAGAAGGACGGCGTTCAGGGAGCTTCCGGGTTGGTAAACACATGGGCATCCTGAGAGGGCTGGACCCAGAGAGGCATGGAAGATCTACTCCTTTTCCCCATGCCCTGCCCTACGCACCTCTTACATCTGGCTGTCCCTGAGTTATATCCTTTTATAATAAACCGGTAATGTAGTAAGTAAAATGTTTCTCTGAGTTCTTTGAGCTACTCTAGCAAAGGAGGGGGTGTAGGAACCTCTGATTTATAGCCAGCCTGTCAGAAGCACAGTTGATACCCTGGACTTGTGATTGGCATCTGAAGTCAAGGGCAGTTTTGTGGCACTGAGCCCTTAACCTGTGGAATCCGATGCTCTCTCCAGGTAGATGGTGTCAGAACTGAGTGTCAGACACCCAGCTAGTGTAGAAGAATTGCTTGGGGTAGGGGGGTGGGGGAACTCCACACATTGGAACTGGTGAGCAGAACGGTACTCATCCTCCACCAGCTCCCAGCTGATATCTGATCACCACGGTCCGCCTTGAGCAATAATCCTGTTAAGGTAGTTTAGCCAGAACTCCACTTATAAGCCCCCATGTTTCCTCTTACTAATTTTCCATCCATTGATCTACACACTGCACATCAGCTGTAAATTCCCCCTCGCCATGCTATATTTGGAGTTGAGCCCAGTCTCTCTCCTCCACTGCAAAATCCCACCTTCACCTATCGTGTTGGTCTCCCTGAATAAAGTCTGCCTTATCGTTCTTCAATGGTGTCACTGAATCATTTTTTCTTAACAGGATATGATGATTAGTAAAAGCAGGCTAGGCCTGCCCTCATGGGGCTGATGGATAATGTATTACTTCCCACAGGAGGGGGCCACTCCCACCCATTCTCAAAAGAAGACGTGTGAATTTTGCCAAATTCCATTTCCATTCTCCTGGGGCCCGTGCAGTGTTGGCAGTAGAGGGGAGCTACTGGCTGGAGACCAGCTGCCTTGCGAGGCCCTGCCAGGACTGGTACAGAAGGGCTGACGTTTCTGTTCCCAGAGCCTGGCTCCCAAGCAGGATGGCATCTGCTCAGAGTCTGAAGCCTAGCACACTCCAATTGTCCTGTGGTCTTGTGGCATTTTCAACCTATCAATTGAATCTTTCTTAAAAAGCTAATCCTGTGTTTATTGGTTTTCTGCTCTGAACTGGCATCACTAGAATTTTCCTTAAGGATGGAAGAGCTCAGAGAACCAGATCTGGATGTCTCTCCAGTGCCAGGACCTGAGTGAGAAAGGCTGGTGACATACTGAGGAAAAACTGGCCCAGTGCCCACCCCTACCACTCACCGCCCCCTGTTTCCCTGAATGGTACCAGCCCCTTCTGAGCCCTTGGACAAGATGCTGGGGATCTCACCCCAATCAGATGTCACTACACTAACTGGCTGAGTGGCCACAGCCAAGTCTCTCCCCTCTCTGGACTGATATCCTATCTAAGTGTTTCTTGAATAAGTGAAATCGCAGATGCAAAGGAAGTTTTTAAGCTTTGTGAAAATGTAAGGTCCTGTGGGAACACTCTGTACTTCCCACTCAATTTTGCTATAAACCTAAAACTTATCTAAAAAGTAGAATCTATTAAAAACAAACAAGCAAACAAAAATGTTAGGCCCTACAATGAACCCTGGACAGAGAAGGAAGCCCTAAGTTCTTATAAAAGCACTGCACCTTTCTGTGTGGCTTTGGGAAGTATGGAAACTTTCTGAGCCTTGGTTCCCCTGTTCTACCCGTTGTGGCTACGATAAGAATCAAACAAACTAATGGGTTTTTAAATATTGAGTTAATTATAGAGCACTGTCCCTCAGTGAGCGCTTCTTGTTAATATCTGTCACTTACTAAAGAGACTGTACTGAAGGTTGACCAGCCAGTCCCAAGGTGGCAGAAATTTTGTAGCTCTTAGAGAGCACTAGGAAAATCTAAAGAAAGGATGGGCACCACAGACAGCACATTCAAAACTGAACAGATTACAAATAATAAATGCTGGAGAGGGTGTGGAGAAAAGGGAACCCTCTTGCACTGCTGGTGGGAATGTAAATTGATACAGATACTATGGAGAACAGCATGAAGTTCAATAAGAACCTAAAAATAGAACTACCATATGACCCAGCAATCCCACTGCTGGGCATATAGCCTAAGAAAACCATAATTCAAAAAGAGTCATGTACCACAATGTTCATTGCAGCTCTGTTTACAATAGCCAGGACATGGAAGCAACCTAAGTGTCCATCGACAGATGAATGGATAAAGAAGATGTGGCACATATATACAATGGAATATTACTCAGCTATAAAAAGAAACAAAATTGAGTTATCTGTAGTGAGGTGGATGGACCTAGAGTCTGTCATACAGAGTGAAGTAAGTCAGAAAGAGAAAGACAAATACCGTATGCTAACACATATATATGGAATCTAAAAAAAAAAATTGTTCTGATGAACCTAGAGGCAGGACAGGAATAAAGACGCAGAAGTAGAGAATGGACTTGAGGGCATGGGGAGGGGGGAGGGGGAAGGGTAAGCTGGGACGAAGTGAGAGAGTGGCATGGACATGTGTACACTACCAAATGTAAAATAGATAACTAGTGGGAAGCAGCTGCATAGCACAGGGAGATCAGCTCTATTCTCTCTGACCACCTAGAGGGGTGGGATAAGGAGGGTGGGAGGGAGGCGCAAGAGGGAGGAGATATATGGGGATATATGTATACGTATAGTTGAGTCACTTTGTTATACAGCAGAAACTAACACACCATTGTAAAGCAATTATACTCCAATAAAGATGTTAAAAAAAAAAACTGAACAGGAGGAAGAGAAGGAGGAGATGGAGAAAGAAAAGGAGATAAAGGAGGAGGAGAAACAGAAGGAGGAAGAGAAGGAGGAGAAGAAGTAGTAGAACAAGAAGCAGCAGCAATAGCAGAAAAAAAAAACAGAAGCAGCAGCAGGTGCCAACGCAGAAGGAGAAGAAACAGAGGAGATGCTGAAGAAGCAGAAGAAGTACAAACAGAAGAAGCAGAAGCAGAAGAAGAGACAGAAGACGAGGAAGGAGGAGAGAAGGAGGAAGGAAGAGGCGTGGAAGCTGCCAGAGAAGAAGGAGGAGAAGTGGAAAAAGCCGAAGTCACGAAAGTAGAAGCTGAAGCCAAAGCCACCGCTGCTGACAAAGCTGGCGGGGGAGAAAGAAGGAAAAGCAGAAGTGGAAGGAGAGCGTAAGAGGCAGGAGCAGCCCAAGCAGAACAGGAGCAGAAGCGGAAGTGAAAGAAACAGAGGAAGAGGAAGGAAAGAAAGGAGGAGGAAGCAGAGAGGGAGAGAGGGAGGAGAGAGAAGTAGTAGAAGGAGCCGTCGAGGAAGAAACAGCAGCAGCAGAAGAAGCAGAAGCAGGAAAAGCACAGAAAGCAGAAACTGAAGCCAGAGCAGCAGAAGGAGAAACCAGAGCGGCAGCGGCAGCAGCCGGGCCCGGGGCAGAGGTGCAGCATCCACCCGGGGCAAGGATGAGAGGACGCAGGGCTGGCTGGGCACCGGCTGCTCCTCGAAGCCCAGTTTTCTTCTACAGCCAAAGAGGCAGGTAAGCCAGTGAGAGGCCCTTGCAGTTCTATTTCTTTGGGCCCTCAAGACAAGGCCAGGGACCGAGGAGAATTCCTTCATTCTCGTTTTTGTTCCCCAGACAAAAACGATCGAATGAAGGAACGAACTTTGATCAAGCGCCTTCTGAGAACCGAGCAGAGACAAAGGAGACACAGTCTCTGCTTCCCATGAGCTCAGAGTCCGGGGCAGGGCAGTACTCGTGGTCAGAGGAGGGGTAGAGATCTTTCAGGTCCAGAATTTGGGAAATGAGGAAACGTCAGAGAGGCTTTAGAAAGAGGTGGGATTTGAGTTCTGAGTCAACAAGTGGAGATGGAACTTAATGCATGGAATTGGTGTGGGGAAGAAGGGCTCCTCTCCCAGGAGAGGGGTGCCCCCAAGGCTCTAACGGTCAGCCAGGCTGGTGGCCTGGGTCAGATACCGGCCTTCCGCACCCAGGGCTGAGCACAGCAAGCCGCTGCCCGGGAAACAATTCCTCTCCCAGTCAAGAGGCCTGTGATACGGAGATCAGGCCTGTCATGGGACAGTCTTCCTGCTGGGGGAGAGACGGTCATTTGGACTTGTCTCACCTCACTGACTAGAAGTGCCTGGGAGGTGACCAGAGGGACCTTGGTGCTGGAGAGCAGACGCCTCCAGACCCTGGAGGATGAGCTCGAGGGGAGAGAGAGCAGGGACTGTCAGGAACCCTCCAGGGTCCCCTGTCCTCTGCAGGGTTTCTCCTTCCAGGAAGACTGAAGGCTTCAGTGTTGCCTCCAAGTCTAGTGAAGAGATCCAGCCTGTCCCCAGAGCAGACCCTTCCCTGATTCCTCTCAGGAGCCAGATTCTCCATAGCTGCCCCAGCCTTTGAGCAAGGAGTGACCCAGAGTAAGTGAGAGTCAGGCCCTGAGCAGAGAATCTCAGGCTCTGTGAAGGTCCAGCAGACAGTGGGGCCCCCTCAGACCTCCCTCATTCACCCCAAGGACCCCAGTCCTCATTTCTTGAGTCCTGCTCCAGCCAGAGTCTATGAAGATGTCCCTTCCTGAAAACCCATGGCAGTGTGACAATGAAGCCAACATGATGGGGCCATCACCTGGTGAGGCAGCATCTCGGTGGACGGTACAGACCCTTCTCCCCTCCCCTCAGGCCACCACAACCCCACCACGAGGGTGAGATAGAGGAAGTGTCTCTCGTGTGTGTGTGTGTGTGTGTGTGTGTGTGTGTGTGTGTGAGAGAGAGAGAGAGAGAGAGAGAGTTGAGATGGGGAAAATTGGGGAGTTCCAGGCAGTGATGGGATCTGTCACAAGGGGAAATTCCAAGTGATAGCAAGAGTTGGGGTAAAACAGGAAAATCAGAGGGGATAAGGAAAGGACAGAGAGGAAATTCTTCAGCCTTGACAATACAAGGAAGCTTCCTAGGTCTGGTGAATATTAATTGAAAAATGTCCAGTGATGCAGTTCTCTTCACAGCATCCAACAAAGTGCTGGGCGCTGTGGTGCCTGGAGCCCTGGCTTAGAAACCAGTTTGCCTCTCACAGCCTCTCACACCATAAGATGGTCCCTCTCTCCCCACATAGTTACTATATGTAAATGTCTTAGAGCAGTACCTGGCAGACAGTAAATGCTCAATAACTCTTAGGTATTATATTATTAACAGAAGCATATTAAAAATGCCTATTAATTGATTAGAAAAATTATCTTAATACCTGAATGGGCAGCAAAAATTCTTGTTCTGAGCAGGTCAAAGTTGAAAGTATTTCAGGACTGAGGAGGCTAGTGCCCTTCAACATGAGGGCAATAGGAGGGATTAGGACCATTTTCTCAAACCAGTGTTGTCTTTGAATCCTATTTACTTTGGGTGAAACTAACACCACCAATAACCTTGTATCCACCTGGGTTGCCTCCAAGTTTGCAATTACAGTAAAGGAAAATCAGTAACTTTTCAAGTCACTTAATGGCAGGCCTAGATGTCCCTCTCACCCTTCCCATGCTGGAGCATCTTTGCAAAATGCTTTAAGAGCTACAGATAAAAGAAATTGTTATGGTGTAGGAGGACCAAGGCTCTGGGGCTTCTCTGAGTGAGAAATGAAGGAGGCCCGACCTCTGTGCCTTAGGCAGCCACGATTCACGAAATCTCTCAACTCACCTTCCCAGGCCAGGTTTCCAATCCAACGTTTTCTTCGTATGTTGAAACATCAATTGGCCTTGATGGCCAGCAAAGGGGACATCTCCTCTCAAACCCGTCTATTCTTCTCCATGTCCACCCCTACCACGCTGGCCAAAGCCACTCTTACAGCTCTTCTAGAGCCCAATGACCTTGATGGTCTCGGATCTGCAGCTGCCAGCAAGATCTTCTTGTTTTTAAAAAAAAAATTTATTTGAGTACAGTTAATTTATAATATATTAGTTTCAGGTGTACAACATAATGATTCAATATTTTTATAGATTATACTCCATTTAAAGTTATCGTAAAATATTGGCTCTAGTCCCTTGCTGTACAATATACCCTTGTAGCTTATTTTTCTATACATGGTAGTTTTTCTTAATCCTTGACCCCTGTATTGCCCCTCCCCCTTCCCTCTCCCTACTGGTAACTACTAGCTTGATCTCTACCTCTGTGAGTCTGGTTCTGTTTTGTTACATACAGTCGTTTGTTGTATTTTTTAGATTCCACATATAAGTGATAACATACAGTGTTTATCTTTCTCTGTCTGACTTCACCAAGCTTAATACCCGCCAGGTCCGTCCATGCTGTTTCAAATGGCAGAAGTTCATTCTTTTTTTGACTGAGTAGTGTTCCACTGTGTATGTGTGCGTCACATCTTCTTTATCCATTCACCTGTTGATCAATGCTTAAATTGCTTGCCTATCTTGACTACTGTAAGTAATGCTGCTCTGAACATTGGGGTGCATGTATCTTTTCAAATTAGTGTTTTTGTTTTCTTTGGATATATGGTACAGCCACTATGGAAAGCAGTATAAGTTTCCTCAAAAAACTAAAAATAGAACTACCATATGATTCAGCAATTCCACTCCTGGGTATATATCCAGAGAGATCTTTTTAAAATGCAAATATGGTGGCATTTTAGCCCCTCTCCCTTCCAATCAATCCTATGACCTTAGGCAAATCCCTTCCCACCTTGGGACTGGGAATCCTTAGAATGATACTGAGGAGTTCGGGCTACTTGGTTTCTCAGGGTCCTCCCCACTCGGTCTATGGTTTTCTGTTGCTGAGGGTACTGATTTCAGACTCCCCCGGCCTAAACAGACTTTGGACTAGCAGTGCCATGGCAGAAGTGGAGGTGCGAATAAATCTCCTTAAAGAAACAAATTCTCCTGCTCGTTCTATTGTCAGAACATTTGTGCTTGAAAGTGGCCTTCGCAACCAGAACCAAGGGAATTCTTTGTCATCTGCAGTTTAATTATTGGTTCAGTTACTTAAATGAGTGACTTACACTTTCCATTTCCTCTCCAGACATCCAGAAAGTGGGCATGAAGCACCACAGCATGTCCCAAAGGCATGATGTGTCGTCTATAGGTTAAAAATTTAACACAGGCAAGTCTTTAAAATAAATCATTTACAACTGTTCACGTTCTATTAAAGAATAAATAAGGACCTTTTGGGCACATTAGTTTTGGGGATTCCCTTTCTGCCCTAGGATATATTTCTTCTCTATTTAATTTTCATTCCTGCTAACTTCCATTCTTAGATCTCTAGAGTTAGAATACCTAACCTCCTTTTGCTTGGAACACAAAGTAATAATTATTCCCACTTTGTTTCCACAGTAACAGCCTGTGTCTCATATTTGCACACTTTATTCCCAAACATCATTTAAATGCAGCAGAGAAAAAATAGAGTAATTCAAGAGGATCAGATAAGAACTTGATTCTAGTCGCTCCCCGAACAAGACATTTTCTCTCAACAATTCGGAGGCTCTTGAAAGTTGCACTTTCCCATACAACACTTTTCATGTGCCAGTGAAACAGGCTCTTTGTTGGAAACTCATTGCATGGGCATCTGCTCTTGTCAAATCTACCCTCCAAGAAGGCTGGCAGGCTGCCAGGGACCCCAGCCTCCACGGTTGACACTCAGGGTCAAAGATTTCTTTAGTGACTCAGAATCTGAGAACCTGAAGTTCACACCTGTGTCCCTTCTTGGAAGTTCTCTTTGCTGTGAGCGTTACGTGAGAAGCCATTGAAGTGCAAAGCAAGGTCCATGTGGATGACAGCTCTTCTAGTGAAGTCACCCCCCTGTCACTTCAAGGGCACCTGCTTTGCATTTAATGCTCATCAAATAAGATTGAGAGAGTAAGCTCGTAGCCCCCTGGCCTGGTCCTAGGTTGTGAGCATCCTTAAGGGCACGAATTGAACACAGCACCTGCCATGTAATAATCTGTATTTCAAAAGATCAACGTCCTATCTAGATAATCCCCAGGCATTTTAAGTTGAGTCCCATCTTATTAGGCTCATAAAAGCTCTTCTACCTTAACTAATTTTGTTCCAGGTAACTTGTATAGAAAGCCTGAACACAAAGGAAAATTAAAAGAGCCCCAGAGTGGTGGTGTTCTCCATATTACCTTGAAAGTGATAGCCATTTAGATTTTAATCAGAGGAGTAACTGAAATTCTTAACATCTCCACTGCACACTAGGGAAAACTGAGAATAGTTTCTTGTCCAAACTGGTTGGAAATCTCCGTTGCAAAATGTCTACAGGACCACTATGATCTATGATATTGCCACACCTGGCCTCCTCCCAACACACACCAAACACTGACAAATTTCGTCTCTCAAGTCTGAATCATTCCTGACAGTGTACAATAGCTTTGCCACGTGTGGACCCTAAGATACAGACAGGTGAAGTCACTTATGCCGGTCATGCAGTTAATTCGTGTGCTGGCTCTTAGCTGCCATCTGAGATTACTCCATTACCAACTTGATTGATATTCGTGTCCCCAGTGGTAAAATGAGAGTTTTAGAGGGAAAAGAAGCACAAAGCAATTTTTTTTAAAAGAAAGAAAGAAGCTCAAGTGTTTGTTCCCAGGGTTCTCTCTTGGAACGTGGCTTTGGAAAATGGTTTAGTCAGCATTTTTCCTCCCAAATGATTTTTTTTTTTTTCCTTACCTCTACCTTTTCAGGTATTGGCAAAAATGGGAGGGAGTCTTAAAAGACTGGAAGTTCTTGGCTGTGTGTTATAGCCAGCGTCGGAACAGAAAGCCCCGGTACCGTCTCAGTCTCTCCCGCCCCTTTCCTCCTCCCCCTTCTTCTCTTTCTCTTTCTCCCTTTCCCCCTACACCCATACACAAGATCATTCAGTCAGTGGAGGGACTTCGGGAGAAGAGAGAGGGAGAAGAGAGATAAGCCAGCAGACTTTTAGGTGCCTTTTCCATTCCCCTTTCAGTGAACTGAAGTAAAACAGCTGTCTTCCTCGGCATGTGGCCCAGAGAGTCACCTGCTGATTCTGCGGATCTAGCCACGGCTCTTTAGTTAATGCCAATTGCGGAGAGGCTAGAAGGAGCAGGAAATCTGTATTCCCACAGAGATGGATCACTTGGTAATACACTGAGTTTCCATCTGGAAAACAGAGGAGATGAACACTTAAAACCTGAAGTGTTCTTTTCATGAAATTTGTTCTCTTTATAAAATAATAACAAAACAAAAAATTAAGAGCTATGCCCTAAAAGCATCAGTGAATTTCAAAACAACACAAATCCTTTCAACGTTTTTCAAAAATCCTAAAAGTAATAGTCCACAGATACATTTACCCCGCCCACCAGCTACCTGGAAATCTTATCAACAAAGAAGCTGAAGTAGGGTCGGTCAAAGAAGATACAGGGGGCCACTCAGAGGCTAAAACAAACCCCACGGCTACATGGTACTATCCACGCTGCCACCTCCAATCCCCTCAACACCCACATTCTCCCTGAACTGCTCTCCCTCCCCCACCCATCTCTTTCTTAACTCAGTCGATTATTTAAGCTGATTTCAGTAAGCAAAAAAAAAAGCCTCTCTCTTTCCAAGGTGGAGGGTAAGGGAGACTTGTCCTCACAAATACAGGATTCACTTTGCTAGCTTGTGGTGGTTGTGATAAGACTACGAACATTCCCAGATGAATGATTTAAAGCAACAAGAAAACAACAACAAAAACCTTAATCAAAGGGAGGTATCAGTTGGGAAACGAGCATTGCATTTCTTTTGTGCCTCTGTGCATCAACTCAGCCAACAAGAACAGAGCACCACTGCTGTGCAGGCCCACAGTGAAGCCCCAGTTCATTCATCTAATGGTTGCCCTTAGGTAAGTTACTTCATCTTTCTAAACATCTGTCTCCTCATCTGTAAAATGGGGATAATAACAGTTCTTACCTCAAAATGTCACTGGGAGGACTAAATGCAATCATTCATATTGGAGTAATCAGTCAGTACATGGCACGATGTAAGTACCTAATACATGTTGATGATTATCATTTATCTTCTTCTTATCTTTGAGATATCATACAGGATATGGGACAGGAACAGGAAGTGGATGTCTATAAAGATTCTTGTGATAATGAAGACCACATTCCAGCTCCTTTGAAATGGGTTCAATTAGTTTCTGAACATCAAGCTTCACTGTCCTACAGGCTTCTGGGGAGAGCTAAGGGAGCAAGAGTTCACCCCCTCTGTAGCTTTCGAAGAGAGATGTTCATCCTCACAAGGACTGTCAGCAGTCCCTTACAGGGAAAGCTGGAGCTACATTAAGCGCATGCCTGTTGAGTTGCCTTCTTTTAGCCACATGGTCCGTGATAGAAAACTGGACTATCTAGACTTGGGAGGAGCCCTAGGGCCTGAGGGAAAGAAAATGTTTCCCTGCACCCAAGCAGCAATAGCTTCATAAGAAGGTGTCCACTCCTCTGTCTCCCAAGGAATTACAAGCAGAGCTCCAATCCCCCCTCTGCCATGTCCTGTGGAAAGCTGAGGGAGGTATTCATCTCCTCTGAGCGCATTTGCCCATCTGAAAAGCAGAGTTGATACTACCCGTCTTGAAGGGTTGTTGTAAGGACTAGAGATAATATCTAATTTAAACATATGACACCATGTGCCCAGCACTTTACACATACTTAATAAACAAGAGTGTTTGTTAGGCAAATTGCAATGGCGTGTGATCATTCCTGGGTCAGAGAGGAGAGTTCCCCCATGTGAATACTAAGAGGTATTTGACTAACACGAGTCTTGATTCATACTGGCCCAGAAATGAGGAGACCTGGGGCAAGTCACACAGCCTGAGTCTCAGGCTTCTCATATGAAAAAGAAGGGGCTGGACAAACCATCTCAGAGGCCATAGACTGCAGAGACTCAGACTGTGTGGTTCCAGGGTCTAGAACTCTGCTCCTGGGCTTGCTGAGTAACGAGAATATGACCAAAAGCATATATAGCACTTGGATATATGACCCAGCCATCCCACTCTCAGGTAAATATCCAGCAGAAAAGTGTACACGTGTTCAATAATGTGTGCAAGAACATTCATTGCAGGCCTACTTGTAAAAGCTAGAAATGGTCCAAATGTCCAGTAACAGTAGAATGGATCAATAATTGTGGTATATTCAAACAATGGAATACTATACAGCCATGCGAATGAACAATGACTGCTACACACACACAGTGGATGGGTCACAGAAGTAAACAGTTGCGTAAAAGAAGTCTGACATAGAAGAGTACACACTGTTTGATTCCATTTATATGAAGTTCAAAAAGAGGTAAAATGAATCCATGATGTTACAAGTCAAGACAGTGGTTACCTTTGAGTAATGAGAAGGTATGAGGGAAGTTTCTGGAGTGCTGGTAAGGCTCTGTTTATTGATGAAGGTATGTCTACTTTGAAAACACATTTGTGTGTGTGTGTGCACACACGTGTGTGTGTGTATATACACACACATATATAATAGTTCAAGAAAAAGTTTACATTAAAAATATGCATAGGGCTTCCCTGGTGGCGCAGTGGTTGAGAGTCCACCTGCCGATGCAGGGGACACGGGTGCGTGCCCCGGTCTGGGAGGATCCCACGTGCTGCGGAGCGGCTGGGCCCGTGAGCCATGGCCGCTGAGCCTGCGCGTCCGCAACGGGAGAGGCCACAACAGTGAGAGGCCCGCGTACCGCAAAAAAAATAAATAAATAAAATAAAATGAAACAATGACCTCCACACTGCTATACCCGATGGTCAGTTCTCCAGTCGTCACCTTACTTGGCTCATCAGCAGCGTGTGACCTAGTTAATGATGACTCTTCCTCCTTGAAACCCTTTCTTTACTTGGCTACCAGGGCACTCTGCTGGCTTTCTTCCTACTTTACACCCTGCTCTTTCTCAGAGCAGGAATCTTTGCAGGTTCCTCATCTCTGGACCTCTTTACCTTGAAGTTACCCCAAAGCTCAGTCTTTCTGAAATTATTAGGTTCTGAACTATCTGAACTTCACTATCTGATCTCATTCAGCTCCATGTTTTTAAATTCCATCGATAAGCTGATGACTCCCAGATATATATCTGTGGCCCGCATTTCCCCCTCTGGATTTTCAGACACATCTGTCCAAGTGCCCACTTGGATATTTAATAGGCATCCCAAATTTCACCTACCCAGAACTGATCTCATGATCTGTCCCTAAAACCTGCTCCTCCCACAACCATCCTCACCTCCAGAATGGCAACTCCAGTTCCTCAGGTCAGATGTTCATCCTGACTCTTCTCTCATACAGTGAAGTCAAACTGTGAGAATCATGGTGCTGAATGGTGGGAAATAAGAGGGGATGGGGTAGTAATGTCACGTGCAGCTTTTTAAAGGACTGCTGAGTACAAGCCTGAACATCAAGGTTGGATATTGACCATTGTTCTTTGAAGCAGAGTGTGGCCTCTTGCACTGTATTCTTAAACACCTCACAAACAGCAAAGTTCTTTTTTATGAATGAATGAAAATAGAATAAGTGGTAGTAGAGAGCAATTGTTCAGCCTTAAATGGAAAGCACTGTGCAGACCTTAGTTGGTCTCAAACAAAATGCTTCACCTTATTAGGGAACTTCTCAACTGGGACTCTTAGCCAAAGTTCACCCAGCTTCACACCACACACTGAATTTCCAATGTGGGCATATAGTTGCTTAGAAAATAAGGAGGACTTCCTGTGACTGGTGTAAGGCCTATTTGCTCTTGTCTTTCCAACAAAGGGTCTAAGATAATCACAGCAAATGCTTGGCATTCATGCTTCCTTTCCCTCCTCTTGCATTCTCTAAGACATTGCTAATCAGTCTTGGTACTCTTTCCCTCTGAACGTGGATTTGGCTTCAGAACAATTTTTAACCCAGTAGCCCAAGCAGTCACTACCAATGGATCTATCACTTTCGGCAAACAAGTTTAAGCCTAATTGGCCTCTCTTGTCTGGTCCTTGCTAAGTGTTTGTATAGTCACATATACATGCTCAAAACCAAAAAGAGATGACAGCAGTGGTGCTATGCCTTGAAAGCTAGATTCAAACCCATCCACCTCCAAGGAGTTGAGTATTTCCACCCCACCATCATCCCTCCCTTAAATATCCACATAGCACCTACTAGTTCATGTGAGGATGGGCAATTCCCACCTTTTACCAAGGTATACTCCTGAAAATCATATTATAAGTGGATTATGTTTTCTTATAACAATAGAATAAATGGAGGTTGTGTTTCTAATTAAGAACTTGGCAGCAAATCAATCACAAAGATGATCAACAATGTCATACAAAATTATCAAACGATAGCCTCCTATGATTGATTCAAGTGTGAAACTTTAAAGTCCCTTAAAATGGGCCTAAGTATGTATGTCGATTAGTCAGTGTTTATAACGTGCTCAAATACCACGTAAGAACACCTAACTCTCCTGAATCATCCGTTTAACCCACCTAAAATGAATATAGAAGCTTCAGTAAATGGTAATTAACTTTTTAACTGAAAGAATTGTGTTTGCCTTCTTAATAATTAAGAAGCCTTTGAGGGGTAATTTGGATGATCTAGATTTCTTTGGAGGAGAAGAGAAGCTACCAAGGGAAATCTGAACCATGGCTATCTATTTTTCTTAAAGAGACGCCTTTGGCCAATGTTTCTTGAAGCCTGCTCTGTGCTAGGTATTGTGCTGAAGGCGCCAATAAACAAAATGATTCAAACTCATTTCATTGACCTCAGAGCTGCACTTGTGGGAGAGACCATTCTTTACAAAATAGCTGCTGCATTGTTTAAATATTTGAGGACCTTACTATAGAGTCTGATTGCATCCTGGATGTTGACTTTTTGTTTATCTTATTCTCTCTCTTCATTACATATTTTAATGTTTTTACTAATTTTTCTTAATTTACTGTAACCATTGGAAAATGTCACCCAAATGGCTGGAATCTACAGGTACTTATGCCACTACTTCTCAACCCTAACTGCACTTCAGAATCATCCAGGGGAACTTTTAGAAATGTTGATGCCCAGTAGCACCCTAGACTAGTTAAATCAGAATCTCTGGGATGAGACCCAGTCATCAGTACTTTTTAAAGTTTCTGGGCTCTTCCAATGTGCCCAGTCAAACACCATGTCAGGCTTTCTTCCCTAAATAGAAGTAGGCAGGTATCCCTCATTGCCACTCAATAAATATGTGTCCATGCCTGAAGCAGGACTCTCAATGCTATTGGATTTAGTCAGCTCAGTGCTCTGGGAAGAGCATTTGTTTCTCTAAAATAAAAGTGGATTCTGGTCTCCAGTTTTCAGTTGTTATGGTGATCAGGTAGCTAGAGAAAAGCCTTCATAAATGTTGCCTATTCTTGACTTCCAGAAACTGTCATACACCGTTTGGGTTTCTTTTTCTCACCACTTGATGAAATGGGAGGGAGACCGTCTGGAGAACACTTAACCCACATCAAGACCTCAGTCTAAGGGTCTCTGAGAAAGAAAGTTTGGAATGAATGTCAGTCCAAATTCCATCTCAAATTCCATTATTTATTACGTTTAAAGGGCTGCTGTAACAAAGTACCATAAACTAGGTAGCTTAAACCAACAGAAATTTATTCTTTCACAGTTGTGGAGGTTAGAAGTCCAAAATCAAGGAATCAGCAGGAACATGCTTTCCCTGAAGGCTCTAGGGAAGAATCCTTCCTTGCCTCTTCCTCGCTTATGGTTGCTGGCAATCCTTGGCATTCGTTGGCTTACATCTGCACAACCCCAGTCTCCGCCTCTGCTATCACATGGCCTTCTCCCTGTGTCTCTGTGTGTCTCTCTCCTTCTAAGGACACCAGCCATTGAATGTATAACCCACCTTCATCCGGTATGACCTCAACTTAACTTGATTACATCTGCAAAGACCCTATTTCCAAATAAGATCACATTCACAGGTTCCAGGAGGACACAAATTTGGGGGGGGGGGTGGACACTACAGAACCCAGAACAGCTCATATACTACTTGTGGGTATTCTTGTTCTTCATTCTTAGGATGCAGGTGGTAGAAATATTTATCACATTCTACCTGTAAGTCTAGTTAGATACTTAATCTTTCTCTAGAGTTTTAGAAAGAAAGCCATCTGCCCATAGTTAAAAGAAAACAATTTGGTTAATTAGGTTGGCCTTTTAAGTGTTATCAATACAGAGGGATGAAAAAGGCAGGTATTATGCTTTTGTTTTTTTAGACTTTATTCCACATTTTTAGCCATTTTTCTGGTTCCATACGTGTTCAGAAATAGGAAATATGTAATATTTAAAGTGTAATGAATTCATTTTTTTTCCTAATGAAGCTTGACAGACTATATAACAAACACACACAAAGGAACTGAACTGCGAACTCCTTTTATTGTTCAAATTTAATGTTGTAACTATTCAATTAGATGGCCCCAGGAAGCTCAAAGGGGAGCCCAGGCTGATAGTGAGACTGTAGGAATTCCTATGAGATAATCATTTAACACCAGTTGCCTCTACTTCATCAGCAACTTTCTTTTACAAAACCTGAGGCAGGTTTTAGCCAGATCTATTGCTTATATTGCTCTTCAGCCCCACACTCCAGGTGTGTTTGCAAAATTAAACTGTGTTAGACTTTGAGTATGAGAAGAGGCATTTAGAAAACCCCCAAAGTCCCCAAGGTTCCTGGGCTGACGTAGAGGTCTGGGTTTGGGAATTCACTATTGCCTCTCCCATTTCTTCCTGTCATTTGAGCTGTCACCTTGGAGATGTCACAGCCCATATATGCTTCCTTCTGTCCAATGAGGCTCATGATCTTTGGCTATGAAACATCAGGGGAGTTGGCAGAGCAGCCAGGAGATGTTAACTTATTTTTACCCACAAGTTGCACCAGCTCTGTGCTCAGAAAGGCAGACACGACAGCAGCTCGGGGTTGGAAACTAGATAGCAGTAAAGAGTAAACGAACAAGGATGCAAGCTCTGGAGTTGGACTGGCTGGGTTCAAGTCTTAGAACCATTGTAGGGGTGGGGGTAAGATACTTAACTTCTCTAAGACTGTTTACTCATCTGTAAAAAGAGGATAATGACAGCGCCTGCTTCCTGGAGTTATGCGGAAGTAATGTGATAGTGAATGAAGCATGGTGCCCAGCACATAGTAAGTGCTTATCAACTTCTAGCTCTTATTAACTTGAGTACAAATTCCACTGAATGTTCATGGTTGCCTAGATCAGAATCTTGAGAGGTCATGTTCGGGCTTAATGGGAAGGAATGGCTGGTAGATTTGTGATGTCTACCCGGGATGTAGAAAGGAGAGTGGGTCTGCTGGAGCCACACATCTGCCGTTCCTGTAGGGACATATCGATTTCATCTCTGTCTTTCCATGAGCCCTTTCCAGGACCATCCACATGAAAGGTACTCAGCATATATGCAGAGAAATAATTAATTGGCTAGTGCTTCTTGCCATAGTGGTATAAGGCAGGAGGGGAGGGCATGGGAACTAAAGGGGGTTCAGACATGAGACAAAACCTTTCTCCCCAACATAGTTTTTGATGTCTCCCTTTTGTGAGTCAGATGATCACCTGGACTACGTAGAGTCTTACCAGCAGGTAAATCCTTGCTTTGAAATGGACTGGGCTGCTGTGCGATGGTGAAGTAGAAACCTGGAAAGCTGATGGGCTAATGCTGAAAAACGGGAGGAAGAATGCTGTAGAGGAAGGAGCCATGGCCTTTCCCAGCTCCTCTGACAACCCAGCCCACACCTCTCTGCTCCTCAGCTCCCTTATCTGTAAAACAATGATAATCTCAACCAGTGGTGCTGTGAGGCTGAAATGGCATAAGCATGCAAGTTGTTTTACAGGAGTAGGGGAGTAAAGTATGAAATTCCACCTACCCATCAAGAGCCTAACCAAATACCAACAAATAGATAGCCAGGTATATTCAACCTGTTGGTGTTTTCCCCAAATTTCAGCCAACCTTCCTTGGTACTCCTGTCTCTCTCGGTCTAACCGCATCCTGATATGACTGTTCAAGTATAAGTGAGCCTCCCCCTCACCTTTCACAGCAAGTTCTAAGCCAAGGCCTGTGGAACCTCCCAGGGGGTCACCACCTCATTTAGCCAGAAGATAGCCTTTAGCCACGCTGCTCATTCAAAGCTAAATGTTGCTGACCTAAGTACGCGGCTCCAGATGCAACATCCCAACACTAGGCCCTGGACGTGAAGGAAGCAAAGCCAAGAAGCCCAAGCACTGGCCCACCAACCACATCATTTTTAGTTGCTGTGGGTAAGCCACTTCTACTCTCCAGGCTTCAGATCCTCCGTTAGCCTGGGTCTGTGCTTGGAGTTGGAGAAGCAGCCTCAGAGAGAACCAGAACCTCCCAGTCTTGCTGTGTCATACACATCTGGGAAGTCTAATAGCTAGGAGGAGCCATAGATGGGAGGACATGGGCTAATGTAGAAGATTTCAGAAGGATCCTCAAGCCCACAATGCCTGCAAGGGCCAAGAACACCAGGGCTGCTCAGAGGTGTCAGCCACGGTGGAACATCTGTGTCTCAGGAGTAGACGAGCCAAAAATAAGCAGGAAACATTACCTGAAGACAGAGTCTTCACAGTGGGCTTGATCTAGCTGGGTTCCATGTTTATTCCAGATCTGTGGCAAAGGAAAAGTGAGCCTTATGTGCAGACTGGTAGCTGGTCCCAGGGCAAGCCAAACAGAAATACATATCGGCTCTGGAAGGAAAACCCAATTCACCCTTCAGGGCAGCCTGGAGGTTATTTCTGTTCTGTCTACCATCCAAGTTATCCAAGGTCAAAGTTAAGGGAAAACTTCAGGAAGAACCTGTAAATTATTAAATGTTTCTCAAAAAAGAGTTCGGGAAATGGAAAAATGAAGATATGGTGGGTTTCCCCATTGTTACGATAATAGGGGAGCATGCCAAGGAGGGAAGGGGCCCAAGAGGAAGTTGTAGTGCTTTCAGGGATAAGAGTCTTCAAATAGACCTGAGGATCACCTGCCCCGGTAGGGGTGGGTAGTAAAAGAAAATACAGTGCCTGCCCCCTACCCCCGCTTCAGACCAAGTGAATCATATTCTCCAGGGGGTGGGGCTGGGGGTTGGATGGGAGACTGTTGTTGTTGTGCTGTTTTGGAGTTTGGTGCTTTAGTAGCTCCTTAGGGGAGTCTAAGGTTCTACAAGGTTGAGAATCACTGTTGGAAAGTCTTATCCAGAGCTGGAGGCTGGGGTTCAGGCTGTTCTATAGGAGCCTGATCACTCAGAGGTAACGTAGGGAAAGGGAGATGGGAGAAGAGAGGGGCAGAGGAAGGAAGAGGGGGAAGTAACTTGGTGGGAAGAAAGAAACGATCAGAACCTGAAAGGCCTGCCGACATTAATTGCTAAATTTGTCCCTAGGAAAAGTTAAATTAATGTGTTGTGTCTTGTGCAGGCACTGTGCTTGGAGCCTTGACAAGTGAGACATTATGCAATCATGACATCATGCCAACCTGGTGAGGTCCATGACCCACTTACCAGGGGAAGAAAGGGAGGTCCAGAGAGGAGACACGGTTTGCTGGCTGAGCTGGGATTCCAGAGCAGGTAGGTCTCCAGATTCCAAGACCAGATGAGGAGGCCCAGACTGGATTTTCTTGGAATGTTGGCACTGACCTGGACCCAACCCATTCTTATGAAGAATAAAGAAGATGAGGTAGACAGATTAATAAGTGCCTGAAACCAGGACATCGGAGACCCATGCACTATGTGAGCACCTGGGAAAGCCTGAGGGAAATAAATCAGGATCTCCAAGCCTCCAAGATTCCCCTGTCCTTTGGCAGGAGGTGGGTGTGAACTTGTGCTCTTCTTATACAGCCCCAGGAGTGGAAAGGCTGGAGCCAGCCAAGGAGGCGCACGCGGGCAGGCAGTTCACCAGTGCAACAGTAGTCAGGGGCTTGACCTTGGTGCTGAGACGTGCGATTCCCAGCAGACAGCAGATCAGAGAGGAGCCACCAGATCAGACATGAAAACAGGAAGGGGAAAGAGGCACCGCACGTGTTGGTGAGCAGAGCTGAGACTGCACCATGCAGGGAGGCATCCAGGGCCCTCGAGTCTGGTGTTGCCACATCCAGACTTGCACCCCGAGTGCATGCCAGCCCGTCTCTCCCCTGGTCATCTCCACCTGTCTCATGCTCAGAACATCCTGGTTGGTGCCCTACTTTATTTTTGTTACTATATATGTTTTTATTATGAAATACTTCTAAAAGGAAAGAGAATAGAAAATGATATAATTTATGCACATCACCAGGCTTTGTCAAATCCTAACGTTCTTCTCCATATTTGTTTCAGATATATATTTTTAAAGACAAAACTTCACAGATGCCTTTGACGCCTCCATAGGCTGATTTCTTTTTCTTTTTTCTATTCCCAGGGGAAACCACTCTCTGGAATTTGATGTTTACTATTCCCAGGCATGACTTTACTTTCGCTGTGAGTGGACATCCATAAATAATGTTGTTTTCACATATTTTAACTTAATCTTAATGGAATCATAAATGTAAACCATATAAATTAATATAGTATTAATAAATTATATTTTATATAATATAATAAATAATATACGAAATATGATAAACAAATAAATATGATATTAGTATAGATGGAATCCAGCTGCTACTTGCTCTGTTTTTCACTGATATTCTTGATCAGGGATTCATCTATATTAACGTTAATTCACTTAATTTGATGCTGAGTAGTATTTCATTGTATGAAAATGTATGATTTATATATTCATTCTCCTTTTGATGGAAGGCAATGTGTCCACTTTTTTCCCAGTGTTCCAATTTTTTACTATTGCAAACAATGGCATAATGAGTTTTCATGAATATGCGTGGGTTTGTCCAGGCTGTGTACCCAGGAGTGGAGTTGCTGGGCTGGGGGAATGCATATCCTTCATCTATGCCTCAGTCTCTTTTAAGCCTCTTTGCCCAAACCTTGCTATCATGGGTATTTCAGAGGCACTCCTGGCGCCAAGGGTAAGATCAGGAAACGTTAACCATGGAAACAGAAACCGCTGGACATATGCTCTCAGTACATGCATGAGTGTCCACTCTGAGCTGGGCTGAGTGTGCTTGTCAGTGAATCGGGGCCTCTGGTCCAGATGCTCTCCAGGAACTGAGAAAATCAACCTGCTCAACTGAGACCTGAAGCCTGCAGTGACCTCACCAGCTATGTTTTGGGGCCTAACCTCAAACATACAGCTGCCCCGTCTTTATTTTTTCTTTTTAAATATTTAAGTTGATGACTAATAAGAACCTGCAGTATAAACAAACAAACAAAACAACTAATACTAAACTTTCTTTGGGTTCTTTGTATGGAAATATGTTAATATAAATGTTTCAGACATTACATGAAATTTCTAAAACTCTTGTATGTTCTGGTATAATGTTATAAGTCATATCTAGTTATTACTTTAAAATGTATATCTCAGAAATAACTAAATTTCCTTGTCAATTGCGTTATTATGAACTTTCATAAAATCTTTAACCGTGGTCATTTTTAAGTCTTCTGTCATTTACAGACAGTTCTGGGTGTACTCTGATGCTTTTGAAAATATGTTTCTATAAAAGGTTTCATCTTCAAGGAATTCATGGAAAAGACTCTGACAAGTACAGGTTTCTGGTAACGGACTATACTGCTGAACTGAATGGATAAGCATTTTCAGAACTCTAATGGAAAACTGATGAACTCATAAAAGTGCTAACAAAAGATCAAGATGAAAAAAAAATTAATTACATGGGACTGAGTGAACTGATGAGGATGTTTTTAATTTTTGTGACTTTCTGTTTGAATAAAAAAAAATTTAACTTTATTTCCCCTATCAAAGTAATATGTACTCTTTTTTTTATTTTATTGAGTATAGTTGATTTACAATCTGTAATATGTATTCTTAACAGAAATTTTAGAAATTTTAGGCAAATATGTTTTATGTTAATCATTTAAAATATCACTCCTGGGACTTCCCTGGTGGTGCAATGGTTAGAAATCCGCCTGCCAATGCAGCGGACACAGGTTTGAGCCCTGATCCGGGAAGATCCCACACGCCACGGAGCAACTAAGCCCATGCTCCACATCTACTGAGCCTGCGCTCTAGAGCCTGTGAGCCACAACTACTGAAGCCCACGCACCTAGAGCCCATGCTCCACAACAAGAGAAGCCACCACAATGAGAAGCCTGCATACCGCAGTGAGGAGTAGCCCCCGCTCGCCGCAACTAGAGAAAGCCCACGCACAGCAAAGAAGACCCAACGCAGCCAAAAATAAATAAATAAAATGTTTTTTAAAAATAAAATAAAATATCACTCCTCAGAAACAGTCACTATTAGCATTTTAGCCTAAATATCTTCAGTCTTTTTTCTTAGCATTTTCCCCTTACATAGATATTCTATTGCATTCTGATTTTTAACCTAACATTATATAATTTTCCATATTGTTGGAAACTCTGTAAACATAATTTTAACGGATTCAGATTATTCTTTTACTCATTTTCTATTATCTACTTAATTAGATACTCAGTTATCTACTTCATCCTCCTCAGTAACCATAAGGGATTGGTTCCACGAGCCCCTTCATATACCAAAATCCTGGGATGCTCAAGTCCCTTATGAAAGTCCACCTTATAAATGGTGGAGTACAATGAATACAGCTGGCCCTCCATATCTGCAGATGCAAAGTCCACGAATAAGGAACTCCAACTGTATATTTATTGAAAAAAACGCAGTCCACAGGTTTGGACCCTGTGTTCATTGTTCAAGGGTCAACTGTGTATTGGATATTTAGGTTATTCCTAATTTCTGTTTTTACAATTACAACACAGTGGCCATCTTTGGGGATAAATCTTTGATGATCTTTCAGATCCTTAAGAGAGGATCTTAGAAGTATAATTCTCAGAAGGGGAAAGAGCATTTTTAAAGCTTTAGATATTATAAAACTGTTTTAGAAAGACACCCATATTACGAGCCCACCAACGAAGTGTTCAGAATGCCCAGCGGGCCTACCTTCACTGAAGCTAATTGTGAGAGCTTGTTACACTGGGGCTCAGATGTGAAAAGAAAGGGAACCTTTAAATGCCGTTGTGCCCAGTCACAGACTGTCCGGTTTGGTGGCGTAGAATGTCTGGTGTCCTCCCAAGCGGTATGTACTAACCTGCTTTCCCTCCATGAGAACTAACAAGACAGCAAAATGGATGAATCATACCGTGGGAAAGTCGGACTCCAGAACCAGGTCTCTTATATATAGTAGACACTTGAAATAGGCCACTGGGACAGTAGAAGATGTGTTATTTAAATTTCCTTAGGTTGAAAGTAACAACAGCAAAAAGACTCTGGCTGATTTAAGCAAAACAAAAAGGAATTTGTTGGAAGGATACTGAGATCAAAGGACTGTGTCAACTGTTGGGCCAGTTGTACACTGTACAACTCAGGCAGGGTGGAATCATTCACGTTGCCACCTATATGATCTGCACTTCCTAGAGTTGTGCAGTGCACTACCTACACAACCATATATAGCAGCCCTGCTAGAATATCTCATGACCAGTGTTTCTCAAACTATCTGTGCTGAAGGCCCAGGAGTTCTTTTTCTTTATTTTCTTTATTTATTTTTGGCTGCATTGGGTCTTCATTGTTGCATGTGGGCTTTCTCTAGTTGCGGCAAGTGGGGGCTACTCTTTGTTGCCGTGCATGGGCTTCTCATTGTGGCAGCTTCTCTTGTTGCAGAGCACAGGCTCTAGGTGCGCGGGTTTCAGTAGTTGTGGCACGCGGGCTAAGTAGTTGTGGCGCATAGGCTTATTTTCTCCGCAGCATGTGGAATCTTCCCTGACCAGGGCTTGAACCCGCATCCCCTGCCTTGGCAAGCAGGTTCCTAACCACTGCGCCACCAGGGAAGCCCCAAGGCCCAGGTTTTATTATTATCCATTGTAGATCAATACTTTGGTAAATTACATCAATATGAATTACTAGAAAAATAAAATGCCTCTTAATTTACTAAACACTCACTTTCTGAATTTACCTCACTACAGACAAATAATGCACAGTTTGGGAAACAGCACTGGTCCACAAACACACCTGAGTACGCTTTGAGTAGTACTGACATAGATGAACCAAACTGCACAAAAGTGGGAATGGAATGAGAAGTCCAGAGCCAGAACCAAGGAGTCAAATACATCTGGTCTCTCCGTCTCCCGTGTTTTTCCCTCTGCCTGTTAGTACTATTAAACACCATCACAGAACAGCTTTCTCCGGATACAAGAAAACATAACAACTAACAGTTCTTCACATTTTATGTCTTACAGGCTCAGCCACCAGGGAAAGAATCATTGGTCCCAAATCCAAAGATTTCAGAAAAGGGACTGAGTGGCCCAGCCCAGGTCTGGTGCTCACTCCTATGGCTAGGAGGTGTGTTGCTTGTGGTCAAGAAAATGCCAGCTCCCTTGGGGACCACATGAATGCGGCTGGGAACAGTTCTCAAGAGAGGGGTATGGTGTTACCAGAAATAATCGAATGTGGATGTGGCACGCAGATGAACCGGTAGGTTTGCAATTATTAGGTCTATGTTTTCCTATATCTATTTTCCGCTGAATACTTTTTCTGAAATATATCCCCCCTCCCAAAATGGTTTACGATCAAATAAATGTAGGAAAAACTTTAGATTGTATCACCCTCATAGAGATTCATAAGGAATATTAGTATATTAAAGGCTCTGAGAAGTCCTGTAAAAAGGAAGCTTGTTTAACTATGTTTAATCCAGTGTTTCCTGACCTCATTTGATCACTGAAACTTTTTTAATGTAACATCCAGTAACACCCTATGGGATTAGTGTTCCAAGAACACGTTTTGGGAAAACCTAGGTGAGAGATGTTCTCCAGAAAGATGTGCCTCAAATCCTTTAAAAAAGAAAATAAAAAATGTTTAAACAAACCAGAGAGCTGGGTATTTACAGAAACTGGTAAATTATTTGCAAAGAGTCGTTTTATAACATAAGTTATAACACCATCAAAACTACCAGTTTCTAAACTCAGAGTTTTGTATGTTCAATATTATTAACGTGAGATACATCTCTGCAACTCCAAACCTTCCTGCTCTGGAACATTCCTTTCCTAGGGCAATTTTACAGGTTGTTCGGAACCCTTTTCATGTGATGTCTGGTACCCTGCCCCCTTCGAGGTGAGGTGTATCTTTATGCCATTATGTAGTTGGCCACTGTGATTTGCAAAACCAACTTAATAGCACGGGGCATCTTCTCTGCCCTGTGTGCTCATGTAATAAAGAGGCCCACTGGGGTGAGCAACACCCTGGAGAGCAGTGTTAGCAGAACCTACATTTGGGGAAGCTTGGAAGTGGGGTCAACATTAACAAGTATAATGAGGGCCTTCTCCTCTCTAATGAGAGATTAGGATCTTATACCAGATCAGCCAACTGGATTACAGGCACAACTAAAGGACAGAGTAAACTGCCTGGACAGTCAGGATCAGAGGCCATAATAGAGGTTGGCCACCAAGTCTAGCAACACAGGCCAATATATAATAAATGGTTTATGGATATCACATTATAACACGTGATAAAATAATATCTAGGGCTTCCCTGGTGGCGCAGTGGTTGGGAGTCCGCCTGCCGATGCAGGGGACATGGGTTAGTGCCCTGGTCTGGGAGGATCCCACGTGCCGCGGAATGGCTGGGCCCGTGAGCCATGGCTGCTGGGCCTGCGCGTCCGGAGCATGTGCTCCGCGGCGGGAGAGGCCACAGCAGTGAGAGGCCCGTGAACCGCAAATAATAATAATAATAATAATAATAATAATAATAATAATAATAATAA
>NW_020837945.1:73631597-73982154 GCF_003676395.1 Aethalodelphis obliquidens
TAATAATAATAATAATAATAATAATAATAATAATAATAATAATAATATGTATGTTTCCAGACTTTGTGGCCACTCTGGAGCCAAAGCTAGGATTTATATCAAGCAGTCACTGAATGTCAGGAGGCACTGTTCTTAATGTTTCACCTGAATTAGCTAATTTAATTTTCACAACATCCCTATGAAGCAGGTACTGTCATCATTTCCACGGAAATATGTGCAGAGACTGTGGCACAGAGGAATTGAGTATCTGGCCCCGGGTCACACCGTTGGTGAGTGGTGGAGCTGAGTTGTGAGCCCAGGAAGCCTCACTCTAGAGCGCATCCTTGTACCCACCGCACTGCAGCCGCCTCCCCTGGAGGCCTGAATCCCTATGCTTTGCTGAATAGCCATCAATAAGCAAGGACGTAGGGTTCTCTCTCTTGCATTTTTTTTTAAACGAAGGTGGCTTAGGAATAATCACTGGAACTAACATCTGTACTGTTCTTTGCAGTTTGGTCCTCATCACGACTCGTTATGGCAAACCAGGCAGGACCAGTTGTCCCACTTTAGAGGTAAAGGAAGTTGAGTCTTTAACAGGATACCTACCTACCAAATGGCAGACCACGTCCTCTGACGTCAAGAGTCTCCCGGTTTTAACTCACTTGCTGTATTGGGCTCTGTGGTAACCAACGTCCAATCTGGTCCCCAGTGATCCCTGACTCTTGTATTATCCCCTCCCACACTGAGTAAGACTCACTCGTGTGACCACTAGGATATTGTGGAAATGATGATGATGACTTCTGAAGCTAAGTCATAAAAGACTTTGGAGCTTCTGCCTTGATCTCTCTGGATTACTCACTCAGGAGGAAACAGCTGCCCTGCTGTGAGGATGCCAGCAGCCCTACAGAGGCCCCTGTGAGGACCTACAGCCTCCTGCCCACACCAGCACGAATATGCCAGCCACGTGGGCGAGCCCCCGTGAGAGCTGATCCTCTAACCCATCAGATGATGGCGGCCCCAGCAGACGTCCTTACCGCAATTTCACGAGAGACCCCATGATGCTTAATTTCCTGTGTCAATTTGACTGGCCATGGGGTGTCCAGATTAAACATGATTTCTGGGTGTGACTGTGTGGGTGTTTCTGGATGAGAAACAGTAAAGTTGATGGCCCTCCCCAGTGTGGATGGGCATCATACAATCCGAAGGGCCTGAATAGGACAAATGGTGGAGGAAGGAGGAAGTCATCCCTCTTCTTCCTGCTTCACTGCTTCAGCTGGGACTTCTCATCTCATATTCTCCTGCCCTCAGACTTGGATTTACACCATTGGCTCCCCCAATTCTCAGGCCTTCAGACTCAGACTGAATTACAACACCAGTTTTCCTGGGCATCAGGTTGTAGACAAGAGATAATGGGGCTTTGTAACATCCACATTGTGTGAGCCAATTTCTCATAATAAATTATATATACATAATATATATATATATAGGTTATATATAGTTATATAGGTTATATATAACATATAAATTTTATATAATATACAATAGTTTAGATATTTTATATATATAAAAGCCAAATCCACCCAACTAAGTCACTCTTGAATTCCTGACTCTTGAATTCCTGACTCACAAAAACTCTGAGATAATAAATGTTTATTGTTGTTTTAAGCCAGTTTTTTAACTGTTTTTTTTTAAAGTTGGGAGGAATTGTGCTTTGCAGTTATAGGTAACTATTACAACTTCTACCTCCAAAGTGTCGATCCTGGGGAAGGTCACTAATTAGCTGTGACCCTGAGAAAGTCTTTGGAGCCCTCTCTGGCGCTCCGCTGCTAAAAATAACCTAGGAAAATTTCTGAGTCATTCTTAAGGTAATTAATTAACCATTACAGCTGGATTCAGGGAATGCTCTGTGTAAAGATGAACTCCCGGCACAAATGGACTAGTTCATGGTAAACATGCATCACGTACCTGTAAGTATTTAAAGAACATTTCATTGGTGCATCTGATCTACTTGAAGATTCTGCTAGCAGTAGCCAACGAACGGTCACCAAGAGTCTCTTAAGTTCCATTCTCTGGGCCGAGATACCCCAGAGGAAGGTAGGCCTTTGCTCACACTGAGCGTTCACTGAAAATGTCTTCCCTTACCCCCTACCGACCACAAACTTATCACTTGCCCAAAGCTCATCTCAAAAGCCTCTGAAATCTCCGGAGGCCACTGCCTCTGATGCCTCCGTCTGCACCACCCACAGCAGGAGAAGCTCAGCAAAGGTGTGTTGGTAAATATTTAACAACCGGCTCTCTGAGGAGAAAAGGTCCTGATTTGTAGACTATTTTTAATTTCTGTGGTGTTAGTGCTACTCCCACGGCTGCTTTAAAGGTGCCAACGTGATGTTCTTGAGTGCAGAGTTAGGAAAAGATGTACACAGTCCGTCTCCTGAGCCAGTGCCCGCCGGCTCCAGCACACCCCTGCATTTTGGACACCTCACTCTCCCTTATTCTTGTCCTCCTGATGATTTTGAAATGTCCCTGGGACCTGTCCCCCTTCCCCATGCCCAGCATCTCTCCCTCAGCCCAGGTCTTCACCGTCTCCTGCCTGGACTATTGCAAGAGCCTCTTCCCTGTTCTCCCTGCCTCCGGGCCCTCCCTCCTCACTGCCCCCCTCCTCCCCGCCGTCAGGAGTGAGCGTTCCTACACCAGCCGGCCGTCTCACGGCACCATGCTGCCCATCCTTCAAATCCTTCAAACCCACGGTTTTCAATGGAAACGTCAGAGTTGTCGAGTGTGCAGGCTCTTTATGATCTGACCCCCATCCACCAATCCATCTTCACACACACGCACTGAGCCCCAAGGCATTTCTCTGATGAACCATGATACTCTTCCTGTCCCCCCTTGACGTTCCTACAGCCTAAAATGCCCTGTCTCCAGTCACAGCCCCGCTCCTCCCTCTGGACTTATCAGCATTGTCCGCTTCCTCCAGCCCCTCTTGTCCCACATTCCCACGCGTTTTATGGAAAACTCTGTGGGGGAACTTGCTACGGGGAACCATGGCTGCTTCTGTGTGCCTCCACCTTTCTCTCCCCCCACCAAAGCCACAAGGTCCTTGAGGGCAGGAGCCTAGAGTGAGTCTCCTACTCTTCAGTGCCCGGCACCGTGTCCTGCGTGATGGGAGAGCCTGTCTGGCTCTGGAGAGGGAGGGTGGTGCTACGAGGTCAATGGGGTGAGGCAGTGGGAATGTGTCCAGCCAAGCACCTCTCCCACTCCAAAGCCTCGGAGCTCCCGGCAGACAGGGGTACAGGTTGCTGAGGGAGGTGGGGGAGTGTGCGGGAGGGGAGTGAGGACCAGGAACCCTTCCAAAATGCTCTATGGTGGCTGAGGCTCCCAGGATCCCTCCCCCATCTGTTTCCTTCTTCTGGGACTGAATGCCCCACTCTGCATAGTTAAAACCCATCTCTTAGGTTCTATGTCTGTTACATTGCATTAAATTGGTAATTACGGGCTCAAAACAACCACTGGGCCACATGTTAAAGGCTCTGGTCCAGGCTCTGATCCTAAGGCTGGAGGGCAGCCACCCCCCTTTCCCCAAACACATTCAAACTTAAGTCCCAGATCAAATGGACAATGTCTTGGATTTCAGGTGCTTTCCTTAAAATAATTGTGAGAAAACACCCTTGGCAAGTTATCTCTGCTCCAATTACTAAGAGACTCGGCAAGTCTCTTCCCTCCAGCTGGTTTTTCCATCTGAAAAAGAAAGTCAGTGACCAGCTGATCACTAATATCTCTGCTGCTACGATTCTAAGCCAGTTCCTGCTCGTCGTGCCTTAATCGCCTCATCTATAAAATGGTCATAATATCTACCCATCTCAGAGGGCTAGTGAAAATCAAAAGAGATAATGGACATAAAAATACTCTTGTATGCTATAACTATATTAGTTATTATTATTTTTGAAATTTAATGAGGGCACTAAAGTCTTCTATAAACATTCCTGGGTGATTTAAATAGATTTTAACATGATGGTAGTCATCATGGTGACTGTGAATTTAGGAGAAAAGTGAGAGTACATTAAAGGCAAGACTTCCTAAATGGGGACTCTTCACATAATTGGGCAAACTCATAGGTCAGACATCTCCCAGGTGAACTATGGACAGTTACAGGCCAGGCCTGTAACAGTAGTTTTCATTATGGCTTTTCTTATTCCACAGGATCTACACAAAGGACTGGCCATTACAGTCTGTGCATGCCAGGTTATACTAAGGCTTGACCTGAATGTTCAGTCAGCCTTTTAACAGATGAGCTGAAGAGAATTAAAGTAACTCCTGCCTGTTCGCCTTTCCCAGGTGGAGTGTAGCTAGGTCACTATAGTATTTCAAAACATCTTCATTCCATCTTTTTTATTATCATTATTATGATTCAGCCCTTCAAAACCAAGGTCAAGATTCAGAAGTAAGCCATGTCTTACTCTGATCTTCAAGATCATGGGCACACTCTGCTCAGCAGCCTACATACCCGTGTCTCCAAGCACAGTAAAAGCCTAATTAGGAAATCTTTATATAGTGTCCTTGAGAATTGGGACTCCAGAGGTGATTGAGGCCAGGGACAACAAGAGGAGTCCACGTCACTACACAGCTTTTGCTTGAAAATGATGGCTGACCGCTCTTCCAAGCCCCCAACCAAAGAATGACACTCTTCTTTTGCTCGGTAGATTAGTAGAGAAGTACTTGTTGGTAAACACCTGTGAGTGAATAGCCATTGACCCAGGCCTCCCTGCGGTCCTCCTGTTTGTGTCACCCTGGCCACCCTGGCCACCCAGGCCCTCCCTCTGTACCCCGTGCCACACACGTGATATTGGGAGTGTAGTTTCTGTTCAGTGGTTCCAACTGATGCTTAGAATAAAAGGTTGACTCCTAAGCAACCCACTTTTTCATCAATATACAGTTACCTGATCTACAAAGGTGGACAGATACAGGTGGCCTACCCACAGGTGACCATCTATCTTGCAACAATGTAAATGTATCTTACTGATGGAAGACACTGAGGAAGAAAGAAAAACTTACTCTCCCCACCACCCTAAAAGCAAGAGTTAACCAAGGCTCCCAGTCCACTGACCAGCCAATCAGAAACATCCTCTTGGGACTTCCCTCATGGTGCAGTGGATAAGAATCCATCTGCCAATGCAGGGGACACAGGTTCGAGCCCTGGTCCGGGAAGATCCCATGTGCCGCGGAGCAACTAAGCCCACGTGCCACAACTACTGAGCCTGTGCTCTAGAGCCCGCAAGCCACAACTACTGAGTCCACATGCCACAACTACTGAAGCCCCCGTGCCTAGAGCCCATGCTTCTCCACAAGTGAAGCCACCGCAATGAGAAACCCGCGCACCAAAACGAAAAGTAGACCCCGCTTATCGCAACTAGAGGAAGAGTGCACGCAGCAACAAAGACCCAACACAGCCAAAAATAAATAAATTAGTTAATTTCTTAAAAAAAGAAAGTGAAATTCAAACATAATTATGGTTCTTTATAAAAAAAAAAAAGAAAAGAAAAGAAACATCTTCTTGGTATCTGAAAGGCAGCCCATTAGAAAATAGGCATGAGAGCAAAGTCCAATAGTGCTATTATGAAGGGACTAAATGTCATTTTATTATTAATAAAATATTATTATTATTATAAAATATTTGATACTCATAAATTACTTTACAGATTAAAAAAGTACTTTTCTCATGATTGATATTCTGCTAGTACAGTCATATTGATTGGTAAAACACTGAATTATTTCCATATCTATTGGTAAATAGCCACTGACCCAAGCCTCCCTGCAGTAGTGCTTCTTGGGTCACCCTGACCACCGGGCCCTTCCTCTGGACCCCCTCCCCCACCCCAACACACACACGCACACACACGCACACACACACACCTGTCCAAGATCCAGCAATCAAAGAGTTAGCACCTGGCCAAACAGAGGTCCCTAAGACCCGTGCTAGGCCAGTGCTACAGCCAGTGTCCATTCAGTTGGGTAGGTGAACACGCCGCGCTGGTTGTTGCCTATTTTAATTCCTCCCTGCCTAGCTGCACTGAGGACTTTAGGGTGGAACAGCCTGCAGGGTTCCTGTACTCTGCACCCCACACTCTGCTCTCTGGCTCTGTGGCAGCCCCATTGTGGGAACACAAGTCAGGTGGCTTCAGAAAGCCACAGGGCAAACGCTGAGTGCCTAGGCAGACCCTTCCTTAACTGTGAGGGAGGAGAGAGAAACGTCCTCAGTGACTAGCACTTAAATGTGGCCTCCTTCCCTTTGGCAGTACCCCAGAGCCCCAGGTTAGGTGCCTCTTAAAAACCAGAAATAATAACACACAACAGTCACATGGGCAAGTCCGCAACCTGCCATCTGCATCAATTTCCCTCTGTTCAGTCCAATGGAGAGAGATAATAACCTATCTTAGGCTTAATTAACATCTGGGCTCTGCTGCTGTATCTGCATGTCTCCCTGTAATTGCAAACCTTTATTTATTTGGGCACTTTGATGACAGCCACATAATGGGAACTATGGCCCAGACCCCATCCATAGCCTCATACCTGGCAGCAGCTGCCAACCTCCCCTCCGCACCCCGACCTGCCCCTCTCTATTACTCTCCTGCCTGTCTACCCAGCCATCTCCCAGTATTCCTTGCTCATAATCCCCCTGCCTTGTGCCATTCTGTGCTTGTAGAGCACTTGGAATCTGGAAGCCTGGACCGCAGTACCAGATCTACCCGTTACTTACTCCACCACCATGAGATGCATGCACTTGAAGCGCCCAGCGCTTTGCCTTGCATACAGTAGGTGCTAAACACTTGCGGTGGCTTTCCTTTCTACTCCATTCCATTCTTTAAACCCCTAGGTCTCTCACCTGAAACCTGAGTTATTTATGCTGCCCAGAATGCCTCCCTTGAGTGGTTATGAGCATCAGAAGAGAAAATGGCTAAGAGCATCCTTTGTAAAGTATGCTACACAGAAGGGTGGTCTCCTCAGAAGGAGGCAGGGTTGGAGTGCCAGAGGGATCACTGACCAGAAGAACCTCCCAGTGGGGAGAGTCCCTTGGACAGACCCCAATCTAGGGTCTATCCTTTAGTAATGCAGGTCTCTAGGAAATAGGTATCCATCCTCAAGAAGTTTTCGGGGAAGTGGAACTCCCAGGAAGCAGCTAGAGAAGGATAGAGCAGGCTTGGCCACCACATGGCCAGAATCTCTCCAGGACATGCTTCCCGATCCGCCTGAGACCCAACTGTCAGCAAGGAAAATTCTCACATTTGTGTCATGCTTTTCCATAAGAGGTGGCTTATATATGTGATTTCCTTTGAATTGCACAATGCCATAAGGAAGCATAATGACCCTGTTTACAAATTTAGCAGACCTAGGAGAAATGCACCTCTTTCTGCAACATCACACAGGGAGCCTTGTAGAATGGGGTGCAAACCCAGGTCTCTGAGTTAGAATCCTGTGCTTCTCCCCCTGTGGTGGTTACCTCTGGAAGAGGCACAGCTTGTTGCCTTTGTTTTCTTTTTTTTCCCCTCCCTTCCTTCCTTTCTTCTTTTCTTTTTTCTCGATAATGATGCATTTATTTAAACTATTTGCTAGTTTATCTCTAAACTTATCAAAGAATAATAATGAATAAAGTAATGCCATATTCCATTAACACCCACACCAGTACATTTCCCAGTTAATCCTGTTAGGTACCCTAAGCCTTTTAAAAAATACTATTTTGAATTAAAATATTTCTAAAATGCACTATACAATGTTTTTTTAAAATTAGATTAGTTTATTATAAATGTAGCATGCTAATAAAATAAAAATTCAGCCAGTCTAGTATCATATAAAGTATAAAATCCCCCTCTCCTGCCCTCCCCCGGGTCAGTATGCAGATTGAGCATTTAGTAGAGGCATTTCTTTTTATATATATATAAATTTATTTATTTTATTTATTTATATTTGGCTGTGTTGGGTCTTCGTTGCTGTGCACGGGCTTTCTCTAGTTGCAGCGAGTGGGGGCTACTCTTCGTTGCGGTGCGCTGGCTTCTCACTGCAATGGCTTCTCTTGTTGCGGAGCACGGGCTCTAGGCGCGCAGGCTTCAGTAGTTGTGGCACGAGGGCTCAGTAGTTGTGGCTCATGGGCTTAGTCACTCCATGGCATGTGGGATCTTCCTGGACCAGCGCTCGAGCCCGTGTCCGCTGCATTGGCAGGCAGATTCTTAACCACTGCACCACCAGGGAAGCCCAGTAGAGGCATTTCTGACATGGGACAGTGGGACCTCTCTCAGACCTCTGGGGGACAGTGCAATTCACTTAGGGCCTTCCCAGAACTTTCAGTGACCACTCACGCATCTATCCAGGTCTCCCTTTCACTGGAAAAGCAGAGCCGTCCTCTCCCCAGGTGTCTGGGTCCCTGGTGGGAGAAGCTGAGGCCTTTCTAGGAGAGAAGAACCCAGGCATCTCCCTGCAGGCGGCTGGGTCTGACCAAGGAAGAAGTCGCTGACTTGTTCTCTGCAGCCTCACAGGGCAGTGTGACAAATCTTAGAAGAACTTTTCAAGAATCAGAACTGTCATCCAGGGGCTGGGTTGTCTCAGGAGAAAGAGAGATCTGCTCCCAAAGGCCGTAGGAATTCACAGAGCCCCCAGAGAGGGGACAGTTTCCCTCAAAAATCCTTCTAGTGTTGGGCTAATGTTTGCAGCAACTGTTTCTGAAAAGTTACTGGAACTCTGGGTCCTGAGCTCTTCAAAGCAGCCCTTAGGACCAAGTGCAGACTGAATGATGACTGTCTTCACAAACTTTTTTTTTTTTTTTTTTGCGGTACGCGGGCCTCTCACTGTTGTGGCCTCTCCTCATTGCGGAGCACAGGCTCCGGATGCGCAGGCTCAGCGGCCATGGCTCACAGGCCCAGCCGCTCTGCAGCATGTGGGATCTTCCCAGACCGGGGCACAAACCCGTGTCCCCTGCATCGGCAGGCGTACTCTCAACCACTGCGCCACCAGGGAAGCCCCCACAAACTTTTATAAATAACAGTTTTTCTCTGATCCTCCTAAAGTCTCAGCTCATCTAAACCTGGGCCTGTGGTCATAAGATGAAGAGTTTCTGTTGCAGAGACTATGTATCTCTTCCCCAAGTCCATTTCCATTTCCTTATGAGCATACTGTTGGACTACATTTCCCAGCTGGCCTTGCAGTTACATGTAACCACAAACTGAATTCTGGCCAATGGAACATGGTGAGAAGTTGTGTGTGTCACTTCTAGGCCTGCCCATTAAAACCTCCAAATGGTCATGCACACTTTTTCTCTGTCCACTGGAAGACATTCTCTGGCTGGAAGCAGGTGACCCAGAGAGAATTTTGAGGTACTAGGATAGAGGTCAGCAAATTTTTTCTCTAAAGGACCAGATGGCAAATATTTTAGGCTTGTGGGCTATACAGACTGTTGTAATTACTCAAGTCTGTTGCCATAGTGCAAAGCAGTCATAGACAATGTGTGAATGGATGAGCATGACTGTGTTCCAATTAAACTTCAAATACAAAAAACAGCCAGCAAGTCCAACTTGGCCCATGTCTCCTGCTCTAGAAGATGGTGGAGCCACAATGTAGAAGGAACCTGGGTCCCTAAATGACTGCTTGACAACCACAAGTATTCATACTGAATATTGCATAGGTGAGAAATAAGCTCTCCTTATGTTAATCCAGTAAGATTATGGGATTTGTTAAAGCAGTTAACATTCTTTACCCTATTTAATTATACCCAACATATTCTATTCCTTCTGGTTGCCAAGTTCATGGATCAGGAAATGGACCAATGAGGAAGAAAACCCAAATATTCTTCTAAAATGGCCTTTAGAAGTACAGGGCTGGAGAGAGGTTGCAGGTAGGAAATTTTCAAAAGCATCCTCCAATCTCACCCTTTAAAAAAAAAAAAAATGTTCTGGAGGATTATACTTCCCCCAGAACCTAGATGAGGCAAAGTTTTAACTCAGTCATAGTCTTTGAGAAGACCATCTTGATGGTTGAAAAGGATAACTATCTCTTTTGTGAAGCCCTCTATGATCATCCCTCCCTCACTTGGCTGGGTAGCGGTGGGTTGGCTGCTTGTCCTGTGTTCCCTCAATACTTTACACACTGACTGCCCATACTTCTTTTTAGGTTGTACAGGTATTACATGTTTTGGTCTCTTCCACTGGATTACAAGCTCCATTAGAGCAGGGATATCTTCTTGTTTCCCTAGGTGCACCCCATCCCCCACCTCAGACTAACCCACCTCACCCCACAGCCAGCACAGTGCTTGGCACACAGTAGGTGCATTATAAATGTTTCTCCAGTGAAGAAGAGAACTGGAATGCATGGATAAAGACATGCACAGATTAAGTCAAAATTATCTAGGTAATAGGTAGGGAAACATGTAATTTATCATCCAAACTAGGACCCTTTTGAGAGTGAAATGTGGCTCTACTATAATTATGTGAGGACATCAGGCATAAATGGGGACTGTCCTGAGCAAACCAGGATCTGTGGTCATCCTAGCAGAGGCCCCTGTGGATCGTGGTCTCCCATGATATAGAGCATTCCTCAAGCAAATTGGTAATTTCTATTAGTTTTAGGATCCTTTACGATTAAAAACAAGCCAAAAAGAAGACTCAGAGTACAATGGAAAGGAAAGGGTGACGTGATTTGAAGTTTTTCTTGGCCGAAATCTCGGAGGAACAGCATAGCTCTCTCATTGCGCTGTGAGTTTTCACTGATCATTTCACACTTATGCCAAGCACAACATCTTGAGTTTACAGTACAGCTCAGCTGCGTCCTAGAGCACAGTCCCAGGCACACCCACAGGAACTTGCACATGTGCGCGCGCACACACACACACAAGATCACAGTCCCAGGCACACCCACAGGAACTTGCACATGTGTGCGCACACACACACACACACACACAAGAGCACGGTCCCAGGCATACCCACAGGAACTTGCACATGTGCGCGCACACACACAAGAGCACAGTCCCAGGCACACCCACAGGAACTTGCACATGTGCACACACACACACAAGAGCACAGTCCCAGGCACACCCACAGGAACTTGCACATGTGCGCGCACACACACAAGAGCACAGTCCCAGGCACACCCACAGGAACTTGCACATGTGCGTGTGCACACACACACACACACACACCAGTTCCATCAGAACAAGAGGATCCTAATTATTCCTGTGTGTACTCTATCTACATAGCATGTCTCCAAGGAACACCTCAGAACTTCCACATTTCTAGAAAATAGTCTAAAGAATTACTCTAAGAGAACCGTGTCCATTTCAGGGACATCCATTTGAGAAGTAAATGAAATCATGATTGTGAATATTTGTGGAAAGTTTCGGGAAGTAGTGCGTGTGTGTGTCTGTCTGTCTGTCAGTCTGAGTGTAGAACAGTAATCACACTAGACATACTGATCTGGCTGATCATCAAATTACAGAGAACAAATAAAACTCTAGCCAGAGAACACAGGCAGTTGCTCTCCCGCCACAGCCGATGGAAGAGATTGGGCTGGAGGTGGAGCCGCATAGCTCAGGTGGCTATCTAGAGCTTCAGATGGAAAATTGGCCCATAATCTTTCCACATAAAGCATGCCATTTGAACGCCCACCTACTGTTTCCTATTCTTAATAGATTACTTCCTTGTGTTTGCCTGTTTTCCCTCCTTGGGTCCCTGGAATATGTTTCATGGAAAATGTCCCTGCCCAGCTATACATTCCCTCCGTGGAGGAGCCCCACTGTGGCTCACTCATGTCGACTGTGTTATTTCAATCTGAATATTCCAGCAGCCACCACTCCTTTCCTGGCCTGCTCTTTACCGAGAGCACTGACTTATCCAACGTTTAAATTTTGAGCCTCAAAGCAACCTGAGAGATCGTTTGGTTAGCTATTACTACCTCCATTTCACAAAAAGAAACTTGCCCAAGGTCAAAGAGCTGATATACGGGAAAACCAAGGCTAGAACCAGGTCTCAAGTCCAATTCTCTTTTGGCTCTACCCACAGTCTCATCCCCCACCCCACCCCAGCCCCCCAGTTATTTCAGTTGTCAGTTAATATTGGACATTTGCTAAGACCTGGGTCAAAGAAATGAAGTGGCAGAGATACTACGTAACTAAAACCTCTTTGGACTTCATCAACGTGAACACCTCCAGAAGGGTCTGACCAGCCATGGGCTCTGTGAGCTTCCTTCATCAGCAACAACTGCTACAGATATGAGAGGAAGGGTCCCACACACCTTGGTGTGGCTCTGCATCTCCTTCGGGTAAGTAGTGTGGTTTGGTGTGGGCACAAACAGGGCCACCTGATCTCATGGTGCTCCTTTAAAGAGATGAGCTCCTCTACTGGAAATCAGGTAGTGTGAGCATTTTCCCTGGGAATTGAGGACATAGAGGATGAGTTAGCCTGCAAAGGCTAAGACAGGTTTACCTGCAGAGGAAGCCTTGGTGGAGGACAGACAGCAGCTGTGGACAAGGAACTGCTGATGGTTTTGTAGATCTTTAGATGGTGCCTGGAAATCATTTGCAAGCCCTGATCTGGCACACAGAACTGATAGTAGGACCCAGTGGCCCTACCCACCCTCCCTCCTTGAACTCACGAGACCTTGGAAACATCACTTTCTCTGTGTATGAGTTCAGCTGCAAGAGTGTGACCTTTAGGAACGTGGCTTATGACGCTAGAACATCAGTAATGTTAGGAGAGGTATTCCCTGCACTAAAACATTTTTTCCTGCCTACTCTGGCCGCCTACATCATGGCGCCTGAAATTCTCTTATTATGGGGTTTTATATCTCAAAGGCTTTTAATATCCAAGAATACCCTATTAAAATGTCAGTTCCCTGAAAAGGCCACTTAGGTAAGAGTTTGGGACACACTGTAGGCTTTGGGAACAATAGCCTAAGGATGCAAAAGTGTGAACATTACCACTTAGGGAAGGGAGGGAGGCAGGCCCTGTGCTTCACACACACACACTTGGCCCATGTCACCAAGGCAGTGAGGGGAGAAATGAGAAGCCTGAGTTCTAATCGTGGCTCCACTGTCAGCTCCCTGCAACACCTGAACGAGTCCTTTCCCTTCTCTGAGCTTAGTGTCCTCATCTATAAAAGGAAGGGACTGGTCTGGAAGTGCGCTGAGGTTGTCTGGCTCTCAGGCTCTCAGGGAGAGTAGATGATCTTGGAGTGAGCTGGTGACCTCTTGAGCCATTCATTGTTGGCCAATCCTGGAACAGAGGGGAGGGAGAATCCCTGACAGGCAGCAAAGAATAAATTCCCCTAGGAGAGGGATCCAGGATTGGGATGGGTTCTGGAGTAGGGAGGAGCAAGAGGGTGGGGAAGATGCCCCGGGATGCCTACTCCCTCTTTTTTTTGCGGTACGCGGGCCTCTCGCCGTTGTGACCTCTCCCATTGCTGAGCACAGGCTCCAGACGCACAGGCTCAGCGGCCATGGCTCACGGGCCCAGCTGCTCCGCGGCATGTGGGATCTTCCCAGACCGGGGCACGAACCCGTGTCCCCTGCATCGGCAGGCGGACTCTCAATCACTGCCCCACCAGGGAAGCCCCCTACTCCCTCTTACCCCCAGACTTGTTGCCGGTGGGTCCTGGTCTCCCTTATTAGGAAAACAAAACACCGTGCTACCAGGTGCCCTTATGGTCTTTGATCAGATGCCTGGGCTCTGCCAAGTCTCCTTGGAGAGTGGCTGGGTTGCTTTCAAACTACCTTATCCCAACGAAAAAAATACAGAGAAAAAGAGGGTAGGACTTGGAGTTAGGAGACCTGACTTCTAGCCCCAACTTTCTGAGTGATCTTAGGGCAAGTTATTTTATGTTTCCTAACCTGGCCCTTAGATACAGTATCAGTCTGCATTTTAGGACACAGCATGGCCTCCAGGTTTTGAGGTAGTGAAAGGGATGTCTAGCAGGCAACTCCTGCTCTGGCTTGGCCAAGAGAATATCACCTCCAAATTAGACTCTGGTGAGGGTCCAGGCCACAGTGAGTCCTAAAGATGTCCCCAGAGCCCCAGACAGTTTCTAGCCACAGTCAGAGGTTTCTTCTGTTCTCATCCACTAGGGGATGGAGGAAGGCAGAAACACACTTGACCTTAACCTTTGCTCCTTCTTTGATTCAGAACACTAGTTTTGCTATTATCTAATGCAACCCATCCATTTTACCTATGAGGATCCCAAGGGTAGAGAGGGGAAGTGACTTGACTGGGTCAGTGCAGACAGAGTCCGGATCACTTCAAGGCCTGGATTCAAGGCTCTTCCTTCAGGCTTCTGCCATGCCACGTTTTGTGAGCCTTCATTTGGCTCAAATTACAGGGAGGGATATGGGCAATAACTTTGGTGACTACAATTCCATTAAAGCTAATTCCAAGTAAACCATCCTTCTCCGAACCAGAACCATCCCTTCCCTAAGAAGGTCGGGGAAGTTCCAAGGAAAATCTTGAGAACTGAATCTACCTGATGTGGAGTGGAGGAGTCAATTGAATCCCAGTCTTCCCTCCCTTCCAAACATAATATCCTTAAAAGCTTGGCTCCTCCATCTGGGTGATGACCTTGAACTTTATCAGCCCTATTCTCATAGCATGAAGTGGAATCACCCCCTTTACTTACTCCCTCCTTAGCATTTCCTGAGCACCTACTAGGTGTTGGGCTCTATGCTTAGTCTGGTGAATCAGAGATGCCTAAAGTCACATGCCTGTCCTGGGAGAACTCAGCCAACCAGCAGGGATACAGATGATTAATAAATATGGTGCAAGGGAAAGAGCTCCCCCACGCTCAAACTACACCTGCTCTTCTAGGGCAAGACCTTGCCAGACCAGACCTCAGGGGTGGAAATAAGAGGAGACCAAGTTTCTCTGGGGGTGGCCACCCCACCCACCAGCAGCATTCTTGCCAGGAAGACAGACACCTGGCCCCTCTACCTGCGGCATCATGCAGCTAGTAGACACTCATGTGCACTTGTTGGTGGGAGTGGCACGTTGAAGAATGGCACACAAGTTTATCATCCAGCATCTACCATGTGTAAAATGTAGGGGTACATAAGAAAGGGGGAAACAGGGCTTCCCTGGTGGCGCAGTGGTTGAGAGTCTGCCTGCCGATGCAGGGGACATGGGTTCGTGCCCCGGTCTGGGAGGATCCCACATGCGGCGGAGCGGCTGGGCCCGTGAGCCATAGCCGCTGAGCCTGCGCATCCGGAGCCTGTGCTCCGCAACAGGAGAGGCCACAACAGTGAGAGGCCCGCGTACCGGAAAAAAAAAAAAAAAAAAAAGGAGGGAAACAAAGAACAATTCAACTGCCAGTTTCTGCCATCCCAAAGCTAAACATCTAGTTATAAGCCATAAAAACTGGAGGAATATGAAAAGAGCATGGGTTTAGGAGTTTGAACCCCTGGGTCTTGGTGTTTCCTTGTATAACTTTGGGCAGGACATCACCCCTCTGTACCTCATTTGTTCATTTCTAAGTGGGGGGTGGGCAGGGCCAAAGCATGCCCTGGAGTTGCAGGATTGGTGCTGATGGATGACTGTGTGCTTGGTTTGTTTTTCCTTTAAAGTTTGGGCTTTCTTTTCTTCCATGTGATTAAAGTCTGAACTAGGTTTGTGGGAAGAAGAAAGAATGAAGCCAGGATCAGGTGGGAAGCTGGGTAATAGGAGAAGCCCAAGGGGAACGATGTGTTACAGGAGGAAGTGGGGTGGGAGATAGATGAAGAAGAGAACCAGGAAAGGAGGTGGTTGGAAGGGCTGCTCTCCCTCGGGGTTAGAAACAAGGGCCTTTGCTGGTGCCACTGAACAGCCCTAGAGCAGTGAAGGAATTAGTGCCAAGCTGCAGGGCCACCTAGCCATTCAAACCACCAAAATGATGGTTAGTCAAGGCTGTTCAGATTGGGTCACTCCAGAGCTGGCGGGGGGGCGAGGGCCGGAAGTGGGGCTGGTCCCAGGCACATTGTGAACATGGATGAGCTAGCAGGAGCAGGAAAGGCCCCAGCTAACCATAAAGCCAGATCCAGATGGGGCCGAGCACATGGAACATTCTCCAGGGTAGATCACATGCTGGGTCACAAAGCAAGCCTCAGTAGATTTCAGAAAACTGAAATCATAACAAGCATCTTTTGCAACTACAACACTATGAGGCTAGAAATCAACTATAAGAAAAAAACTGAAAGAAACACAAACATGTGGAAGCTAAACAATATGCTACTAAACAACCAATGGATCACTGAAGAAATCAAAGAGGAGATCAAAAAATACCTAGAGACAGATGTGGCCAAGTACAGAAAAACCTGGTGGCAAGAGTATAGAGCACCCTGGCCCTAGGGGCCTCCTGCCCGCCTGGAGCCCTGAGTAGTTTCCCACGTGTTAGGCGAGGCTCCTAGCACCAACAGTCTACGCACATTGCTAGCTCTGTCACGCAACACTTACCAGCAGATGCTAAGGCTACAGTTGCATACCACACAGAGGAAAGAGTTCTTCTTATTACATTACTAAACCCTTTAGAAATGAGGGCAACGAGCTCCTAATAGAATTGTTACGTTTCTCATGGTTCTTGGTGACTCCCATGCGGTTTTCTAATCTCCAGTGTGGTGCTAGGGGTGGACTTTACCAGCCATTTCTTTCTCCTTTCACAAGCAGAACCCTTAAAAGCAACGCTGTCCCTGGGAGGGCATTGTGCTTTCTCAGTATAACAGAGCCTTTCTAATTTGTTTAAAATCTACTCTTCTGCTGACTGCGGGGCAGTGAGGGGGAAGGTTTTCTTTAAGGGGGGAGCATGCGTGTGTGTAGAGTGGGTGTTGTCTGACGCTGTAATAGTTGAGAGGCTATGTAATACCATTGTTTATTTTACTCTGCCCTACTCCTCTCTCCTTCTGCCTCAACACACACAAAAATTGTACAAACAGGGGATGTTTGTGCCCAGAGAGGTGGAGAAACACCTCCTCCGTGGACGCATGCGGCCACCCCTGCAACCATCTCTCTTTCAGCCGTAAGTCACTCCGTGTTTCGTGCAGTCAAGGCTGCAGTGCTGGACACCGAGGATTACTTAGGCTGGGGAAGACCGTGGCAAGAGTCTCACTGCATTTAAAGTACCATCGGGTAGTAAAGGAGAAACGTGAGCCTCACCTTGCGAGACGGAAAAGCTAAATTTGATGAATAAACCAGACCTCAGGTGCTTTCTGGAACGTGTATTTCCACTACTTCGCTGTGCTTTTGTCACACCACGCTTTTCCTTCGGAGCGTCAAGAGTAAATCGGCTTTCCGGTTTTGTTTTGTTTTTTCATTTAAAACATCTCTCCTTACGCTAGTGATGTCATCCCTGGAAGACTGAGATGTAAGAAGAGGTGAATCATGTATCACCTTCGCATCTCTTCTAGAATTACATCAGCCAGAGCCCTGGGGTGCAGTGGGGATAAAAGCCAAAAAGTAGAGGGGAGGAAAGAGGGAAAGGGAGGGTGCCGGTGGGGGGAGGGAAAGAGAGAGCCGGTTCTTTTGCAGTCCGCTTATTTTCTTCTTTCTCCTTCCTCAACCCCTAAACACCCCTTCCCTATTTATAAATCAGATAACAGGAAAAATCAGACTTTAAAGAGACAGTTGCCTTATATTTATTGATGGTGTTGGTGTAAATGTCACTTGTCTGAACTTTCTGACCAATCACCATACCCCCATCAGTCACAGATGAAAGCCACCTTGGCATTCTCATTGGACACATCAATTGGATTAAGAAGGAAGACATGAAGACCCTGCCCCACCCCCAAGTATTCATCAAATGATCTTCACGGTGATGAATGTTCTCATCAGTTTCAAACAGCAAAGAAACTGGCAGTGCATGGAAATAACCTGAAATATGAAATTACTGAAATGTGAAATCGAACCATGCAAACTAGCGATGACCCCACAGCTGACCTTCCTGCCCTCTCTCTACCTGAGGGTTTGAAAACATCATCCAATAATGTGTAGCTGAGGTATTCAGCAAAAGGGATAGGGACTCTCAACCAAACCAAAATATAATAGAAGAGAAATATAAGCTAGGCCTTGTTCTAATGCCCTCAGAAAGTGACTCTGAATATTTTTCAATTTCCCACACACCCACCCAACCTTTGCTTTTCTAAAGATCATCTTATGCCTGAACCACTCCTGTTAATTAGGGAGAAAATCTACCACCCCGCTTCCTCTATGGCTCCAGTGAATTCCAGACTCCCTAGGATCACTGGGTCTAGCTGCTCGGAACACATTTACCATGAAAACAAAACCAAGGGCCTCAGGACGCTACAGGGAAGGCCAGGAGAGCGATCAATTTCTGCAACATAGGAAAAGGGGCCCATAGGGGCAAAGGAAAAAATAGTTTGCAGAATGCACAGTTTGGGCAGAATCTTATTACAGCTTCCAGCTGATCGGGTGTAGCCAAACTAGAGACATCTGTTTGGAGTTTACAACAGAAACAAACACACGGAAAGCATGAAAATGCTAAGACACACACACAGACCAAGCTCTAGCAGTTCTTCTCCGCCTTGACCTCCAAACCATTCTCCCACTGGGTCATGCTGGGTTGCAGAAGGAAAGGAAATAGGCTCTTCCACCTGCCCCTGCCCCGACCCCACCCCACGTGCACCATGACTCATTCAAGCCATGACTGGAACCTCTCCACTTTCCTCTCTCCTTGACTTTCCTCCCAGGAAAAACAGAGATGCTCCCACTCCTGAGAGCATCATGGGGACTTTCCTTAGTTCTCTGATTCACACCTTTAAAGCTCCTTGAGCTGTCTGGAAAGGAAAAGGTGAACCACAGAAGAAGGTGGTAAAACCTCAGAAGACCTTGAAAGTCACCCCTCCCTAAATAACCTCACAGGTCTGGCAATGAGGAACAGAACTCAACCGGCATCGCCAAGAACTGCCTCAAAGAAGTCAGAAAAATCCTACGCTCACACAGCTAATCATAAGTGAAGAACACGGCCCTAGCTGCAGCACACAGAGTTGCAGAGGACCAGAAAGGCCCCAGGCTACGCATAAAGTGGGTTCCCCTTCCCTAATTACCTCCAAGCCCCGCAAAGGACAATGACTGTCCTCCCACTCCATCCCAGCCATGGTCACACCCTCTGCCGCCCAGCCCCACGGCCAAGCATTTTCTGAAGCAGGTCTAGACACTCACCTGTTCTGTTAAATTTTCCTCTTTATTCTCTCCCCACTGGCGGGCAAACAGAACCAGAGCAGTGCTACTCTTTAAAAATAACAAAATGTTTTATACACATTTCTGTATATACAACTGAACAACATTTTACATGTCCCTTTTGCACAGCAAAAGATATAAACATTGGACTCTGACAACAGTTATGTACAAAAAAAAATGTCAAAAATACTTCACAACAGTGCAAAAATATTTTACACAGCATCATGGAGTGAGATCTTTTGAGCGGAAGCAAGGTGTGTGTGTTTCTAAAGGAAAACTCCTTTTTTAGATATTAGATGTCTTTAACTGTAAACAAAACGCAACTTTCTTTCTCCCCCCCTCCCTTCCCCACCAGTTATTTGAGGAATTTGGCAGAATTTCAAGGGTCTGAGTCTGAGGTAAACAACCCAAGCTCTCGCACCAAAAAGACTGGGGGCAAGGAGGTGGCACTAAAGCCTCAAACGTTGAGAGCAAATCCTTTTTTTTTTTTTTAATGACATGTCAGTGACAGCGCCAGGCCGCTCCCAGCTGGGGGCTGGTGGAGGAAGTTAACCCCTCCTCCTCAGGCCCCAGCTGCCCACAAACAGGAAACTGGCCAGCAGGCACCTCACGCCTGCGGGGCTTTGCTAACACCAGCTGCCCTTCCCCTCCCCAGACCCCAGAGGGCTGCCTCTCTCCCCTTCCTTGTAGGGTTTCCCTCCCCCATATCTCCACGTGCAATCTGAGCCCTGCTTCAAACAGAGCCAAACGTACGGGGGTGGGGGAGGGTCTGGGCTTCAAGTGTCCCCTTTCCCCTTTCTTGGGGGGGGGGGGTCGGGAAGGTAAGCAAGTGGTGGAGAGACGGGGGTGGGGTGTCACGATGCGGCAACAGGGGCGCGCACAGGACATTGCTGGGAGCTCAGCCCGAGTGGGGCTCGTCTGGTCTGGCGCAGTCGGCGGGGTCCGACTGGTCCCCGGCGGTGGTAGTGGTAGCTTCCGGGCCCCCTCCTTCGATGGAGCTCTCGCTACCCGTGCTCTCACCCGACAGCAGGCGCGTCACCCGCAAGTCGGCCTGCAGGCTGCGCACGTCGTTGCCGAAGCTGAGCTCTCCCAGATCATTAATAAGCTGGGACAGCTCGGCCTTCATGTCGGAGGTGCTGCCCAGCAGCAGAGACGGCGACCCAGCCTCAGGGCCCGGCGAGACCCCGCCGCCCCCCAGCACCTCTTCGCGGCCACTCTCCAGCGTGTCCAGCAAGTCCCCGCATTCGAAGTGCATGGCCACCACCAGCGCCCGCTGCGCCTCGGCCTCTTGCTCTGCCGGGTCTCCCTCCCCGGCTCGGTCCTCCTCCTCATCCCCCTCCTCCTCCTCCGGGCAGCCCTCCGTGTGCACCCCTCTCTCCTCCTCCTGCAGCTCCTGCTCCTGCTGTTCGCCGAGCAGATCCTCGGTGATGGGGCCGAGCTTGGGCGCGCTGCGGCTGCGCTCCACCGGCGGCTTGTAGCAGCAGGGTCCGTGCAGGAGCAGCTTGCGCAGGGGCACCAGCGGGATGGTGTGCGCGCCCACCAGCTCCTGCTGTTGGTGACGCGCGTCGTCCCGCCGCTTGAGCCGTTTAAATTCCGCCAGAGCGTTGGCTGACGTCTGGTAGAGCAGCAGGGCCATGGCCTGCGCCTTCTCGGGCTTGGACACCAGCACCGCGTGGCAGCGCAGCATTACCGCCTTGTGTTTGAGCTCGTGCCGGTACACCCAGGCGAAGACCTTGGGCAGTCGCGCGTCCGCCACGCAGTAGGTAACGCGGTGCAGCAGGTAGAGGTGGCCCGGGCGGCGCAGCGCACGCTCCTCGGCGTGCACCATGCGGATACCCTGCGCACTCACAGTCAGCTTCATCTTGGTGCCCTGACGGCCCGCCTCGCTCTTGCTCCAGATCTTGCCCACCGCTAGGTCGGTGCAGCCGTCGCCGCGCGCCTGGATGGTGGTGGCATTGCCCAAGTAGAGCACGGTGTAAGTTGGGTCCTCGCTGGTGATGTGCAGCTTCTTGCGCTTGGAGCGGAACATGCTGCCCACCCGGCTGAGCGCGCCTTCGGGGCACGCCCGTGCCAGAGAGCTGAGCGCCGAGTAGTGCAGGCTCACCGCGTAGCCCTTGGGTTTGGACGCCTGCCGTGGCGGCGCCTCGGCCAGCAGCTCGAACTTGTGCTTCTTCCACGGCAGCATCTCCGGAGGGCGCCCCAGCGCAGCTGGGCGGCGGCGGCGGAGCGCCGATTGAGAGCCCGGCTGAGCCACCCGCCCCGGCCGGGCCCGGCCGGGGCAAGACCGAAAAATAAAACTCTGCTGGGAGTGGCCCAGTCGGAGGGAGTGGGGGCGGGGGAGATGTTCGAGAACCCCGCCGAAAGAGGTAGGGGTAGAATTTTTTTAAAGAGGATTTAACTGCAAGGAGAGGGGGTGGGTAGGAGCACACAGATTTACCCCAGCCTGGGCAGGACCAGGGCAAAGAGTCTTGGGCAAGCAAAATGAGAGAAAGCACGAGAGTGGAGCAGAAAATGTCTTTAGGAAAAAGGGATGCGTGCGTGCAGCAAAAGCAGCCGGGATGGTGCGAGAATACGCAGGAACTCCTCGGCGAAGGTGAAAAGGGGCCCCCTCGGACACACACACAGTCCCCAGGGCTAGGGCCAGAAACCGCGGAAACTCAACCGCGAGTGTGCCCAGGGGTCGGTGCTCCCCACCCCCAAGGGGTGCTGTAGGCAGAGAGCCCCTCGGCTGAGCGGGTCCCAGAATCAGCTGCTTGCCCCGAGTGCGCTCAGATGGTGGGTCCAGCTGGCCGCGGCGGGCCCAGCGCAGCAGTCCCGCCGTGGCTCACTGCATTTTCTCTCCCGCAGGACGCCGGGGACTCTGGCTTCGCCGGCTCACTGTCCGGGCTGGCTCCGCCAGGGCAACGCCGGCCTCCGAGGGCGGGGCGTGCGCATGGTCGGCTCCGGGGATGGTCGCTACCTCATTTCTTCTCTCCGGAGGGTGTCCGACTGCGCTCCCGGGATCCCCTGGCTCGGCTGCCCGCCTTTGCAGCGCGCCCCCTCCGGTGTCGCGAGCGGTAGCTGCCTCGCCAGCCTCATATCCTTGCCGTCTGGGAGGAAGATCTCGGGTAAATATAGGCCGGCGCGAACCATTCGCCGCGCGGGGACAGGGGAGGAGCAGAGAAGAGGATCTGTTTCGGGCTTGGAAGGCCGGCGGGTTCCTGGTCTCTTAAAGGGACCTGGTTGCAGCCATTGGTTGAGGGAAAGGGGAGAACGGTCCAACCTGGCAATTAAATCCCAAGTTTACCAGCAGAAATTCTGTAGAATTTATCTACAAAAATCGCCAAGACCTTTGGTTACCCCGCAAGAAAAGCAACTTGAATTCTGACACTCCACCCCCAGCCTGAATTGCAACTCACTGATGTGTGTCTCCATCGGAACTTCTGGGGGAGGTGGTGGAGGGTGGGATTTACACTATAAAATACAAAAAGGTTGGGGAAATAGTGATTCTTTCCGTGTGTAATAGCTTTCTGAAATTGACTGGGTGCTGCTTAATTTTTTTTTTCCAAAATTTTATTCTATTAAAGAAAATAAAGAGGGGCAAAGAAAACGCTGAGACTTATCTTTCACTATCTTGGAGCCCTTTCTCCACAGGCAAAGAGCAGATAGTGAAAAGAGAGATGAGTGGTAATGGGATGATTAGCGTGAACACTATAGTATGTGTTTGCTAAATAAGGTGCTTCCAGCTTCTAACCCCCAGCAGTGCCCCCTCCTTCTGTCAGGCCTCAGAGTAGAGCAGTTTTCTGAGATATATTCAATTTCTAAGTGATGCTTGTGTGTGGTTAGAACTCAGTTTATAATTTGGCAGGCCAGTCATTCAGTTTTATTACATCATTGTCACATTATGGATGAGAATTCCTAGTAAAAATTCAAATGATGTTTTTTATTTGTGTCAAATAATGCCCGGCCACCCTCCACAGAGAATGATTAACATTAATCATTCTTTTCTCTTGTGCCAGCTGGATAATGTCACTTTAATCATCTGGCCGGCTTGACCCTTGGCTAGTAACTCATTTCTGGGCCCTCGAAACAACGGGCTTGCCTCTACGGTCTGCTCAATCAAAGCAAAACCACTTCTAGCTGGAATGTGCACGTGACCCTGCATCAAACTCCCAAGCTCATCCCAGAGGAGGAGAGTAGGCCCTCCCACTCCCCAGGCCCAGTCTACTGGGGATCTAGATGTCTCTGGCTTCCATACCAGGTTCTGATTTCAAAACAACTGTAACTTCTCATGGAAATTCTCTGGCCCTCTACCTTTACTAACTTTTAACCTTTCTTTGAACTCTAACCCAATTTTCTAGAGTCACTGGTGCTGCGTTTCAATTTAACTAACTTTCCTGAGTACCTTTTGGTACCAGGCCCTGAGCTGGGAACAGACCTAATTCCTGTCTCCAAGAAGCTCCCAGTCCAATGAAGGATGTAAACTTCACCCACCTCTGGGCTTCTTCCGGAATGTAAGTTCTGTGAGAGCACCCTATCTCCCTCCAGTGCCTGACACTACTTAATTGTTGAATGAATGAATGACGTATGCATGTAAACAAGAAGACAGAGGGAACTAAATGCCCTGAGACAAGACCCAAAGTACTCTGAGAAGCTGGAAGAAAAGGTTCTTTGTGACTAGGAAAATCAGAAAAGGTTCCATGGAGGTGGTGAAGTGTGAAATATGGACAGGATTTTGCCACGGAGGGAAGAATTAAAGGGCTTTCCAGATATAGAGAACAGCAAAATTATAGAACATAAAAATGCGTGCACATGTGTAGTTGAGGATGGCATTTGACAATTGTGACAATGAAAGAAGAAAATTTCCCGATCAAACAAGGATGTCTCCTGATCATGCCCTCCTAGTCTCTGAGGGAAGGAATGGCATTTTCATGGCTGGCTGGTCCCAGAATGTCATTAGACCAAAGCTCTAATGCCTTACTCCTCAGCTGCACTGATGGGTTAATGGAGGTACGGTGTTGGAATGAGCTGGTTAGGACTATAAGAAGCCATTTAAACCGAGGTTAATTCCTCTTCTGCTCACGTTTCTGGAATATCTTGCAGTGGCAATGGAGTAGATGGTATGTGCTCCCAACAAAAAATTCCGATAAAAAACCCACCAAATTAACCTGTGCTAAGTGACCTTTAGCTGGTCCATAATCTCGAAGTCTAGACTCTACAAAAGCAGGCATCATATTCAAGCAGTTAACATTTCCAAATTACTCAGAGGTCCAGGGACCAGAAGTGTTTGAGCAGGAAGAGAAGGGACCAGTGGTGGGAGCTAAGGCTGGTCTCAGCCTCCGCGAGAGGCACCTCTTTGGGCTTCATGCGGTGGCAGGGAAACCAGTGGACCACAGCAGCAGGGAGGACTCCACTGGCGGGCCAGGCTTTCCAGTGGAGCCAGAGTGTCAGACCCAGATGCACAGGCCCACAGAGCTGCTCCTGGGCTGTCTTCTTAATAAGCCTGTTTTCAACCTGGGGAGGACAGAGAAGTTCTAGGCAAATGTCAACACTCTGACATGTGAGTCCCGCTCTGTGCAGATTTGAGACACAGAGCAGTTCCAGAAGAGACCTCAGCAAAGTCAGCCGGAAACGGCTTAGAAACTGCATAGGACCGCAGACTGCACTTGTTTTTTATGACACTGCCCCATCTACTGGTGCCAGGCAGAAGTGACACTTGATGAGGTGGTTTCTCATAGAACTGGATAAGCCAGTGGTTGAATCAATACACAGCCAAGTCACAGCTGGAAAGAAACCCAGCCTCTAACGTAACATGTAAGAGTCAGCCTTTTAGCGCACAGGAAGCTTTCAGGCTGGTTTTCTCCCACCTTATTTCTTGCATAACGCTCCTGCCTCTTGGTCCCCCTCCCGCTACACCCCACTGAATGAACACCCCGCTTCAGAGACGATAAATGACGTACCTGGGATCTTCAAAGTCATTCAACAAATATTTGTGGATGTGATTTGTGGATATACTGTGGATGTGATGTTGTTGCTGGGGATACTGCCCCAAAGCAGACAGACGGGTCTCTGCCCTCATGGGATTTATGTCCTATGGGGAGGCAGATAATCAGCAAACAAATAACTAATAAAGTATCAGTTAGTGATAAGTTTCCGAGGAAAAGAAAACAGTGTTAGGAGTAGGAAGTAGCTGGCTTAGACAGCAGAGCCAGGGAAGGCATCTCTGGGCAGAGACCTGGATGGGATGGAGCCAGCCAGGCAAAGATATGGAGGGAGAACATTCCAACCCGTGTTGGCCAAAGTGGTAGTCACTGGCCACGTGTGGCTAATGAACACTTGACATGTACTTGGTCCAAATTGAGATGTGATGCCAACATGAAATACACTCTGGATTTTAAAGACTTAGTAAGATAAGAAGGATGTAAATTATCTCAATGATTTGATAGTAATTATATATCGAATGATAATATTTTGGCTATTTTGAGTTAATGGAATATACTATTCAAATTAATTTTGCCTGTTTCCTTTTACTTCTTTAATGTGGCTGCTAGAACATTTAAAACTATACATACGGACAGCTTTGTGCTAGGCAAAGGGCACACCCAGTACGAAGTCCCCAAGGTGGGAATGATTCCAGTGGGTTCAAGGACTCTCTGGCTTCAAAAGCCCACTGTGTGCTCACAGCCTCTTACCCTTCCAGCCCTCTTCATTCCTCACTCTATCACATCAGTTCTTTAACCTTCTCAAGACCTCCAGGATCTACATCAGGCCCACAGAGCTGCATCAGAATTCCCTGGGACAAGTCCTGGATCCCACCCTTAAATGGGAATTTCTGGAGTTAGGGGCCTGTATTAAACTCTTCCACGACAGAACAGTTACTCAAGTTTAGTGAGCCCTGTCCTAGCCCACTTCATTTTTCCCACTATCAACTCCTTCCTAACCTCTTATCCTTGCCTTCCTCCCCATCCAAGACCTTCCGGATGAGCATCGGGTCCACAGTTTCTGTGCACTGCATCCACCCCATCCCTGGACCACTGCCACAATCTCTATGCTCTGCTTCTGGAGCTATAATGCTGAGTAGAACCCCTCAGCTGTTTGGGCAGTGCCTCAAGCCATTCTGACCCCTCCTATGGTAGGCAGAATAATGACCCCCCCCCCAAAGATGTCTATGTCCTAATCTCCAGAACTTGTGAATATGTTACAGTACATGACAAAGGGGAAGGAAGATTCTACAATTAAGGTAGAATAGGTAGGTAGAAAGGTAGATAGAATTAAGGTTGCTAACTAGCTGACCTTAAAAAGGGAGAATAATCTGAATTATGCAGATGGGCTCAATGTAATCACCAGGGTCCTTAAAAGTGAAAGTGGAGACCTCAAAAACATTATGCTAAAGTGAAAGAAGACACAAAAGGTCACATACTGGGCTTCCCTGGTGGCGCAGTGGTTGAGAGTCCACCTGTCGATGCAGGGGATGCGGGTTCGTGCCCCGGTCCGGGAAGATCCCGCGTGCCGCAGAGCGGCTGGGCCCGTGAGCCATGGCCGCTGAGCCTGCGCGTCGGGAGCCTGTGCTCCGCAACGGGAGAGGCCACAACAGTGAGAGGCCCGCGTACTGGAAAAAAAAAAAAAAAGAGAGAGATAAGGACATACTGTATAGCACAGGGAATTACAACCATTATCTTGTAATAACCTAAAATGGAGTATAATCTACAAAAACACTGAATCACTAGGCTGTACACCTGAAATTAATATAATATTGTAAATCAACTATACTTGAATTAAAAAAAAAAGAAAAGAAACCTGCCAAAGATTTCCAAAGCCTATGCTCTTTTTATTTTAAAATTTATTTTATTCTAGTAGAGTTGATTTACAATGTTGTGTTAGTTTCTGCTGTACAGCAAAGTGATTCAGTTATACATATATATATATGCATTCTTCTTCATATTTTTTCCATTACGGTTTATCACAGGATATTGAATATAGTTCCCTGTGCCATATAGTAGGACTTTGTTGTTTATACATTCTATATATACTAGTTTGCATCTGCTAATCCCAAACTCCCAAGCCATCCCTCCTCCATCCCTCCTCCCCGTTGGCAACCACGTCTGTTCTCTATATCTTTGAGTCTGTTTCTGTTTCATAGATAAGTTTATTTGTGTCATATTTTAGATTCCACATACAAGGGATGTCATATGATATTTGTCTTTCTCTTTCTGACTTACTTCACTTAGTATGATAGTCTCTAGGTCCATCCATGTTGCTGCAAATGGCATTATTTCATTCTTTTTCATGACTGAGTAGTATTCCATTGTATATATGTACCACATCTTCTTTATCCATTCATCTGTTGATTGTTTCCATGTCTTGGCTATTGTGAATAGTGATGCTATGAACATAAGAGTACGTGTATCTTTCTGAATTATAGTTTTGTCTGGATATACGCACAGGAGTAGGATTGCTGGATCATATGGTAATTCTATTTTTAGTTTTTTGAGGCTCCTCCATACTGTTTTCCAGAGTGGCTGCACCAATTTACATTCCCACCAACAGTGTAGGAGGGTTCCCTTTTCTCCACACCCTCTCCAGCATTTGTTATTTGTAAACTTTTTAATGACGGACATTCTGACCAGTGTGAGGTGGTACCTCATTATAGTTTTTTTTTTTTTTTTTTTCGGTATGCAGGCCTCTCACTGTTGTGGCCTCTCCCGCTGCGGAGCACAGGCTCCGGACGCGCAGGCTCAGCGGCCATGGCTCACGGGCCCAGCCGCTCCGCAGCATGTGGGATCCTCCCAAACCGGGACACGAACCCGTGTCCCCCGCATTGGCAGGCAGACTCTCAACCACTGCGCCACCAGGGAAGCCCTCATTGTAGTTTTGATTTGCATTTCTCTAATAATTAGCTATGTTGAGCATCTTCTCATGTGCCTGTTGGCCATCTGTATGTCTTCTTTGGAGAAATGTCTATTTAGGTCTTCTGTCCATTTTTCAATTGGGTTGTTTGGTTTTTTGTTATTGAGTTTTATGAGCTGCTTGTATATTTTGGAAATTAAGCTCTTGTCAGTTACATCATTTGCAAGTCTTTTCTCCCAGTCCATACAAAGCCTATGCTCTTTGTGTTGAGTCAAGTCAGGCCTGACTCTGGAGGACCTTGAATAGCAGGTGGAGGTATCTCACAAACTGGGTGAGTCATTGGAGGCATTTGAGTAGGGACGTGCCTTGATCAGAGCCGGAGCTCAGACACCCACATCCCAGCTCCCACTCAGTGAGGGTTCCAGAGTAAGATGTTGCCCCTTTCTGGCCCTCACCTTCCTGCTTGTGAGCTGAGCGAACTCCCCTCTGGTTCTAAGATCATAGGAGGCTGTGTTGGTTTTCTAGGGCTGCCATAACAAATTACCATAAACAGGGTGGCTTCAGACAATAGACGTTTTTTCTCTCCCAGGTCCTGAGGCTGGAAGAGGAAAGCATCCTTCCTTGCCTCTTCCTGTTTCCACAATCCTTGGCGTTCCTTGGCTTGTAGACATATCGTTCCAATCTCTATCTCCATCCTCTGATGGTGTTCACCCCCTGTGTCTTTTCTGTGTGTGCCCAAATTTGTGTCTTCTTATAAGGACATCATTACAGTAGGGCCCACTCTAATCACATATGACCTCGTCTTCACTTGATTACATCTACAAAGATCTTATTTCCAAATAACATCACATCCAGGTTAAGAGTGGAAGCTCTCTTTTTTTTTTTTTTTTTTTGGAACCTCTGTTTTTGAGAGACACCATTCAACTCAAAGCAGAGGCCATGATAGGAAATTGAAGGGGTGAGAGAAGAAAATAGACAAGTTAGATGTCTATAAACTCTGAAGGTCACCCTGTGTCTGAAGCCCCCAGAGATGTTCTCACCATGACCTTGTTTGCCCTGAAGCCCCTCCTTTCATGCGCTGCTTGCTTGGAATATTTACCACCTGGACAAGGGCCAGGCAGAAATGCAAAGGCATAAGGAGGCAATCGAGAAGAACGATGAGCCTTGCAAGTGAGCCTTTCTCATCAGTGCCACCAGAGGCGAGGAAGGCCAAGTTTGTCCCCTCCAAAAGCAGAGGGCAGCGAAATTGCTATGCCTGCCTGGTTCCCTTTAAAACTGAAACCTTGTATCTTCACTTTTCCGTTTGTGCTAACCGTACTTTAACTAATGATGACCGCATTTGCTAGATGGTTGGTTCATGGTGCCCTCAACCCTCACATGACAAACAGGGTGCAATGTTGTCTTTTCCCTGGGTTATAGGGTGAAGGAACCGCCCTGCTATTGACAGCCTGGGCACCTTTTCTGAGACCGTCATTGTGCCCCTGTTATTTCAGGGACTGGGGTGAAACAAAGGGTAGCGTGAAGCAGAAGGGAACCCATTGAGGTAAGGAGTCTGTTAAGCACCTTAGTGATTATGTATTCCAACACCCACTTTGAAGTATGAACCTACTTGAGAACATCCTGATGCCTGGTTATTTAGCCTTTGCTTAAACACCTCCAGTGGCAGAGAGCTCACTCCCTTTCAAAGGTATCCATTCCATCTTTGAACCATTCCAATTGTAAGTAGGTGGAAACAGATGGCAGTGGCAACTCTGTAGCTTCTCCCTATTTGTTCTAGTTCTACTTGCCTCATGTCTACTCAGAACACTCTTCTCTCCTGTCCTAGGGTAGTCCTTCACATAAAGAGAAATGGCCCATTATACCTTCTCCTGAGACTAGCCATACATCCTCCACCTTTTCCTCATTCCTCACCATGCAAGTGTACCTGCTAACATTATCAATGTATCTATTAAACTATTAAAGTGACTTAGGGGAGGGCCCACAGTTAGACACAAAAAGTAAAATCCCAGTAGTCAGAAGACTTTCCCAGTGGATTAGGGTCTACCTGGTGGTATAGTTCGTGGCTCCACCAGCGACTTGAGCTATTTAACCTTGGATGAGTCCCTCTGTCAGGCTGATCACCACTAAAATACAAGCTCATAGGGGCAAGGAGTTTGTCCAATGCTGAATCCCCAGAGCCTAGAGATGAATGAATGAATGAATGAACGAACAAGAGAAACCTGGCACTTTCCATCCGCAGATTTTAGAGTTGGTGATTATTTTTCTTTTTTTTATTTTTCTTTTTTTTTTTTTTTTTTTGCGGTACGTGGGCCTCTCACTGTTGTGGCCTCTCCTGTTGCGGAGCACAGGCTCCAGACGCGCAGGCTCAGCGGCCATGGCTCACAGGCCCAGCCGCTCCGCGGCATGCAGGATCTTCCCTGACCGGGACACAAACCCGTGTCCCCTGCATCGGAAGGCGGGCTCTCAACCACTGCACCACCAGGGAAGCCCTAGAGTTGGTGATTATTCATTCTACTTGGAGCCTTCTTTACTTTGTATTACTTCACTGAACTTTACTGGGTCTCAATTTCTACAACTAAAAGTTCAGAAAAACAACAGTGCCCTTTCTCACCTGACTGTTGTGAGGGAAAAAAGAATGACAAAGTCATCTGTGAATAAAAGACCCCAGAAATTCCACATGTAACTACAAGAGTTGGGAAAAAAATCCACAGGTTCAAATACAGTACACGTAGGATCTTGTAGCCTGCACACCAAAACAAGAGGTCATTTACACGTTTTGTTGCACACACAATGACTTGCACAAGCAGGAAATCGATGTTTGAAGTGACTCAAATTAATCATTTATAATAACCACAAAGGGTTGCTGAACTACTGAAACTTGATAATGTGTAAGAATCCACTCATTTTCAACAGGGATAAATTGAGAATCGCGGATAACCGAAGGGAGTTTCCCTACTGATTCAGTGACTCTGCAGAGACTGCCAGACTTCTATTTTCACAACTCTCAGCCTTATGCAAACTGCTTTAATGTCCTTGTGGAAGTAGCTGGTGTAGAGAATGGGAGAGAGGGAGGGGCAGGGTTGCAAGCTTGCCTGGGAACAATTTTTCTACCAGTGACACATTGTTGGCCAAGGGGTGAAAAGAAAACCAAAACAGAAACCCACCTACTCACCCCTCTCCATTCCCAGAGAGAGGTGGAGCCCAGAGGCAGAACAGTGCAGAGTTGGAGAGCAGAAAGCTACTCCCAAGGTTTGTTCCTGGGTGTGGGTTTGCGGGGCTTGGAACTACATTTGTTGAACCACAGTAACTCAAGTAGTATGCAACATCATGAATGAGGAACACTCCGTATTGCTATTTGGAAAATGGATACGAGGCTTCCAGTCTCAAAATCAATGCAACTTTCTCCAAGGGTCAGCTATTCAGAAAGTCTTGGCTTCAACAGAAGGTCTAAGCTATATGGGCATTCAGGAGGATCTGACCAGTCTTCCAGACAGAAACATTTCCACTGTCGTGACAAAGGGATGAGGGCAGTTTGGCTGGGTTGTGTTGTTCCCTGAAGTGTGTGGGTGGAATGGCTTCTGTAGTTAGAGGGCAGGGACCGGGCTGATTCATCTTTGCAACCCCCACACTCGGAAGCAGCAGCCAACACCTTCCCCACCCTTCACCACCACCATCATCACTCTCTCCTCATCTCACTTGGTTTCTCTGAATCTGGATCCCATAATCATGTCTCATCAGCATCCTCAGGTCCCCTCCCTCCTTGCCCTTCTCACTGAACTAGCCTCATAATCCCACAACATGGACCAATTATACATCTGGATTCTCACCTGCATTGTCCACTTCTGGGGAAAAAGTTGTTCAGTTGTGAAAATGGGTACCCCACAAAATACCAGGCAATGAACCTGCAGCATTATCTCATTTGCTACCTCTGCCGGACAGGAATTATTATTATCCCCATGAACCACATAAGAAAACTGAGGCTCGGTTAGTTCTTTTTCAATGGTAGATTTGAGGAGCATCTTGGGGCGATAGAATTATTTTTATTTTTGACTTACTTATTGGTCAGCCAGGAATAGTTGCTGCTATTTTAATTTTATAATGTCAGTGTCTTTTTGATGCCCCACCCATCTTGATTAAATTATCACTTTATTTGGTCAAGATTTTTTGGAGCCCATAAGAGGAATGACAATAGAACCAAAAGTGTTTGTTTTCCTTAAATCTCTGAAGGTGACAAAATCTGGAAGAGGAAATGAGGGTGAAGTCCCAAGTTTCTGATTGAGCTCTAGGAATGAGGTGGCAGGTTTCTTTATATCGTCTATTATTATTTTTAATATATTAGAGTATAATTGCTTTACAATGGTGTGTCAGTTTCTGCTTTATAACAAAGTGAATCGGTTATACATATGTTCCCGTATCCCTTCCCTCTTGCGTCTCCCTCCCTCCCACCCTCCCTATCCCACCCCTCTAGGTGGTCACAAAGCACTGAGCTGATCTCCCTGCGCTATGTGGCTGCTTCCCACTAGCTATCTATTTTACGTTTGGTATGTATATATGTCATATATTATTATTATTGTCACTAGAACATAAAGTTCATTGAATCTTACTGTATGAGTTAGTTTTACCTTTAACCACTCAGCTCCAAGAGAATGCCAGAAACTGCTAATTCTCTTCCATGGGTCTTCTCCATATCTTACTTCTGGAAATGATGTTCAGGTTTTTAAAGATACACTGTTTCTAAGTTGAGAAATGGGAGAAACCATGTTCTAATGTATTCCTTTACTGATCTGTGAGCACTGCCTTCCCAAAGCCTTGCCAGCTACTACATGGCTTGTCAGCAGCCCTTTGGGTATTTCCCAAAGTTCACTCCAATTCAGTAAGAGTCAGCAGTGAGGTGTAGCACACAACAGTCAGGGTCCCAGCTTTTCCTGACCCAAACTTGCTGTGACTGACTTTTAGCCAGTCCACTTCAGTATCTTCACTAGCAGGGAGTGGACTTCTCTTGCTACTCAGAGTGGCCTGTGGCCCAGACCAGCATCATCAGCATCTCCTGGAAGTACAGAGTGCCGGCCCCTCCAGACCTTATCAATCAGAATCTGCACGTTAACAAGATTCCCAGGGGGTTCACATGCACATCAAAGTTTGAGAACTGGATTCTGAAAGATACACTAACAACCGTCATTCTCCCCTTGCCCCAGGAACGAATAAAATAGTGAGGAGACCTGGGTTTGATGCCTGACTCCGAATATAGTTCATCTCTGACTTGGGCAAGCTGCTTCCTCTCCGGAGCATCACAACATTGAGGTGTTTCTCCTGATTAAGGAGAATGGAGCTTAAACGCCCAACACCCACACAACTCTGACCCGACTTTTCTAACGATAAAGTGAGAAACAAAATCCAGGCTGAAAAGAGTGGAGCGGGGTCACTGTTTTTCACTTCATTTTAATTTATAGGAAAATTTAAATACAATTCTAGGTGGAACTTTTAAACGTTTTTTAAAAAATTATTTGAAAACAAAAGCATTTAAGTCAGATCCATTTGGCTTTCCTTGCAACCTTGCCAAGCTCTTTCCATTCCCAACTACCATCAAGGCTGGGACTCTTCTCACCAATTCACAGCTCCAGAAGAACAAGTATACGAAAAGCTGTTTAGTTGCCGGGCGTGACAGCAGCGAGGCCACACCTTAGAACACCGGCGAAAACTAGCGCCAGGAAGCAACGCCACCTAGCGCTGCAGGAACACCCTTCACCCGGGTCTCCGCCTCCTTCTGACGAACGTAGCCGGGAGGCGGGGCTAGTATCCCTAATATGAACGGCCACGTTTTCCACGTCTCCTAGTTCTACACCGGACGCTAAAGACCGACGCACAAGTTTGGAAGGTACCATTCTTTTAATTTAATCAACTTATCAAAATTTGAGATATTCATAGGAAATATATTGAAAATTAAGTCCTCAGACCACTTTACATTTATTTCCCATCATAGTGGCAAATATGAGATATATAAGTGGTGATTTGAAACAATTATTGTGTTTCCCTTCAACTTCGGGCCTTAACTACTTGGGCTAGCTCATACGTCACTTCCGGAGATCAATGGCCTAACTATCCAAAAAACAGGAGCGGGTACGGCAAGGAAGGTTCGTGTGCAGACGGGGCAGATATGGGTCGGAGGAGAGCGCCGGAGGCTGGGACCCTCGGTCGGGCTCTTATCCGCCAGCAAGTTCAGCGGAGCCGTAGCCATCGTCACACCGACTCCTGGGTAAGACCTTGTCATCTTTCCCAGTCTGTCTAGTTATGAGAGTCTGAAAGCTGCGAAGCTTGGGGTAAGAGGTCACAGGGAAATTTTCCAGAGGAAATGATGCCAAAATAGGGTTTCTAAGGATGAGTACAGTCGTCCCCCGTTAACCGCGGGGATCGGTTTGGGACCCCCCAACTCCCCGCGGATACCACAATGCGCAAATGTTCGAGTCCCTTAGAGCCTACCAGGCAGATAAACAGGCCCTCCTTCTAGCAAGGCACAGGGCCCAGAGGTGGAGGCTAATGTGGTGATGAGGTTGCAGTGAGATCTTGAATGCCAGGATAAAAGTTTGGTCTTTGCCCTGTAAGCTATGGAAGCGTTTGGAAGTTTCTGCACAGGAAAGGCATAAAAACGACTTTTCGTATTCATTTGTTCAAAGAATTGACCCTCCAAGAGCCGCTGGTTGGTTCCAGAAGTACAAAATAACTCAGATTCCTGCTTCACCCTTTTTATTCCCTAATGGTTTCACTCAAAGATGAACAACTCATCTCCAAAGTTTGGCGGGCCTAATAATTCCCTGGGCCTGGGAACGACCATAATTTTTAGGATCCTTGAAAAGCGGATGACGTAGTTTGACTTGTGTTTGTCATTTTGACATTCATTCCCACATGTATTTGAGAACTCACGAAGTTCTCTGTAAGAATCTGTGCAAAGTCAAAGGTGTCTCTAATTATCCATGTGCACTTCACACCATCTAACTTCCACCTGTGTAATCTGCAGAGTAAACAGCATACAGAGCTCATCAATATTCATCAGGTCAGAGTTACTCTGGACATTAGATTACCAGTAATTTTAATTGATTTTGAAGCAACCTGTTTTTAATGTACCCATTAGGAAGTAGTGGGAAGATTCGATTATGAATTCTAAAGAACTGGATTCTAATCCTTATGCTGATTTTTGCTGATTCTGTGGCCTTGGGCAAACCACCTAGCCTTTTAACCTTTAATTTTTTCATTTACTTGCACCTGTACAGAGTGTAGAGCTTAGGATGGTGTTTATCTTATCAAACTGTGGGTTGTGTCTGGAAATCAGTTCAGTAACTCTCAACTAGCCAGGTTTTCCACCCTACAGAATAGAATTCAAGAAAATACCAGTCTGTGTGGCATGTAATAAAGTAACTTTGTTTCAGGATTCTTTTGTTTCCATTTTACTATACTGAATGGTACACAGTTGTATCACTAAGTTTCTCACAGCATTTGGGTCACTATGTGAAGTGTATTTCTTACTGTGGGTCTCCGTCAAAAAAATTTGACTAACAGTGGCTGCCAGGACCAGAGTATATGGTATATGGGTTCAGGTTCTTACCTCTACCACATATTAGCTTGCCACTATAGGCAAGTTGTTTTATCTAATTTAATCCTGTTTCCTCATCAGTAAAATAGAGATACAATAAAATTTATCTTAAAAGATTTTGAAAATAAAATGAGAAAATAAATGGAGAGTAACTATCCATCTGTAAGATGGATGAGAAAGTGAGGTAGGAAAGTGCTCTTTTAAATGTTAACTGTTATTAATATTGACTCTAAAGGGGCTGATACCACTCTCAAGACCATAGAATAGTTACTTGGGAGTTAGTTTGGATGTTAAGAACAGAAGAGAGCAGCTGTATTACCACCTTGTGTTTTATTCATAGTTGCACACAAGTGAACTCAATGATGGCTATGATTGGGGTCGTCTTAATCTTCAGTCCGTGACTGAACAGAGCTCCCTGGATGACTTCCTTGCCACTGCAGAACTTGCAGGAACAGAGTTTGTAGCTGGTAAGTTGTTGCTGAGTGCCTACAGCACATTTGTGTCTTTGCTGACTATATACAAATAAGTCTGCTCGGAAATGTTTTGCCAATCCTACCAAACTCATAAAGGAGCTGTCTTTGATCCAAAGGCAGATATCCCAGAAGTAGTGTGGGGAGGTCGAGATGAACTCAACTGGGAGGTACAGAATGTGCCACAGGTTTCAAATTCAGCTCTAAAAAACACTTCAGGTTATCCATCATCATATCAAATTCAAGAACCTCAGTCTCTCATAAGGAAAGAGACCAGTCAACATTACAGTGGACAATACCAGCATTTTCCAGAAAATGTTTTCTGATACCATTGTTAGAAGCAAAATCCTGGGCCTGCTGCTGTAACATAGGCAATTTGAATTGTATTTTAAAGCACTTGTTAACACATTATAGTGAATTTTTCCATGCATGTAATTTGTTTTAGTCACTGCTTTCCCTTTTTTTGTTTTTGTTTTTTCTAAGCACTTAGAAAACTACCTGGCACAGAGACAGCATTATAAACTACCATTTCTATTGCTCTTCTCTTATTATAAGTGTTATTATGTGGTTTAGCAAATTCATTCATTTGTTCAAAATGCTTTTATTGAGCCCCAGCTACTCTCAGGTATTGTACTGGCTCCTGAAAGTATGGTGTTGACTAAGACAAATTTTGTTTCTGCAGAATTTTGTCTAAGGTGCTATAAAAGAATTCTGTAGCAGAGAATAGGGTCATAAAAGATGGAGTTGGTGTTCATTTCTATCTGAAGGAAAACTAGGGCCAGTCAGGGCAAGCTTTACCCTGGGGCTGAGTCTTGAAAGATGAGTAGATGTTAGCAGGACAGGTGAGATGACACAGGACGTTATACACAGGCAGGCAGAGCACTTCAAGCTAAGATCTGAGCAGCTGTCTACTTTGTTCAGAAAACGGACTGAGTGAACTGATGAGGATGATTATAATTTTTGTGACTTTCTGTTTGATTAAAAACAAAATCCCCCCCCAAAAAATAAAACAAAACAAAAATAATAATGTGCAAATAAAATAAAATAACGTGCAAAAAGAAAAAAGAAAATGGTTAGGAGCTTCGCCCTGTTGGTGCTTAAAGTACATGGGGACGGGATGTGATGCACAAACACTAGGGAGGAGGGCCAGGGCCAGGAGAGAATAAGGGCTTGAAAGGAGTCTTTAGAGGGATGTAAGCAAGTAGGAAACATTTTTTGAAAGATCACTGGTGGATTTTGAGGAAGAAAGAGTAGTTAGGAAACTATTGCTTTAGTACAGCAAAAGAATCAGACTAGAACTGAAATAGTAGTAGTAGAAGAATGGAGAAAAGAATAGGAACAAGATTTTTAGCGAGCTAGGATAAACCAGACTTTATGGAGGGGGTGGAGTAAGTGAAGAGTGAGGAGTGTCTTTTTGCATTTTAATGAGGACCCCTAAATAGCTTCAGGATGGGGGTTGGTCTTGTGAGCAATGTAAGGATAATTAGAAGGTTGGAATTTTTAGCCCCACTGGGGAGAGGAGAGGAGCTGGAGATTAATCACTAATGACCAATGACTTGAGCAGTCATACCTACATGATGAAGTTTCCATAAGCCTTTCAAAAATCGGTAAGAATTCCTCATTGAAATTAATTTCATGCCTTTTTCCCTTTTCCTTAATAATGTAGAAGTGATAGAATTTTATCTCAACTCTCTATGGCCTTCAGACAGCACTTGTCTCCTGGACACACAGGGACAGGGATTTAACCTGGAGGCTACAAGTTTCAGCTGTGAGCCCCTCAGATTGCAGGCAAAATTGTACGTCTGTGTGTGTGTACATAGTGCGTTTTGAATCAGATTAGGTCCATGGTTTTTAAGCCAGTTCTCACATGGATCCCTGACCTTGCAAAGGAGAGCAAAACAATGAGAAATGCTAAGTGTTCACTGGGAACTCTTTACCTTTAAAAGATGGAACAGGCCGTACTCACTTCTTATGTTCAGCAAGTAAGAGGAAGATGTGATATTGTGATATAATAAGAAATACATTTATATTTGGTCTTCATCTCTGGTTCCTTGATACAAGAGCTTCTAAAACCCTTGTAATTTCTTGAGTGGTAGGGGTGAGAGGAGTGTCTTTTGTTGTTCATAATAAGCCCCTTGCAACCTTACTAGAGTTTATGCTAATGAGGTGACCGGTGGGCCCCTAGGTAACTTCTTTGTGGGGGCTGATTGCCACAGAAACCAACCCTGGGATTTGAGGGTTGGGACTTTCAGAAACTCCTCCCTCAACCACTGGGGAGCGGAGTCGTCCTGGAGATTGAGTTAATCACCAGTGGCCAATGATTTAATCTATGAGGCCTCCATAAAAATACATTCAGAGATTTGGCACCTGAAGTGGGGAAGTCACTTGATAATTAGTGTCAGAATAGAATTGAATTGTAGGACACCCAGTTGGTGTCTGGAGAGTTGGAGAACTGGTTGTTGGTGTGGGAAAACCCACACATTCGGTGTCAGAAGTTTTGGTAGTAAAAACAGTTCAGAGACGGGTGGCTGCATTATTGTGTGATTACCTCCAGCAGAACTCAGCATCGTTACTGAAATGAGAACGAGAATGGATAGTTGGCTCGGTGCAGTGGGCTAAGGAATTTGATGTTTGGTCGGAGAGGGGTGGAGTGGATGGACCATATGGTTTTAGCCAAATAGGGAAAGAAGTGAAGCTACAAGCTGGGTGGTACACTGGGAGAAGAGGAAAGAATCAAGGGGCTGGAGACGTTCACAGAGTTTGGCCCAAGCAAAGTGGGAACACTGGGTGGGAGATCACCATTGGAAGGAGGAATTAATGTGAAAGAATTATCCAGTATGGGGCTAAAGGGATGTGTATTCTGACTGTTGGTTGAGGATGACATGAATGAGAATGGTGACTGAATTGGCTGTACTCTAGGTCAGGGGTCCCCAACCTAGGTACCAGTCCACGGCCTGTTAGGAACCGGGCCGCACAGCAGGAGGTGAACGGTGGGCCAGTGAGCTAAGCTTCATCTGCCGCTCCCCATGGCTCACATTACCGCCTGAAGCATCCCACCCCACCCCCACCCCCCGCCAGTCCGTGGAAGAATTGTCTTCCATGAAACTGGTCCCTGGTGCCAGAAAGGCTGGGGACTGCTGCTCTAGGTGACTGGACCGTGCAGTATTGGTGGTCCAATGAGGGTAGCAGATTGCGGTCTTTGCTTAAAGGTTAAGAGGCACATTGCTGAAGATGTCCTGTTATCCTTGGATAGGACCTCCCCTTGGCATTTTGGTAAGAAGCTTAGCTGGCTTCTCAGGTGCTTATCTCAGTGGAGTCACCTGCCCAGGAGACTAGGTGGCCACGTGTGGTACAGTAGAGGGGCCTGGAGCAACTTGAGGGGGATGGAGCCCTAGAGCAGAGGTCTCTGGTTCATACATAGACTGGGCGTTTTTTTATTCCTTTGAATTCTTATATAGCTTAATTGTGGATGTTCATAAATATTTCATATAAATTATAGTTGTGTAGTAATTTACCAGTTCTAACTGGAGTGAGTCTCCTTGCTGAATCTTTGCTTCCCCCCTCACTCCCATTGGCTTACAATTATTCTCCACTTGTAAAATGAAGAGATTGGTTGTAATGAATGTTTACAATCCGTTCCCACTCTTATTGCTTCTGTTTCCATGAAATGCATTTAGCATGTGGAGTTTTATAAAATCAGTACTTGAAAAAGTGGTTGACCTTTTGAAAGTTTTAGTAAAGATCTGTTCTTGTATTCTTTTTTGTGGGGTGGCTAGAAAACTTCCTTTAGAAATTATGATTAATTCAAGGCTAGGGGAATCTATCTAAATTGAGAAAGCTTAAATTCTGTTTTAGGTTCTCCTATTTTTAGTTTTCTAAGTAATGACCAACATTCACTCTCTATACTTCCTCTTAAATAACAGTACTTTTGTTTTCCTACAGAGAAGCTTAATATTAAATTTGTGCCTCCTGAGGCTAGAACTGGACTACTGTCTTTTGAGGAGAACCAGAGAATTAAGAAACTCCATGAAGAAAACAAACAGTTCTTGTGTATCCCAAGGAGGTGAGTTGAATAAAGATATAGGACATTAAAAGGCATAACAAGGCAACTAAATATAAAATTTTTTATTTGGTGTTCACGTTTTTCTGCTTTCTTTTCTCAGCTGCTATTATTAAATCCCAATCTCCTATATTATTTTGGTAACTCATGTGGAATTTTTTTTTCCTTTATGATTGTTGCAGACCAAAGTGGGACCAAAACACTAGTGCAGAAGAACTCAAACAGGCAGAGAAAGATAACTTTCTAGAATGGAGACGTCAGCTTGTCCGGTGAGTGTTAGTCTACAGGAAGATTTGCCTTGAAATTCTGAGTTAGGCATTTTAGTGTGCTTGCACTGCTATTTGCATTTTGAAGGCTTTGTTCTTTTAAAAGGGAAATGGTAGATTTCATCTTATAAGTGCAAATTGGTTTGTGTGTGCAAACCGCATTGCTTTGTGCACGTGTGTCCTTGCACAAAGATGGTGAGTTGATTGCTCCATTCCTGGCCTTTTCTCCTTTTCATACCCTTCTCTAGCCATTAGTAACCCTGGAGTTGATCCCTGCTCTCTGGAGCATTCTTCCAAGAAGAGATGTCTGGGGGAAATGTCACTTTGTGTGTTAAATAAACTTTCAGGGCTTAAAAAGCTTAAGTATAAAATTTGCATTTGATTTGCATATTGACTCAGCAGAAAGTATATAAAAATCATTTGGCAGTTAATCGTTGTGTACTTATTTTTTTAATGCAGTGAATTTGGGTGTTTATACTACTTGAACCCTACTATTATAATCTGACAGAGGTATAAACTTCTCATTCTAAAATCAGGTTGGAAGAGGAACAAAACCTGATATTGACTCCATTTGAAAGAAATTTGGATTTTTGGCGCCAGCTTTGGAGGGTGATTGAAAGAAGGTAGGTTACCGTTTTCTTTTTGTGTGAGGAGTATGTGGTGGTGGCGGTATATTAGATTGGGAAGTTATATACGTTTGTAGCCCAGGGAGGGGCTGAGGGGACAGGATCAAATTAGGCACAGGGCTACTGAGAATTATTATAAAAACTGAAAGTAGGATACTATATTTCTTTTTAAATATAAGGGGTTTTTGTTATTAGATAAACACATTGATAAACTTGGCAAGAGTGGTGACTATTTTCTGTAAGATGAGTTCTGAAGCACCTGTAATTACTTCAGCAAATGTATATGAGTTCCTACCGGTAATACGGAAAATATGGCTGGGAAAGGGGTAGGTGTCTGCTTGCAAAGAGCAAATATGTTATGGGGGAGGCCAAGCAAAGGGCCAAGCACCAGGGGCACACAGATGGATGAAACGCGATCGTTGCACTAAGGTATTAGTAAAATACAAACTGGAGTGTGATTCCTATTGTATTAGAGAGAGGGTAGTGGGCTGAGTCAGAGCAGAGGAAGGAGCAGTTAGTAGTATTGGGGGAAATTAAGGAGTGATTTGTTTTAATTGGACTTTGAAAAGAAGAGAATGCCTTTGATAAGTTGAGACTGGGAGATTTTTTAAGTCTTTTCCATATCCTGATAGCTAAAAGGTTTTTATTTTTGTCAAAGAGTGTATGAATTATTTATAAGGATTCCATAAATAAACCTTTTTTTTTAACATCTTTATTGGAGTATAATTGCTTTACAATGGTGTGTTAGTTTCTGCCTTATAACAAAGTGAATCAGTTATACATATACACATATCCCCATATCTCCTCCCTCTTACTTCTCCCTCCCACCCTCCCTATCACACCCCTCTAGGTGGTCACAAGGCACCAAGCTGATCTCCCTGTGCTATGTGGCTGCTTCCCACTAGCTATCTATTTTGCATTTGGTAGTGTATATATGTCCATGCCACTCTCTCACTTTGTCCCAGCTTACCCTTCCCCCTCCCTGTGTCCTCAAGTCCATTCTCTAGTAGGTCTGCGTCTTTATTCCCATCCTGCCCCTAGGTTCTTCATGACCTTTTTTTTAGATTCCATGTATATGTATTAGCATACGGTATCTGTCTTTCTCTTTCTGAATTCACTCTGTATGACAGACTCTAGGTCCATCCACCTCACTACAAATAACTCAATTTCGTTTCTTTTTATGGCTGAGTAATATTCCATTGTATATATGTGCCACATCTTCTTTATCCATTCGTCTGTTGATGGACACTTAGGTGGCTTCCATGTCCTGGCTATTGTAAATAGAGCTGCAATGAACATTGTGGTACATGACTCTTTTTGAATTATGGTTTTCTCAGGGTATATGCCCAGTAGTGGGATTGCTGGGTCATATGGTAGTTCTATATTTAGCTTTTTAAGGACCCTCCATACTGTTCTCCATAGTGGCTGTATCAATTTACATTCCCACCAACAGTGCAAGAGGGTTCCCTTTTCTCCACACCCTCGCCGGCATTTATTGTTTGTAGATTTTTTGATGATGGCCATTCTGACCAGTGTGAGATGATATCTCATTGTAGTTTTGATTTGCATTTCTCTAATGGTTAATGATGTTGAGCATTCTTTCATGTGTTTGTTGGTAATCTGTATATCTTCTTTGGAGAAATGTCTTTTTAGGTCGTCTGCCCATTTTTGGATTGGGTTGTTTGTTTTTTTGATATTGAGCTGCATGAGCAGCTTGTAAATTTTGGAGATCATAAATGAACCTTATATTTGAAATGATGCTTTTAACAAGGAGCCCTTAGGATGTGGGTTTGTTTGTTTAGTCCATAGAATATACCCAATAAGAACATTAGGAAACAGGGTGCTTTAACTGGGATTCTCAGGAAAGAATATTAGCGCGTTTAGCACCGTTACTAAGAAAAAGGACTTGGATTAAATTTGTAGAAGTTATTTACATTTCTTTTTAGAGTGATGAAAATGATCTGGAATTAGATAGTGGTGATGGTTGCACCACTTTGTGAATATACGAAAAACCACTGAACTGTACATTTTTTAAAAGATGGAACTTAATGATATGTGAATTATCTCTCTCTCTCTTTTTTTTAAGTCACTTATATACTCCCCCCCCACCCCCGCTTCTTGCTCCCTCAGGGGCAGAGAGGGCTGTTGGCCTGGGATGTGAAGAGGCCAGAGTAGCAAGGCAAATCTCTAAGCCTGAAGAAAGGGGAAGCTTGCTCCTGATCGCGGGCTCCATGCAGGCTTGAATGGGGCTTGGGAAGACCCAGTATGGTTCTCCCAGGGAACAGAGTGAGCTAATTTCTCCATCAGGGCCTCATTAGCATTTGGGATGTATACTGCTGAAAATGTCTGTTTTCTTATTTCCAAAGATAAATGGTAACAATGTGAAATATTGAAACCTCACCCTTGAGGGAATGCCCCCATTTGCACGCTTATAGTTTACTATTTAATTCTAGATTTTCTCCTACTTCCTTTATTGTCTGTCTTCCCTCTGCATTCTTTTTTTTTTTCCTACTTATTCTGGTTTCTGACTTTTATGTAAGAGGCCTTCCTCCAATGTCAAATGATGTTTGTTGTCTGTTCATATTTAAGAACAAAGCATTACAAAGCTGATTGACAGGATTTTGTTTGGGTGGAGTTTGCCCACTGGTGAACTTCACTGTACAGTAACTGAGCAGGGATCGATTTTATTTTACAGTATCTGTGGGTGTTTTCCCTGTGATCGGTCAGTTTCTTAAAGAGGAGGACTATCTCCTGCCAGGAGCAGGGCTAAAGGTGGTGGTGTAATACAAGGGAGCTGGGCATTTCCATCGTTTGGGGTGTAGACTTATGTTTAATCCTCCTTTCTTCAGTATAGCACCTCTTTCCCGCCTTCTCCTGTGCTTGAGGTCCCAGTTCAGGAGCCTCTCAGGTTCATTTTCTCCACAGGGGCTGTGGGGTGACGTGTGGCTGCCTGGCTGAATGGAACAGGGGCGTGGACCTAATTGCTCTCTGCTGAGAATGATTTTAGTCCTATACCTCACTCTTGCCATGAGAGCTAGACGTGATGCTTCTAATCCTGAGCTTTCTCGGAGCTCTGGGGCATGAACAGGCTCACTTCTCATTGGGCTGACATTTCTTAGTTGCTGTTCTTTCTTTCTCTTTGTTCTGATGAGTTCCAGTCTTTGCTTTCATGTTTTGCAGGCTTTGAGAGGGAACAGAGGTAGCCATATGTGTTCTTCCAGGTTCAGCAACAGCAAGGCCCTTCCCTTGCTTTTCATGCCCCTAAATAAGCAATTTGTTTCCCCAGAGTGAGCCTGTACTATTGAAACTTCTAGCTTCTATTGCATTACAGCATTACTTGCTCTTTTACTTTTCTGTGATATTTCTCTGTGTTTTTACAAGAGAGAACATGTTCCTGACTCAGGGAATATAGTTTATATCGCACAGAAGTGGATCTGAGTCACATAGAAACATCAATAAAGTGACTACTGCTGTGTCTTTTAATAGGAAATATTTATTGATATGTTCTGTACAGCAGATGTCTCCTGTTTGGTAACAGGCTAGCTACGCCATCTGCCTCTTTAATTTCAAGAGTAGTTATCAGAAAAGATTTGATGTATAATATGTCATTGAAATGGCGGAAACTGCCGAGGCACGGAGGGCAGAACGCCGTATTCCAGGAAGACAAGGCGCTTCCATTGTGTTGCATCAGCCTTCCCAGTACATAGCTGGCACTTTTCTAGGCATCCTAATTCAGCACACGAAGCAAGCTGCCTTAAACTTTTCTTCTTTTCTTACTGGTGTGTCTAAGCTGGTTATTCTTTCTACCTGTTTGGTAGGTAGACATAATGTGTGTGGACCTTGTAATTTTAGTTCATTAGGCTTTGTCCATTTTTTGCAGTCATTTTTGCATTTACTGTTAAATCCTCACAGTTGGAAAGTGGTAGATATTACCTTAAAGAAGGAAATACTAGGACCCACTTAACTAGAGAACTTAAAAGCAATTTGTCATAAATTAGCAGGTCTGTGAGTTTCTTTGACTCAAAAGATCATGCTGGAAATTTAACTCTTCTGAAGGAAAATGCACTTTGTCAAAAGCTCTGCCCTAAATGGTAACCTTGATCTAATACATTTCCTTCAGTCGCATAGGAGTTACCTGAGGAAAAGCTGACCAGATACGGATTTGTTTCCCTCCAGTGGCAGTCACAGCTGGCCCTTAAAGCAGCTTTCCTAGCCACAGGGTCTGAAGGGAGGGAGGATTCTGCCGGAGAAGTGCAGTATTTATTCTTACAGTGCTCAGCTGCTGTCGTCCCCACTACATTTGTGAGGGATTCGAGGGGCTTGCTGTCAGCCGCGGAAAGTTTTCATATTGCTACATCATCTTTCATGTGATGGAAGGCGTTGGACTCATCATTCCTGCTTCATTATGGCGACTTAAGTTGATATTTTGCTGTTTTGTATTTTTGCCATTTAAACACATTCTTGGAACTGGTGGGTGATGATTTGCTACATGTACACATGTCAGCCCTAGGTTTAAATAAGATATAGCCTTTGACAGTGGCAGCTGTGAGCAGGTGATATATTAGGGGGGTTTTGAGGCCTTACTTAACACAAGTGTAAACTAGGCACTGAGTATACAGTAGACCTCACCTTGGATTGAAGTCTTCGGAATACTCTTTGATCTCTCCAGGAGAGTTTACTAGAAGATACAGGTAAAAGTTTTAACAATGAAACATCATCAGAGACTACAAGCTCTGATCCAGAGTGCTTGCGTTCTCATTCCAGCTCCCTCACTTAGTAGCTGGTGACCTTGAACAAGCCACTTAGCTGTTCTAAACTTCAGTCTCTTCGTATATAAACTGGGGATAATTGCACCTTAAAAAGTTAAATATACCAGTGCTTAACATGTCGAAAGTGTTTGCTGCTATTTCCTTTCACTTCACAGTGATTGGTGTGTCTCACATTTGTTTTTCAGTGATATCGTGGTCCAGATAGTAGATGCTCGAAATCCACTCCTATTTAGGTGTGAGGATTTGGTAAGTAAAATGTGACATAATTCGAACTTTAAGTCCTTGGGCAGCAGTGGGAGGACAGCATCACCGATAGCAGTGAGCCTAGGCAGGCCTTTGCACCCTCCTCTAGCTTTGTTTAATCTGGCCTCCTGCTCCTCCCAAGGTCAGGAGTTTGCGTTTTGGGACTATTTAGATAGGTGTTTTCTTCAAACAGTTGTTTCCATCTGCAGGAAGGCACTTCCTACTTTTAGTTTCGAAGCTACTTTGTTAATAGGCATTTGCCAGTGTTTCTCATTTTTTAAGAGACTCTAGTTGAAATAGCATTTTGCTTACTTCAGCATATGCCTAGTCCCTTCACTTACCCATCCCACTAAGCTTTCTCTTCTCACACCGTACTTATTACCTCCTGTGGTATTTTACAAATGAACTAAGTTTGTAAAACACCACAGGGGGTAATCATTAAGGTGTGAGGATCACAAGAAATAATGTGATACAGGCTTTCAATTAATAAGACACTGAACACACATGAAGTATTCCTATTTTTGTTTGAGGACCAGAGTAGGAATAGTACTGATTATTTTAAAAGCCACTGGTGAATAACAGTCTTAATGGGGAAACTCTTATTAATTCAGCTTTCATACTTCTGGTCTGTTTCCTAATGGAGAGCTATGCTTGGGAATTAATTTAATCACTGGGTCTTGTTTTCCTTTTAGCCTTCAAAAATATTTTTTTATATTAATAGGTAAGATTATTATTAGCTGTCGTCACTTGGCTTGAAGATAGTCCCTGCTGGCCGACAAATCTAGTTATACAGTTCTTTAACTTTGCTTAAAAGAAAGAATTCAAGATTATTAAAGAGAGGAACTGTATAATTTAAAGAAATAAGAACCTGTTTTACTTAAACTGGGCAGGAAAGCATTTCTTTTTACCCTTTCCAGTTTCTCATGTGAAGAGTATTTTTTCTAAGTATAGATGACCTAACTTCTTTTCAGAGCTTGCTGAAAGGATCCATAGAATGTATCACGATTAAAAATCTTTAAATTAGGAATGATTTAAAACTGGAGGCGGTAAAAACTTTTAGTCATAGCTGGGGATCTTCAGTATAATTAGCCTAATTTTCCCCCTTTTGGAGAAATACCTAAATATCTTTATCTTGCATAGGAATGTTATGTGAAAACAGTTGATGACAACAAGGAGAATGTTATTCTGATAAATAAGGCTGACTTGATGACTGCCGAGCAGCGGAGTGCCTGGGCCGAGTTCTTCGAAAAGGAAAATGTGAAGGTCATTTTCTGGTCGGCTTTGTCTGAAGCCATTCAACTGATTGATGACTCTAAGGTAACCTGGGGGACTTTTTCAGGTTGGGTTTCAAGGAGAAGGATTTTGGCTTCTGTTAAGTGTGCTTTGTTTTTTTTTGTTTGTTTGTTTGTTTATTGTTGATGTGTGGGGTTTTATTTGTTTCTTTTTTCCCTAAGTGCTGAGATAGTCGGGTGATCTGTAGAAAAGTAAGCCACAAGGTTGCTTTCTCTGGTTTTTAAATCGTCTGCTATCCCAGGGGTCTATGATGCACACTGATAGTAGCTATAATTTTTAATTTTTAAAAATTTCAGGCAGAAAATTGTATAGGAAGTTTCATACTGCCCTTGTATGTAATTGCTTTTAAGAGAAGTCGGAACAAAAATCAGATACAACTGAATGTAGTAACTTCTCTGGACTTGATTAGATTCTCTTTTGACTTTGTTTTGAAAACAAAGAAATGAAGTAGTCCTAAATTAAGATATACCGTGTTACTTTCTGTATCTTTTAATCCACTTTTTACAGAAACAGTTTAGGAGTTATTTTCTAGTAAAAATTAATGGTAACCAACTATGAAAAGAAATTAGTAATAGAATCTTATTGCTGGAAGAGACTTAAGTCATATCTTTTCCTATCCACCTCCTTTCCTCTCGCCTCTATTTATCAACTATTTGCTGACTGGTTAGGGTGCTGTGAATACAACACCCTCCCTTGGTGAGCTCACAAGTTAGTGAGCTCTAACTCTGTGAAGGAGTTCTTCCCTTCACCTCCCTGGCAGTCACATGCTGTCTCTGTGACTCCTTTAAATGGCAGACACCAGGTGTCTCATTCCTTTTTATCTCCAAGGTTAGAAAGTTGTTTAGTCCAGTGAAGCTAAGTCAGCTTCCCTACCTTTGATCTGAGGCCTCTTCCTCTCTCCCCGTGTTCCCTCTTCTGCAGAAGAGACGTTGTCTGCTTTCCTGCTCCTTATATTGACATGACCTCCAGAGCACTCCTCACCCTGAGCGCCTGTCTGCCTGTGTCAGACGCCTAAAGTGGGTGGCAGCTGGTTGAGTACAGTATTCCAGGTGTACTCTTGCCCAGGACATGTACTCTTGTTTCTTGTGCTCAGGATACTCCCAGTAATTCAGAGTTTTTGTTAATTCACCCCCTTTCAAAGGAGCTTATGCTCTTGGCTCATTGAACCTGTGAACAGCCACATCCCTCACATGTTTAAAAGACAAGACTTACTAAGCAGATCTCATCCTGTCTTTACACGTGGGAAAAGGTTTTCATTTTGGTTTTAGCTCAGCTTAGGATCATGCTGTTCCTCTTAAATATTAGTGATTTGGTAACAAGGTAGAATTCATTTTGCATGTGTCATTTGCTTTTCTCTTCTTCCAGCTTTGAGTCATCTGCAGCTTTTGTATTGGCCCGTCTATATATTCTTTCTGGTCATTGATAACGCTGTTGAGTAGACCGGAGCCAAGGATAGAGCTCTGTGAACTTTTGTGGACTTAATAAGCGCTCAGTACCAAGCATTTTAGTGTGATGCATACAGATGTATTTGAAAGGCTATAACAATAGTTATTCTGTTATTACTGTTAATAAAAACTAACCCATAGAAAACTTATTCTTAGCCAGGCACTGCTATTCTGAGTACTTTATGTGTTTCATTTCATCTTTTGCATCTGTGGTATTCCCTGACCTATCAACCAAGGAGTAGATTGCAAAGGGAAGTGGGATTTGTTTGCACCATCTGTTCTCAGGGAACCGTTGTTGCCTCCCATTACTGTCAGGGGAGGAATTGTTTGGAGGAATTTCCTAACTTGAGGAATTGCTTCCCTGTCAGACTCTGGATTAACAGTGCATGATTTATGGAAGATATTCTTTCTTCCCTTTTAAAAGTTGAACCCTATTTATTCCTTCCAGGTCTTCTGAAATCTGTTATTCATGATTTTCCAAGTCAAGTAGCCAGCTACCATTGTGATATATCTAATCACATCTGTCATTTGAGTGTCAAACATGAACTTACTAAAAATAGATATTCACTGTTTTCTCACCTATCTGAAGTTTGGTTCTTTCTCTATGGTTGCTTAACCTTTCTTATTTTAAAAAAATAGGACATTTTTTTTAATTGAGTACTTTGGTTTTCTCTTGGCCATCTCTTAAATTGCACTGTGTTCCCCCAAAAGACTGACTTTTCCCTTCTTTCTCTCTATTTTTGATGTAACTACTGCAAAGTCCTTTTGTTGCCTTTATCATTTTTCCTGAACCAAAACTGCTCCTAGCCTTAGTTTTCCTAATGCACATTCATGCTCAGTTTACATTCTTGTGTCTGCAGAAGAGCACACAGTGACTTCTTTACATTTATTGCTCATTTATCATAGAAATTGCTTCCAATTCCATATTTCTTTTTGAGTTGCCAGGAATGACAATGAAATCATACCTTTTTTCCCTGACATTTTTTTTTAATATCTCTTTCCTAAAATATAGGATGCCTGTTTAACTGAGTTCATCATGCCCTCTCCTGCGGTGGCTACTCATTGTAATGCTAGACTGTTTGGAAATGATAGGTTTCCATCACTTCTGAATCTGAATCAATTCTCCCTTGTTGATACTGCTTGGTAATACTATAAATCTGCCATATTTCTGCTTTGCTACCCATAGGAATTCAGAAGGGTTAACACACCTGTGAATCGTAGATGACTTTTACCTTTCTCTTTCCAGAGGAAATCGTTGGTTGGTGAATAATTTCCATGTGCAGCGTTGAGTTTTGTTGCTCTCATACTTCACACACAGGGACCTATGCTCCATGGTGCTATGATTTATTAAAGGCAGTTATAAAAGAATAGCAGTTTCCTTAACTATGCAAACCAGTCTTTGAAAATGCAAATATACAGTGAAGCTCAGATTACAAATTATATACCCTTCTTGCTTTGTGCAGAGAAGAGAATGTTAAATGTTTTATCGTTCATGAGAAATGCTTTGTTTTATTCTACAGACCATTGCCAAAAAAAGTGTATTGCCAAGGAGTTCAGCTTGATACAGGTTTTTCTAAACCCTTGCTTTCTTTTAATAGGTAAAAGAGTTGTCTACTAGAAAAGTAATACATGTTATTTGTAAAGAGTTCAAATAATACAAAACTGTGTAAAGTGAAGGTCCACCACTCCAGAGGACACCACTGTTGATAGTTTGGTTATATCCTCATGCTGTCTTCTCCCTCTGTTCACCTTTCTCTTTCTCCTTCGTAACTTTCCTTGTCCTGTGTTCATCTTAGGTAACCAACTCTGAATGTTGTTCACCAGAGTGAAGAGTGCAGTTGTTACACACTTCTGAACTTTGGTGGTTTCTGTTATTTCATCAGGAAGAAGTAAATGGAGACAGTGCAGAAGCCATCACAGCTGAGTTTGAAAACTCCAGTTGTGACGAAGCTGAAACTCTACACAAAGAGACTGAACATCTTTCAGTTAATGAAGTTGCCAGGAGTGATGAAGATGACAGTGAGTATGAGGACTGCTGGCAGGAGGAGGAGGACTGGCAGACGTGTTCGGAAGAGGGCAGCGGCCCCGACGAGCAGGCCTGCGGCCAGGATTGGAAGGAGCGCTGTACTGTGCGTTCTGAGGCGCAAGGAAGGAAGACCCCCCAGCAGAGGCAGATACACAATTTTAGCCACCTGGTATCAAAGCAGGAATTACTGGAGATCTTTAAACAGCTACACTCTGGAAAGAAGGTGAAGAATGGACAACTTACTGTTGGACTGGTAAGATGAAATATATCATAAAATTGTTCTGTGAGGGTCTGTATTCCCCATCCTTTGGTAGCTACACTGGTACTCTAGAGCTCAGGCCCTGGCGTCATAGGGAACATTGATGCCCTCTTGTTGCCCACGGGCATCCTGGGAGCAGACTGGGTGACAGGCAAAGCCCAACTCAAAGAATGAACTTTCTCAAGGCTTATATTGGTTACACCACTGTTCATATTAATTATCTTCTACAGTCTCCCAGTTCATCCCTACCTGTCACGTCACTTACAAGAGATACTAGAATGAGAGCTTTCAGGGTTGTCTTCAGACTTCCAGTCCAACGTTCTTAGCTTTAGATAGGCTTTTTACATAGGGTAGGCTTTCGGCATCCTGTGATCCTTGCCAACTTATACTGTAAACATTCCTTCTGACACCCTTCTAGGTGGGCTACCCAAACGTTGGTAAGAGTTCAACAATCAACACCATCATGGGCAACAAGAAGGTGTCTGTGTCTGCCACGCCCGGTCACACCAAGCATTTTCAGGTATTTCTACAGCATCGGCCTCTGTATTTCCTTCTCTGCCAGTTCCTCCCTCTGGGTGTTTTCTGAAGTTCTTTGCCACTCGTGTGCTGCTGCCCTCCTTTCCCTTCCTTTGCTGTATGCCCAGCATAAACCTCTTACGTGTCTTTCAGACTCTCTATGTGGAACCTGGCCTCTGCTTATGTGACTGCCCAGGCCTGGTGATGCCGTCCTTTGTCTCTACCAAAGCTGAGATGATTTGCAGTGGAATCCTCCCGATTGACCAGATGAGAGATCACCTCCCACCTATATCACTAATATCCTCTATGCTGTGCCAAAATTTTGGTTGTTATGTGTATATTAGGGCTTAAGAAAAATCTGGGCAATAGACAGGGGAGGAAAAAATAATCACTCCTTACATAGTTGTAAGGATTAGAAACAAAGACTCGGTGCTTTATGTCTGAATTAGGGTCATCTCACAAATCTATAGTGTATTTACATAAAAATGTGTCATCTTTAAGGTCTGTTTTCAGAGATAATATTTTTAAAGGATACATTTGGAAGTGATCATTGTGCATAAGGCTTTGTTTAAAAGAGGGGAGAGGGGATTCCCTGGTGGCGCAGTGGTTGAGTCCGCCTGCTGATGCAGGGGACACGGGTTCGTGCTCCGGTCCGGGAAGATCCCACATGCCGCGGAGCAGCTGGGCCCGTGAGCCATGGCCGCTGAACCTGCGCGTCCGGAGCCTGTGCTCCGCAACAAGAAAGGCCACAACAGTGAGAGGCCCATGTACCGCAAAAAAAAAATAATAATAACACAAAATAAAAGAGGGAAGAAAAGTCTTTTAAATTAACGAATAATCGTACTTCTTCTTTGGAGAGGTGAAAAGTTTTTTTGTCACAGAGGTGCTGAAATACCATGTTCTTAGAAGACACCATGGGGAGGAGGAAGGGGTCAGTTCAAAGAAACGGATTCCTTGACAATCTTACATTTGCCAGAATATTCCAAGACATGTTTTAGAAGCTACGTATGGCATTGACATCATAAAACCTAGAGAAGATGAAGATCCCCAGCGACCTCCAACGTCAGAAGAGCTGTTGACGGCTTATGGATGTGAGTTGTGATTTATTTTAAAACATGAAAAAAAAATAATAGTATAGCTACTAAGAGGAATACTCTGCAAAGGTACAAGTTCAGAAGTTTTCCTTAGCATTTGTCATGTCACCTTTCAGGCTTGATATTTTTGTTGTCCTGTTGGTCTTGCCCACTAGGTGGCCTCCAGGTAGCTGACTTGGTCCAGCAGTAAAGGAGGGAGAGCCGGCCACTGCCTGAGTGGTATTTTACTTCAGTGTTAAGTGCTTTTTAGAGTTAGAGAAGGAGCTGCTCTGTATCCTTTGCCTCTTCCCCAGATCTTCATCATAGAAATCAAGTGCCTGGGAGACACATCTTCCCAGGCTCTCTCAGGCCCTTTCCTATGGGAGGCCTAGGACCCAAGTGTAGACACAGGGCTTCTGATCTAAGGCTATGTTGGCTTTTTCCTTTTCTGCATGGGAATTATCTTTGTCTGTCATTTCTCCAATTCATTGTGATTTATTTACCTTAAACACAAGCTTTAAAGGCAATCTGGAAAGACGCGTATCTACCTAAAGAAAAAGCGGTGTTAAAAAAATTTCCATGCATGTGTGGCTTGCCTTGTAAGGAATTGCCCCCAGCCGGGAAGGAGTTCAGGTTATTTGAGTATTTACTGGCAGAGAAAGGTGATTTGATATAAACCACACTTATATGGTTAAAATCAGACCTTGAATTTACTTTAGTTGAGCGACTTTAAAGAGGATGAATACTAAGCACTTGTTGCAAGACTGCCATAGTCACAACATCATAGGACAAGAAGGGGCCTTAAAGATTCCCCCACCTCTCATCCCCCTTTTCTTAAGTAATCTGAAATCAGATTTTCCTAAGTAATCTGAAATCAGAGCATGAAATGACTTGCCCAAGGTGGTGTCTGGTCAGTGGCATAGCCTCAGTGAGAACCCAGATTTCCTAATCTAGACCTCTCCAGTGTGCTAACCTGAAAGATGGGGAAAGGTAGACTTTGCACTAAACTTTGCATCTGGTTTGATTTCCAGATAAAACTGAAAGAAATGTGAGTCTTTTAAGATTTTTCATCTGATTCTCTCTGATGAAATCAAAGAGAGTGAGGACAAAACCAGTTTGTAAAAACAGATGACTGAACATTCTTAAAATATTAGTGAAATTCAACATCTGTCCATATATTTGTTAGCCATTTTGTCTTCTGAGAATCACTTTTTTCTATGCATCATTTGTTTTTGTCGTAATGATTTGTAGGAGTTCTTTGCTACCTGTGCTGCAAATGTTTTTCCCAGTGTCTATTTATGGTTTTTTTAGCCCTGTAGAAGTTAACGGCTTTAATAAACAATGTGGGGTTTTTTTGTTTTTTGGGGGCGTGTTTTTGGCTGCATTGGGTCTTTGCTGCTGCGCGCAGGCTTTTCTGTGGTTGAGGCGAGCGGGGGCTACTCTTCTTTGCAGTGCGCGGGCTTCTCGTTGCGGTGGCTTCTCTTGTGGAACACGGGCTCTAGGTGCATGGTCTTCAGTAGTTGCAGTGCGCGGGCTCAGTAGTTGTGGCTCGTGGGCTCTAGAGCGCAGGCTCAGTAGTTGTGGCGCACAGGCATAGTTGCTCTGCGGCATGTGGGATCTTCTGGGACCAGGGCTCAAACCCATGTACCCTGCATTGGCAGGTGGATTCTTAACCACTGTGCCACCAGGGAAGCCCAACAATGTTTTTCCTTCTTAGTTTTGTTGGGTTCGGTGTTTTACTTGGGAAAAACTATTTTACTGTAATCCTTTTTTTTTTTTTAATCTTTAGATTTTTTTTTCCTTTTCCTAAATGTTTTTTTGTGTACGGTTCTAAGTATTGATACTTTCTTCTAAACTGAAGGAGCCAACATACAGCTAGTATGGGAGGGAACTGAGTTTTGAACCTGTCAGCCAAAGCTGTGTTCTCACCTGCTGTGCTCTGCTACTCCCTTCTAATTGAATTAGTATTAAAGGGATCTTCGTTGCATGTTTGGGAAACTGAAAAAGGTGTAGACATATCATTAAATAAGAAAACTTGCTCTGTTGCTTTGGGGTTTGCTAATAATATTGACAACATAGCATTGTACAAGTAGCCTCCTTGAATCAATAATTAAAATCAGAGAGATAGAAATGACTGGAGTAGAGAGAGGTTGAATGTGTCACAGCATGTTGCTAGGTGGTTGTCAGAAGATCAGATGTAACAATATAGTCTGTTCTCCTGGATTATCAGATGTTTTTGTAATGCTTACCAAAATATCTTCTACATTATTAATTGATTTGGTTTTTTTTTAAGGTTAAGTAAGAATGCACAGTGTAATAACAGAAAAGGCTAGATTTCCATCACCTCAGTTGTCTTTGTTGTGATGTTTTCTAACTTAGGTTTTGCAAAATTCATTTCTCCTCACAGGTATGCGAGGATTCATGACAGCACATGGACAGCCAGACCAACCTCGATCTGCACGCTACATCCTGAAGGATTATGTCAATGTAAGTGAACCCTGCTTCTCGTTCCTCTGGAATAAGTAGGTCTTCTTTCTCCACAGCGTATGTTTAGGGTAATGGCAACCAGCTGGGTTATAAAGGAGATATCTTCTCATTGATATTGTGCCATAACTGGAATTATATTCTTGATCCAGGAGAGCTAGCATCATGTAAATCATAGAAGTGACTGACATAATATGAAAGAGACGAAGATCTCGGAATACCTGTTTGCAGTGAAGGTGATAAATTTATGTCCCCAGTTTTTCCATCTCCTCCAGCCCTTGGGTGTTTCTACTGCAGCTATATCACGGTATTCCTTGTAGTGTAGCTGTTTATATACCTGTCTTCCAACACTTGTCCAGGAAAAATAATAATCATAGCTAACATTTATTCAAAGCTAGCCCTGCTAGGAATAGTTCTAAATGTTTTACGTTTGTCATCTCATTAAAAATATGTAAGGGGCTTCCCTGGTGGCGCAGTGGTTGAGAGTCCGCCTGCCGATGCAGGGGACACGGGTTCGTGCCCCGGTCCGGGAAGATCCCACATGCCGCAGAGTGGCTGGGCCCGTGAGCCCAGAGCCTGTGCTGTGCAACGGGAGAGGCCACAACAGTGAGAGGCCCGCGTACTGAAAAAAAAAAAAAAAATGTAAGTCTGTGAGGTATTATTCTCCAATTACAAGTGAAGACATGCTAAGTTTTGGGTTTTCTTCATCAGTAAAATAGGAATTAATAGTACCTATCCCATGAGATTATTATGGGAAATAAATGAGAACAGTGTATGTATGTGGAGACATACACACACACACACACACGCACATCACTAAGCTCAGTGCCTGGCACTTAATTAGCCCCAATAGTTTTTATTTATTAAGCTACTTCTTTCCACAAAAAAGCATTCCAGGGGCTTAATTGGTTGTGAGGATTTCACTTTATTCCCTCCTCTTCTCAATACACCATCAGCGGAGCTTGGAGCATAGAAATAAAAGAGGGCAGCCATATTCTCTTTTTTTTTAATTCGGTAGGAAAACAGTTAATAGAATATTTGTATAGATGAATTATTCATTCATTTACCATTTGTAAAACTATGGAGGGTGGGGGAGATGAGTTAAAAACAACCACAGTTTTTAGAGTGTTTATGGTGGAAAGAGGAAACTTGGCACCCAGTGGACAACAGCAGCAGGCCCAGTGTCCCCATCAGTACAGCCACACTGTCCAACTACATCCTGGCTTTTGTTTTGGAAAATATTCTCTTAAGTATAATCATATACATGTACTGAAGAGTACGTTAAACAAGGTGAACGGGGGCACAGGGAAGATTTCGTTCTTGTGTGGGAGCTGTGGGAAGAGGTAGGCCTCTAGAACACTAAGGATCATCATCAGGGTGTAAGTTGGGACTCTCCAGTTGCAGTGACCAAAACTCAGCTCAGCTGTCAAATGGCCGAAAGTTCCATCAGAGTGTGCACCGTGGAGAGGCCTCCTCTGTGGACTCTCACACAGATGGCCTTGAGGATGTGCTGTTACCATGCATGTTGTCTTTGCAGGGTAAACTCCTGTACTGTCATCCTCCTCCTGGAAGAGATCCTCTGACCTTTCAGTATCAACACCAGCGACTCCTAGAGAAAAAAGCGAATGGTGGGGAAATAAAAATGCAGCCATGCAGAAATAAAAAAGCAAATCAGATTGAAAATGTAGTGGACAAAACTTTTTTCCATCAGGTAAGTTTTAAAGTTTTTTTTAACTTCTGATCCAGTACATTTTGTATAACAGCTTTATTGAAATAATATTCACATACCATAAAATTCACACTTCTAAAATATACGGTTCAGTAGGTTATAGGATATTTGCAGAGTTATGTAACCATCACCACTCACTCCGAAAAGAAACCCTGTACCCATTAGCATTCACTCTCCACTCCCCTCTTCCCCCCAGCCCCTGCCAACCGCTAAGCTACTTTCTCTATATAAAGATTTGTCTATTCTGGACGTTTCATGTAAATGGAATCATATGCTCTGTGGTCCTTTGTGACTGGCTTCTTTAGCCTAATGGCTGCAAGGTTCACCCATGTATCAGTACTGTATTCCTTTTTACTGCCAAATAATATTCCATTGAATGGATAGACCACATTTTGTTTATGCATTTATCAGTTGTTGGACATTTGGGTTGTTTCCACTTTTTGTCTATTATGAATAATGCTGCTGTGAACATTCATGTGCAAGTGTTTGTGTGGACATATATTTCATTTCTCTTGGGTATATACATTAGGAGTGGGATTGCTGGGTCATGTGGAAACTCTAAGTTTAACAGCTGAGGTACTGCCAAACTTCCCAAAAGTGGCTGCACCATCTTACATCCCCAGCAGCAATGTATGAGGTTTCTAATTTCTCCACATCCTTGCTAAACTACAGAAAAGAAGTGATATTTAAGCTGGACTTTGAGGAACAAATAAAAATGTGTCAGTTGGAAGAAGCGGTGAGGGCCAGATTTCCAGGAGTAGCATGGGCCAGATAGAAGGAGTAGCATGAACAAAGGCAAAAAGATGTGAGAGTGTGGATTTTTTCAGTAAAGAGCCCATGTTGTAGGTGGCCTTGTGTACCATGTGAGGGAATATGAACCTGATTCCCCAGACCACAGGCGGCCATCAGAGATCTGTGAGGACAGGACTAGAGAGATACAGAATAGAGCACTCTGATAGAAATGTGCACACTGGATTTGAGGAGTCTTGCAGTGAAAGTGAAAGTTCAGTGAAAGCTGATGAACACCTGGGTTAGAGCAGTGGGGATGGAGAAGAGGGGGAAAGATGAACAGAGTTCTTGAGAGTGGAATCCACAGAGCTTAGTGCCTGGCTGTGTGTGATAGATAAGGAAGACAGAGTGCGCCATCTTCAGGGCTGGGCAGATTCTTATACCACTGGCCGAAATGAAGAATGGAGAGTCAGCTTCTAACTAACTCTGGGTTGCGGCCGGTTGAAGTTTGGTATCAAGATAGAGATTTCCAGAAAATAGCTGGTATTGAGCCTAGTTATAGATGTTGTTTGAAGCCGTGGACTAAACAAAGTTGAAGACAAAGAGAATGGAGTGAAGACAAAACACTGAGAAACTTATTTAAGGAATGGGGAGAGAAAGAGGACCAGTGAGAGATGGAAGTCCACTCTCTTGGAGTTCTCCATAAGCAATCCTGTGCATATCCTGTAAAGGAGACTGCTGACATCGCCAATAATATTTTCTCTTATTTCCTAGGAAAATTTGAGAGCTTTGACCAAAGGAGTCCAGGCTGTGATGGGCTACAAGCCTGGGAGTGGCCTGGTGACGGCAGCTACTGTGAGCAGCTCTGAGAAGGGGGCTGGGAAGCCCTGGAAAAAACATGGCAACAGAAATAAAAAAGAGAAAAGTCGTAGACTCTATAAGCACCTGGATACGTGAACTTGGGCTGCAACAGAAGTAGCATCTGCACTGTGCATCTGTGGTGCTATAGGGTGGACCCTGCCCTTGTGATTCACACCCAACAGCTGATATCAAGACCGAGGGGCTCCTCAGAGCACCAACTCCAATTAACAGGGTCATCTTGGAGCCCCAGAAACCTGTTCCTGTAGGAGGCTGAATCTGAGATGGGGGAATGAACGATGTATGTTTATTTGTGTAAACATATATACAGATGCATAGTAATTTGTAATCTGGGAATTTTTTGAAGAGATATTAAAATTAAATTACCACATGGATTTTTTATTTGTTCGTGTAGCTACACTGCAATTTGGACATTTCACATTATTTAAACAATTTTAATCTGCTAAAACATGCTGGGATTTTAGATGGATTTTTGAGTACATTATGAGATTTGTGATTCTCCGTCTCACACACATACCCAACACACACCCCTAATATGGCAGAAGGCATATCACGTCTTGGAATAGGGGCTAGCACAGGTGATTTTTAAAAGCCCTTGAAGAGCATAATCCTCTGTTGAAAGTCGCCGTGAGTCTCTTCCCCAGAGGGGAGCATGGGTTTTTCTATAGCCAAACCCACAGCGAGTGAGGAAAGTGGCAGCTAAGCAGCTGGTTCTTGTTTTAGGTGTAGGGATCCTTGACGTCCTGAGCACTTAGGACCATCAGGAGTAGTTGACCAACAAGGGCAGTTGACCTTTTACAATCACCTTTGTAATACACTATGGCTGCTTCAGCCTCTCACTTCTTTACTTTTGTCTCTCTTTTTCTCTGAGCCTCATTAGTCCCTTAATTCAGATCCTTACCTTGTTCTGTGTCATAGATATTTTTGGAAATCTAATGGAAGTTATAAATGCTTTCTCCAGAAAAATGCACATTCCCACCTACACAATTTTGAAAAATGTATCAGAACATTCACAGGTCCCCAAAGTTCATGAATTCACTGTTAAGAAGCCTTGCCTTGGGGATTCCCTGGTGGTCCAGTGGTTAGGACTCTGCTTTCACTGCCAAGGGCCTGGGTTCTATTCCTGGTGGGGGAACTAAGATCCCGCAAGCCATGAGGTGTGGCCAAAAAAAACAGTGTTAAAAAACTTTTTTTTTTTTTTAAAAAGAAACCTTGCCTTTAACTGACCATAATGTATTTGGTATATTTAAAAATTGTTATATGTGGGAAATTAAAAATTTTTGTTCATTAATAAGTATTCATTGACCAAATTTTAATTTTGATGAAGTCCAAATTTATCTTTTTTTGCTGTGGTTGCTTGTGCTTTTGGTATTATAATTAAGAAAGGATTGGCAAATAAAAGTTTACTAAGATTTACTCCTGTGTTTTTTCCCAAGAGTTTTAGGGTTTTAGGTCTTAAATTTAGGTCTTTGGGCCAGAGTTGATTTTTGTATATGGTGTGAGGTAGGGGACAAGCCAACTTCATTCTTTTGCATGTGGATATCCAGTAGTCCCAACACCATTTGTTGAAAAGACTAGCCTTTCCCCATTGAATTATTTTGATACCCCTGTCAAAAGTCGAACGTAAATGTGAGGGCTTATTTCTTGATGTATGCCTTTGATATTTAATATTCATGGGTGTGTAACAATTGTGAAGAGTATCTGACTCAATTTCCTAGCATGTACTGCTGGTAAGAGATGATGTCTGTGCAGGTGCTCCACCCACTCCACATCCCTTAGCCTAATTGGAGTTCGCCTGCAGCCCCAATACACGGTTCCTGTGCAGGCTCACAGCTTTCCACAAGCCCTGTGTTTTCTGCTTTCCCACCTGAGGACTTTTCCTGCACCCCAGGAGCTTGCTCAGCCTGCACACAGGGCAGTCTAGAAGGGCTGGGGGCTCAACACTCCCTGGGGTAACCCCCAACCAGTAAGGAATGGGGGCCAGTTGGTAAGCACCCCAGCTTCCCTTTCACCCAGTGTGTACATTCTACATGTTCTTCCTCAGTGGAACTGAGCCCCACTTGCCCACGGCTAAAACCGTCTCATGAACTCACCTTTCCTTTTCTCCCTTCCTGGTCTCACTCTTCTCTTCCTCGTTTCTGCTTCACGGAAGTACCACCCAAATAAACTAACTGAACCTAAGTCTTTGCTTACGGTCTGAGGAACCCAAACTAGGACACCACGAAGAGGGAATTTCTACTTTCACCTTTGCTTCTGCCCAGAACATGTCTCGTTAAGCATCCTCACAATTTTTATTTTTAAGTATTCTCACCCTTGTTTTACAGGTTAGTACTTAAATTTATGAAGTGCAGTCATTATCACACTATCAAATTTTTTGTTTCGAAATTTTTTTCCAATATTTAATTACAAGGACTATGCCACCCTTTTCAAGTAGAACCTGCTATACATCTGCCATCTTTTACTTTTCAGGACATTAGTAGGAAGTGTGGTTTCTCTCAAGAAGCCAATAGCAGCATATGTTTTCTTGGTGGGGAACCAGGAAAAATTTGGCAGCAAGCCAGAAATCTACTTAACTCACACCTTGTTTTACCAGCCTTTTCCCATCTTCGGTCTTTGTGGAGAAGTGAGGAAAATCGTTTTAAATTTCCACGCCTAACAACCATTTGTCGTCTGTTGTGTTCAACGTACTGTATACCAGGTGAAGGCGAGAGGCCCTACAGAAAGGAAAAATGGTGCTTTCAAAAGTTTCCAGTATAGGGACTTCCCTGGTGGTCCAGTGGTTAAGAATCCGCCTTCCAATGCAGGGGACGCAGGTTTGATCCCTGTTCGGGGAACGAAGATCCCACATGCATGCCGCAGCTAAGCTTGCGTGCTCTAGAGCCCATGCGCTGCAACGATGCGGCCAAATAAATATAGTTTTTAAAAAGTCTCCAGTATAAAGAGGAAACAACCATTCTGAGCAATTTAAAAACAAAAGGCATTATGTTAGCAAAAAGTAGACCCTCAATAAAATTTTTAAATGTTTTATTGAAGTGCAATAGGTATACAGAAAGTGCACAATCATAAGTGTACAGATAGCTGGATTTCCACAAGCAACACACTGATGCAGCCAGCACCCTGATGCAGGCACAGAGCATGACCAGCACCCACCTAACCGCTGTTCTAACCTTTTCGCCTCACTTTATATTATATAGAAACAGAATCAACAGTGTGTACCCTTACGTATCTCACTTTTTTAATCAGGGTTTGTGAGATTCGTCCATATTCTCACGTGTAATCGTAAATCGTTCATTCTCATTGCCAAATAGTATTCTATGGTGTGAATATATCACAATTTATCAGTTTTATTATTGGTGGGCTTGTAGAGGTTTCTCAGGTTTGGGTTTTTTTTAATTTTTCAATTAATAAACTTTATTATTTAGACCAGTTTTAGGCTCACAGCAAAATTATGCAGAAAGTACAGAGAGTTCCCATTTATCCCCAGTCCCCCCACACACAGAGCCTCCCCTACTGTCAACACCCCATACCACAGTGGCTCGTTCGTTACAATGGATGAAGCTACAGTAACACATCCTTATCACCCAATGGGTTTTGGTTTTTTAAAATAGTGCTGCCATGGATGTGGTAATACAGTGCTCTTCAACAGAACTTTCTGCTATAATGGAAATGTTCTGTAATCGGTGCTCTCCAGTACGTAACTACAGCCATATGTGACTATTAAGCCCTTAAAATGTGGCTAGTGACATCTTCAGAAGTTAACTGCTAAAGGTAATGACTGTTAACTCCTGCCTGACCCAACAATCAAAGGTCAGTATGATGAGATTTTTTTCAGAGTTGGGGGAGAATAGGGGTAAATTTCACATTTATAATTTATACATCTTGTCTACTTCTAAAGTAGGCAACACACAGTATTAAAACACTTATAATCTTTTGGATTATAAACCATTGAGTTTTTCTAAAAAGGATTTTTGAATCCATAGTAATATTCAAAAAAGGGAGAGGAAGGGAACCTTTTTTACAAAAGAACCCCAGGGAGAAAACGTAGAAGGAATGATAGGATCATCATTTTGTAACCATCAACGAAATCAAGGATTCAGGCAAGATCACCAACGGATGCTGAAAGCACTGAGTGAAAGGTCGTCGTGGAACTGGATAGTCACACCCCTCTAAGTATCACCCACCCTTACTTATTAAATTCAAAGGGAAAGTGCTTTCTACAATGGAGCAACCTGGCAGCCACTACGTTAAACAAGTGATCAAACTCAGCATCACCCGTGGAACGCCACCCTGGCATTCTGCACCCCCGATGCAGTGTATTAGGGAGTACACGACATCACCTTGTACTGCTTTTGCAAAAGCACTTAACCTCAATATAATCACGAGGAAACAACTAGATGAATCCCACATTTGGGACAATCTATAAAACAAGGGACCTGGGCTAAAGAGACACACAGCTAAATGAGTCAATCCTAAATTGAAAAAAAAAAAAATCAACTACATTACTGGACATTATTGGAACAACTGAGCAAATTTTAATAAGGATTACATTTTTTTCTTCCAGTTTTATTGAGATATAATTGACATACAGCACTATGTAAGTTTAAGGTATACAGCATAATGATCTGATTTACATGCATCATGAAGTGGTTCTCACAGTAAGTTTAGTGAACATCCATCACCTCATATAGGTATAAAATTAAAGAAATAGAAAAAATTGTTTTCCTTGTGATGAGAATTCTTATGATTTACTCTTAACAATTTTCATATATAACATAGAGCAGTGTTCATTATATTCATCATGTTGTACGTCACACCCCTAGTACTTATGTATCTTATAACAGGAAGTTGGTACTTTGCGACCACCTTCATCCACTTCCCCTCCCCCACCCCATCCCCGGATTGCATATTAGATAAGATTATTGTATCAGTGCAATAGAAGTGTGGTTCTGAGGAGACTATCCTTGGAGAAACATGCTGATGCATATTAAGGGTAAAATGTCATGATACCTGCAATTTCAAATGGTTCCGAGTGGAGACAGAGAGACAAAACAAATGTGGCAAAATGTTAACAGTTGGTGAATCTAGGTAGGTATTCTTTCACCTTTCTGTAGTCTTGAAATTTTTCAAAATAAAAAATCGGGGAGTGAGGTGTTGTAAGAGTTGACAGTTAAATACCATAAGGGCTCAGGAGCCATTCAGAAGCACAGACAAAATTGTACCAGAAGACTACAGAATCAAACAGTTACCACGATTAGCAGGTACACACAGAGCGTCTGTCTTTACTCTTTGCCTTTGCTGGCTTTTAGGCAGGGTGGTTATCCAGCTCCCATACTGGCAGGTAGGAACTTAGCAGGATGCTGGTTGCTTTCTGAATTGCAAACGGCAGTGAGAACTTACATTTCTTTTAAATAATTATCTCAATGCAAATATTCAAGTGCTCAATTCGCTTTAAGAGGTGAGTTGCCGGACTTCCCTTGTGGCGCAGTGGTTAAGAAGCCACCTGCCAGTGCAGGGGACACGGGTTCGAGCCCTGGCCCGGGAAGATCCCACATGCCGCTGAGCAGCTAAGCCTGTGCGCCACAACTACTGAGCCCGCGCCCCTAGAGCCCACATTCTGCAGAAAGAGAAGCCACTGCAGTGAGAAGCCAGCACACCGCAACAAAGTGTAGGCCCTGCTCGCTGCAACTAGAGAAAGCCCTTGCAGCAACGAAGACCCAACGCAGCCAAAAATAAATACATTAATTAATTAATTTTTTTTAAAAAGGTGAGTTGCCTTGCTATAAAGTCCCTTTAAAAAAGGACTTTCCTTGATGTAACATCTCAACATCTGTCCATTCCATTAGCCCTTGCCTAGCTTCTGAGTGACATGCAGGAAGTGACTTTCAGCAATCAGATGTTACAAGGAGCTTGAGGGGAAAAAGGTAAAGAAACCCTCACAAGATCCTACAGTGTGTTGATGACAGAGTTTTAAATAGAACCCAGGACCCCAACAGTCCTACCACCTGCTTCAGTCACAACACTCCAACTTGTCCACAACGGGACTGATTAAGATTTGGAAAGGCCAGGATAAACAACAAGGTCCTACTGGCTAGCACAGGGAACTAGATTCAATATCCTGTGAAACCACAATGGAAAAGAATATGAAAAAGAATATATATGTATAACTGAATCACTTTGCTGTACAGCAGAAATTAACACAACGTTGTAAATCAACTCTATTTCAATAAAAATTTTTTAAAAGATTTGGAAGGGTCAGTATTGCATTCTCTTAGAATTAACTTCTCTGTATTTATACCAGGTAAAACACACCGATGCAGAACTTTTTTTAAATGTTGTTTGAGGAGTAGCCCCAAGCCCTTCCTCTCAATAATGCATTTTAAAGAACACTGGCAGGAGGCAGTGTGTCCTCAGAAGAGAAAAGCTGTTGAGCGGCTAGCCTGTCCCACCCACCACCACAAGTGGCTGGGATTTACGGCCTGATTGGCCCCCCATTCCTCAGAAATGCTCAGCCCACTGCAGCCCTTCCTGCATCAGGATAATGCCGAGGGGCGCAGTGCCTCTACCAACAGGACAAGTTTACGAGCTGTGAGGGAGGACGTGTGCTATGGTCCTCTTGTTAGTTTTTCTTTCTGACAAACTCTGGACCATGGCCAAAAAAAACATTCGCTTCTGGGCCTTGGAGGAGCCTGGTAAAGGAACTGAGACACTTCCTGAGGGCGGATCAAGTGGAGAGCCCTATGGAAGGTACTGGAAGAATTTGGGCGGGGTCCTAATGGCAGGGAGGGAGTTGGTTAGAATGCATCATCCTAAGTGTTCCCTACAAGATGAAGTCCTGGCTCCTTCAGGACCGGACCATCTGCCCCTCTCGCCCATCTCCCCTCGCTGCAGAACCTCTGCTGTTTCCTGTGCCCATGGACAAGCTCTTACCACCTCCAGGAGCACATTTGCAGGACTGGTGCTATGGCCTTGCCACCAAAAGCAAACATTCTCCAGAGCCCAGCTCATGCGTTTCTTGAAAGCCTTCCCCAATGTACCCACACATGCAATGTTAGGTATCACCTAAGCATTTTCTTTCTTTTTTTTTTTTAACATCTTTATTGGAGTATAATTGCTTTACAATGGTGTGTTAGTTTCTGCTTTATAACAAAATGAATCAGTTATATATATATACATATGTTCCCATTATCTCATCCCTCTTGCGTCTCCCTCCCTCCCACCCTCCCACCCTCCCTATTCCACGCCTCTAGGTGGTCACAAAGCACCGAGCTGATCTCCCTGTGCTATGCGGCTGCTTCCCACTAGCTATCTATTTTACATTTGGTAGAGTATATATGTCCATGCCACTCTCTCACTTCAGCCCAGCTTACCCTTCTCTCTCCCCGTGTCCTCAAGTCCATTCTCTACATCTGTGTCTTTATTCCTGTCCTGCCCCTAGGTTCATTAGAACCATTTTGGATTGGAAGAATCAACATTGTGAAAGTGACTATACTACCCAAAGCATTTTCAATATGTTCTTAAGTACATATCACATTTCTCTGGCCTGTTTAAAAATCAATATTTTCATTCCGTAAATATTTTTCTAACTATATTCCAGGCACTGAGCTGGGGAGACAGGTAGGAACTAACCAACCCCAGCTGCAAGGTGCTCACAGCCTGGTAGAAGGACAACACTCATCGTGCTTGAGAGGCACCCTAACAGAGGAGGAGAGCAGGCACCTCCCCCCTCAGGACCAGGACGCCCAATCACCTTTGTAGGGAAGACCACCGGTGGAGCAGCTTTGGGAAGGAAAACCACCCAGTTTGGTTTTAGATGCGCTCAATTAAGACATGCAAGACATGTCACGCATAGGCAGTTGCATATGTGAGTCTAAAGTTTGGGAGTTCTGAGCTGCAGATAACTCACTTGGGATGCACAAGCGCAGAAGACAGATGCTCCTGGAACGTGGTGGGGAAGGGAAGAGAGCTAAGAACTGAGCTCTGTGTCTCCCTCCATTGTTGATCTTCCTTTTCACATATTCTTTATACCTCTTTTTTTTTTTTTTTTTTGGCAGTACGCGGGCCTCTCACTGTTGTGGCCTCTCCCGTTGCAGAGCACAGGCTCCAGACGCGCAGGCTCAGCAGCCATGGCTCACGGGTCCAGCCGCTCCGCAGCATGTGGGATCTTCCTGGACCGGGGCACGAACCCGTGTCCCCTGCATTGGCAGGCGGACTCTCAACCACTGAGCCACAAGGGAAGCCCTATACCTCTTTTTTTTAGTGGATCTGAGGTTCTTCCTAGGAAGGACAATAACAATAATAATTGCCACTGTTGACATGTGCCAGATGCTTTATCTGCAGAATGTCTAATAATCACAGTAACTCTATGATAGGTACTCCTATTCTCAGTTTACAGGTAAAAATACTCCTGTGCAGAGAGAATCAGTGCTTCACCCCAATCACACCTGCAAGGACGCAGAGTGAGAATTCCAGTCAAGATTCTCCAAAGCCCACGTCTTCCCACTGCATCATCCAATGAGCCAAGATATCCAGAGACTGGGAACAGCTCCCCGCAGCTTCTCCAGCTCCACTGAGGGCCATCTCATAACCTAGTGTGTCTCATAAGAATCTCCTAAGAAGAGACTTCCGTGGTGGCACAGTGGTTAAGAATCTGCCTGCTAATGTAGGGGACATGGGTTCGAGCCCTGGTCCGGGAAGATCCCACATGCCGTGGAGCAACTAAGCCCGTGCACCACAACCACTGAGCCTACGCCCTAGAGCCCGCGAGCCACAACTCCTGAGCCTGCATGCCACAACTACTGAAGCCCGTGCACCTAGAGCCTGTGCTCCGCAACAAGAGAAGCCACCGCAATAAGAAGCCCGCACGCTGCAACGAAGAGTAGCCGCCGCTCGCCACAACTAGAGAAAGCCTGCATGCAGCAATGAAGACCCAATGCAGCCAAAAATAAATAAATTTAAAAAAAAAAAAGAATCTCCTAAGAAGCTTGTGCAAAGCAGTGTAGTTGACTAAATAATGGTCCCCAAAGATTTCAAGTCCTAATCCTTGGAACCTGTAAATGTTACCTTATGTGGAAAATGGGTCTTTGCAGACGTGATTAAGTTAAAGAACTTGAGACAAGAAGATTATCGTGGATTACCTGAGTAGGCCACAAATGCAATCACAGTGTCTTTATAAGAGAAAGGCAGAGGGAGATTTAACACACAGAAGAGGAGAAGGCAATATAGCCATGGAGGCAGGAGGCAGAGACTGATCAGAGGAATGCAACCATAAGGCAAGGAACACTGGCAACCACCAGAAGCTGGAAGAGGCAGGACAAGAAACAGCTTCTCCCCCAGAGCTGCCATGGAGAGGCAGCCCAGCCAACACCTTGATTTTGGTCCAGTGAAAACTGATTTCAGACTTTTGGCCTCCAGAACTGAGAGAATACATTTTTGTTTCTTTAAACCACTGCATTTGTGGTGATTTGTTTCAGCAACTCCAGGAAACTAATCCATGCAGATTCCAAGGACACATGCCCAGGGAGTTGCAGTTAGTAGGTCTGCTTTTTGACAGGCAGCCAGAGTGATTCTGATACCGACAGTCTGTGGGCCACACTGCCTCAACTGCTCAGGCAGGGTACCTGTAGGACTTAAACCCTTAAACTAGGGATTTTTAGTCTGGGTCTATTCTGCTATGGAATCCATAGTGAATTTCAGGCGTTCCATAAATTCCTTAAGATTATACGAGAAACTGTGTGTGGGTGTGCACACAAGTTCGTATTTTTCAGGGATGAGGTTTTCTTCAGATTCTCAGAGGAGTCACAGAAAAGGTGGAGAATTAACTACTAATTTAAGAAAAAGATGTTAATGTGTGTAAACCTGGTCCAAGGTGGGTGAGGAGGATTGGCCAAGCAGGGTTCTTAGTTCCCCGACCAGGGATCGAACCGGGGCCACGGCAGTGAAGGCGCCGAGTTCTAACCACTGGACCACCAGGGAATTCCCTGAAGCAACTTTTATTTTTTATTTTTATTTTTTGGCCGCACCATGCAGCTTGTGGGATCTCAGTTCCCCGACCAGGGATTGAACCCGTGCCCCCAGCATTGGAAGCACGGGGCCTTAACCACTGGACAGCCAGGGAAGTCCCCGCAACTTTTAAATTAGGCCCACCTCCCCAGGGTCTATGCTGAGCCTGAGAGAGAAGGAAACCGTAACAAAGATTGAATCAAATTAAATAGTGGTATCTTCAAATCAAAACAAAACTGAGCATAAGGCAACCTTAGGGCCTGGTGAGAGAGTGACACAAAACTGTGGGCTGTGTCCTCACTTCAGTGAGATAATTAGTGGAATAGATTATCTTTGGATAGATCTGCCTTTGGGAGCAGTAAGTAGACAGCATCACTAGAGGAACCCAGGATCTAGACAGTCACTGGTCAGCACCCACAGGAGAGCAAGGTAGAGATGACCATTTGTAAGCACAGAGAACAAACACCGGAAGAGCCCAAAAAGAACAAGAAGGCAAAAACAAAGAAGAAAAAAAAAGATGAAGAAGAAAAAAAAAAAGAATCAGAAGGCAGAGGTTTCAGACTAGGAGCATTTTTTGTTTATACACTATGAGAAACTTGGGTTACATATATTTTTAATTTAACCCTTTAATCTTGTCTTAGTTGGCATGAATTTTATATCAATTCATCTTAATCATGTTACTATTTGAATTTTGGCCCCTTTTGCTTAATAACATATTTTAATTTTATCTTTATTTGCTCGATTGCCTGTTTAATATCTCTCTCTTTTCTACTGGACTGTAAATTCCACTGAGGTAGAAAAACATCTGTTTTTCTCAACAATGTGTCCCCCACTCCTAGCACAATGCCTGACAGATAGTGTTTTATTTCTCCCGTGTGTGGTCTTAACTTTTTTAAAATGAATGAACCAATAAAATAGTGTAGCCACTTTGGAAAACAGTCCAGTAGTTCCTTGAAACTTGAAACACAGAGTTACCATGGGACCCAGCAATTCTACTCCTAGGTATGTGACCAAGAGGACTGAAAACCTATGTCCACAAAAAAACTTGTAGACAAATGTTCACAGCGCATTATTCATAACAGCCAAAAAGTGGAAACAACCCAAATGTCCATCAACTGATGAAAAGATAAATAAATCTGGTACAACCATACGATGGATTATTTTTCAGCCATAAAAAGAAATAACATACGGATACATGCTACAACATGGATGATGCTTAAAAACATTATGCTAAGTCAGTCACAAAAAGGTCACTATTGGATGATTCCATTTATAAGGAATGTCAAGCATAGGCAGCTCCATAGAGACAGAGGTAGATGTGTGGTTGCCTAGGGCTGGGAGTGCTTGAGAGGGGTGGAGAGTAACTGCTAGTAGGCACTAGGTTTTTTGGCAGGTAATGAAAATGTTCTAAAATTAGATAACGGTGGTGGTTGCACAGCTCTGTGGATATATTAAAAACCACTGAATTGTACACTTTAAATGGGTGAATTTTATGATATATGAATGGGATCTCAGTAAAGCTATTTTTAAAAATAAAAAAAAGAAATGATATAGTCATGTCCTTTAAGAAAAGTTATTAAAATCAACAATGAAAATTTTAAATCATAATAATAGTTTGTTTTCAAGAACAATAGCCCTGTGTACTTGAACTGACGGCAGTGTGGCTGGATGGGAGGGGACAGATTGCAAAAATCACGGGGCTCCCTGGCTGCGGGGGTCGCGGGGTAAGAGGACTTCGCCTCCAGAGCCCCGCTTGGGCAACGGAACAGGGACACAGGGTGCAGCTCCAGCCTCAGAAAAGAGTGAGGGAGGATGCAGAGGGGCGCGTTTGATCCCTCCTTCTTGGCCTCCCACAGCACCCTTTGTATTGTGCCATTTTAACGATCTGGACCAAGCCCCACTCATCGCGGGATCCCCAGCGCCCAAGCAAGCTCCCCAGGCGCCAAGTATGTATTGTTTGACTCAGGAAACATGGTGGGTTAATGAACGGACGAGGTGCCTCACAGTGCGCCGGCAGGTCACTGTATTCTGCTCTGGCCGCCGGGTTTGGGGGTGCGTGGCAGCAAAGGGGTCCGCGGGAGCCGTGCTGCCGCTGTCTGGGGGGCGTGGGGCGCAGCCTTTGTGCAGAGGCTGCTCCCGGCTTCCGCCACTGGGGGGCGGCCTCCCGCCCGCCGACCCCCGACAATAGCGCGAGGGGTGGGGAGGCGCGCGTTCCCGGAAACTTTTCCCTCGAGTCTTGACCGCCGCCGCCCGCCCCCTGAAGCGCGGATCTGGGCGCGCCCATCTCCGGCCTGCGGTCGGCGCGCTCGGCTGGGGCCGCCGCGAAGGAACAGAACCGGAGAAGGAGACGCGCGGGGAGGCAGCGCCCGGTGCGGCGGGCAGCGGGGGGAGGCTGCGCGCGGGTCCCCGGCCAGGCGGAGGCGCGGGCACCGGGCCAGGCGGAGCCGAGACAGCCATGGGGGAGGCGCCCAGCCCCGCGCCCGCGCTCTGGGACTGGGACTACCTGGACCACTGCTTCGCCCGCCACCGTGTCTGCATCTCCTTCGGCCTGTGGATCTGCGCCTTCTCCTGCTGGATCGCCGTCCACGCGCTGTAATGGGGACTGGGGCCGGGCGGCGCCAGGGCGGGGACCGGGGCGGCAGCGGGGGGAAATGGGGCGCTGCCCCCTGCCAACTCGCGCTTGGAAACCTAGAGGGAAGGGGGCAGAAAGGGAGGATGCAGGAGGCAGCACAATTGCAGGATCGAGAGGAACATTTTGCTGTAGACTGAAATCAGATACTTCTTTCCGGATTCCACGCACAGGAGACTGGGCTGGGAGCCAGCAGGAGGAGGCTGAGTGGTGCAGTGGACGGGGCCGTGGACTGGAAGCAGCCAGTCCTGGGTTCTAGTGTCAGCCTTTCCCCGTTTACTGGCCGTGTGAGCTGGGCGAGCTATAAGATCCCTGGGGCCCGTTTTACTCACGTAAATGGGGATGATAGCACATAGGACGGCTGGGAGGATCAAATAGTACTGGTAAAGCTCTTACTAAATGCTCATTAAACAGCATTATTATTGCTCCAACACTGCCATCAACCCTTGGCGGAGGGCAAGGGCCTTGGACAAGTCCCTCAATGTTTCTGGCCTCAATTTACTGGCCCTCTTAGCTGAGAAGAGGGGAGGCTAGTATCCGACTCTGGCCACAGACTTTGCCCTGGTCTGTCCGACACCTGGAGTGTTTTGGCCAAGTGGTCCCCATAACCTGGGTTCTAAGGGTGAAGTCTGGCTAAAGATGGTCTCCAGATCTTCTGCCACCCTGTCCCAAGCTCTGGAGGATGGTGCCACCCACGTATTCCCTGGCAGGGGAGAAGGACCACCCCTGAGGGAGGCTGACACCGGCTCTCCTTTGACAGGCAATCCCGTTCCCCTCAGGCATTTGACGCTGGTGGAGAGATTCTGCAGCTCCACTGCCCAGTCCCTGGAATATGAATAAGAAGACACTTAGAACAGTTACTGAGGGCCTAGTGCTGCGTTAACTCACTGATCCCTGCCACAGCCCCATGGGGTAGGGACTGTCATTGACCCCGCTTAGATGAGAAGCCTGAGCTGCTGAGAGGTTAACTAACTTGCCTGAGTAAATGGGGAGAACCGAAATCCCAGAACCTGCTAGAAAGGGGCAGGCTTGTGAGGTAAACTACCCAGATCAGAGGATGGGAACTAACAAGGCACTTTATGTGCATTATCTCGCTTGTCCCTCACCGCCACACTCTAAAGCCAGTATTATTAGACGTCTTACCCTCCAGGAACTGAGGCTTGGAGAGGTTAAGGAGCTCCCTCGAGAATGCCCAGTGGCCAGGCTGAGAGCACAGCCGCTGCCTTTTCGCCTTGCCTCAGCTGTGTGGGGACTGGGTCAGAGTCAGCCCGGGATCCCTGACCCCTAAGGGCTGGGGAAGTGGCCGGAGAGCCGCAGGGCACACGCAGAGCCGCCACACGTGAAGCAGAGGCCTGCCGTGAACTCACCTTTCACCACAGGCCTCAGTGTTCTCCTTTCTCAAATGGGAGGGTTGAAATGAATTATTTCTTTTTTTAAATCTATTTATTTATTTTATTTTCTTGGCTGTGTTGGGTCTTGGTTGCCACGCACGGGCTTTCTCTGGTTGTGGCGAGCGGGGGCTACTCTTCGTTGTTGTGGTGCGCGGGCTTCTCATGGCGGTGGCTTCTCTTGTTGCAGAGTACGGACTCCAGGCGCGCAGGCCTCAGTAGTTGTGGCACACGGGCTCAGGAGTTGTGACTCGCGGGCTCTAGAGCGCTGGCTCAGTAGTTGTGGCGCACGGGCTTAGTGGCTCCGCGGCATGTGGGAACTTCCCGGACCAGGGCTCGAGCCCGTGTCCCCTGCATTGGCAGGCGGATTCTTAACCACTGCGCCACCAGGGAAGCCCTAAATGAATTATTTCTAATTTGGGTCCAACTCAGAGAGCCTCTAATGTAGGAATTTTCACTCCTGGGCCTTGAAACAGTTTCAGGACCCAAATTAACAGTTGGTATTCCTACTGTGAGCTTTGGGCTTCGGCTGGCTGGTCGGAGAATGTTTGGGAGCCCAATGGCCTTCTGTCCTCATTCATTAGTCCCAAGGGCTGAGCCCAGAACCAGCCATATGGTCCTAATGATGTAGAGTGAGTACCACCCTGTGGTTAAATGAAGTGAAACCAGAGCTGCAATCGTGCCTCAGTTTCTCCATAGAAATGGAGCAGGGAAACATCTAGGATAAAGTATTTCCAAGCTCCGATCAATGATGCTGACAGAGAGACATCTGGCCCCTTCCAGTCTGTCCTGCCTTCCTGCGCTTGTTCCTGGGGGTGGAAAGCGGGCAGTAAGGGAGAGAAGCCAGCAGTGGGGCCCCTAGGGGGAGGTCAGCCCAGAGTGCCATCACAGCTTAGCGGAGTCTCCCCCGGTGTGTGAGGAACATGCGCCCAAAATGAAATCAGTTTGGATGCAGCTGGCAGAAGCCAGGCCATTTCACTGCACAGATGGATTAGAAGGATTGCATTTTAATTTCAAAGAAGCGAGTTGCCTTTTTAATCCAGGCAATTAACTCTGCTCTGCAGTTAAACTGCGATGATTGGGTTACTTTTATAACCCTCCTGTTGCCTTTCAAAACATAACAGCTGACAGCTCATTTGTCAGCACTGAGTGGTGGGTCACGAACTTGAGGCAGCCAGATTTGTAGGAGGAATTTCTTTCATCCTTTCACGAGGTCTGCCTCCGGCCATGGGCTTGTTGGTCAGAGGCTCGGAGGTTTTCCATCCTTTCTTTAACCACCTGTAAACTAAGGTCAAAACCACCTGCTGAATATCGGGAAGAAAGTGATTCTGAGGGACCTAAAGTCACAATTGCCCTTTTCAGACACCTGCTTTTGGAACCCAAACTCACGTCTCTGTGTTCTGCCCACACGCCTGTCTGTCCCCGCAGGCTTCTCTATCTGAGATGTGGGAAGAAATCCGGACGGGACCAGTCGGCGCTGTGTGCTGCCTGCTGCCTCCTGACCAGCCTGTGTGACACCATCGGGGCGATTCTGGCCAAACAGCTCACCATCCAGGTGTGTTGGGCCTACAGGTGACAGTGGTTTCTGTCTCGTTCCTTCCCCATGCGAGGCAGTTTCACCTCAGGGCTTGTGCCCCTGCTGGCCTTCCTGCTCCTCCAATACCCACGTGGCTCACTGCTCACCTCCTTTAAGTCTTTGCTCAGATATCTCCTTCTCAATAAGGCCTCCCTGATCACCCGTTTAAAAGTGTGCCCTGCCTCTACCACAGGTGCTCCAGACAACCTCATCTTGCTCTAGTTTTCCCTAATATACCATCGACTTCACTTATTCATTATGTTTATGGCTTATTGTATGTTAACCCCTACTAGAATGTCAGCTCCATAAGGGCAAAAATTTTTATTCGCTACCATATCCCCATCACTTAAAACACCAGCTGACGCATAGTAGATATCCAGTAAAAAGGGATTGTTGCTGTTACTGGTTTTAGAGCCCAGGGCCCAGCCGCAGCTCAGGCAGGGGTGTCTGAATCCTTTCCCAGGTGGTGATGTGGGCTTTGGAGCAACTGAGAAGCAGTTTCAAGTTTTTCCAAAGTCTAGACCCTCAAACAAATCTGTGTAGAAGAGGCTTATCCCAAAACACATATCCCAAGGAGGACCTATGGGTCCCACTTCAGGGGACTGGTCCTGGCCTTTTGCCATCCAGGTAGATGTGAAGGAGGGGAGCCTAGTGGTTGGACACAGATTTGGAGAGTTCTAGACCCTGCTGTGAGCAGCGTTCTATCAGAAACAAATCACCTTTCCTTCTGGGAGCCCGTTGTCATTAGCTGATAGACTATAATGAGGCCTAGCTCAAGTCCAATAATAATAGCTGATATTTATTAAATACTTAACTATGTACTTGACATGAAGGGCTTTTCATGTATTAACTCATTTAATCCTCAAATCGACCTATGACGTGGGTGCTCTCATTATCCCTGTTTTATACATGTGGAAACTGAGGCATAGCGAGGTTAAATAACCTTGCTAAAGTCACCCTCTCGTAAGTACAGAGTCAGGATTCAAACCCCAGATCGCATGCTCTTGAGCACTAAGTACAGTGGCCCCTTGAACAACATGGCTTTGAACTGTGTGTGTCCACATATACATGGATTTTTTTTCAATAAATACACACTACGGCACTACAGGATCCACAGTTGGTTGAACCATGGATGCAGAAGCTCGGATACAAAGGGCTGACTGTAAAGTTATACTTGGAATTTCCACTGCAGAGGAGTCGGTGCCCCAACCCCTGAGTTGTTCAAGTGCCAACTGTACTGTCAGTAGCTAGAGCATGTATGGGTGGGTGCATTTTACTTTCGTCAGTCGCTGGCCTAAGCAACTTCCCATGTATCGGCCCATACAATCTCCTTAACAAGGAGGGAGGCACTGTTATTATCCCTGCTTTCTAGATGAGGAAACCGAGGCCCAGGGAAGTTCAGTGGCTGGACCAAAGTTGCACAGCAGAGACCATGCTGTCCAGTGGAAAGTGGGGCGGGCTGAGTTCTTATCCCATCTCTCTGATGGGCATCTGCATAATGGGATTGGTTACTTAAGCACCCCATCTCCTCGTTAGTCAAATGGAGGTGATAACCAACCTTTCCTGGGGTTGGAGGTGTCCCTGGAAGCCCTACATCAGTGGAACACACGTGGTAGAGGAGAGCCAGAATGAGCGGTGCTACAGTTGCTGAAAGGTGTTTGAACACCAAGACCCTCTTTCCTTTGCTCCCAGGTCTTCACTGGTGTCTACCTAGCAGCTGTTGACCTGGTGAGCTTTGTGTCCATTCTCTTCCCAGTCTGCAGCTCCAAAGTCAAGTCCAGTTCAGGTAAGTGTGCTGCCATCTGTTCCTGTCTTCACCCATCCACTCATTTCATCCATCAGTGTGCTGAGTGCCTCTCCCTGTCACACCCGAGCCTGGACCCTGCCAAGCACAGATGAATGGGCGAGCTCCCTGGTTTCACCCAGAGCGGGGAGTCAGGGGCCTAAAAGTTAGTTAGCGCTGCTAGTAAGGGGGTGTGGGCTCACAATGGGCAACCAGAGGAGGGGAGGGGCTGCAGGTGTCAGAGAAGGATGTGACGTCGGAACTGGGACCGCAAGGAAGGGCATTCCAGGTGAAAGGGCAGCATGGGCAGAGGTCAGGAAGGGGAGGGGGCGGGGCTTTGGGGATGGACAGTGATACTCAGTGTGCAAGTCCAGGGGCTCCAAGCGAACCACCTGGGCTGCCTCAGGCCGAGCGGGCGCTGGAAGTGACTGAGATGGGATGAGTAGCCTTAAGTATGTGGGACTGGGACTTTCCTGAGAAGGGGCAGCAGTGTACTCGGACCCTTGTCCCAAAGGGAAATGTTTGCATCAGGGGTGATGTAAGGTGCTCTCAGCTGCTCGAGGCTGCCCAGAGGAGGAATGTTCTTTTTGGAATTGTTCAGAGGCGGATCTGTCTTCTATTTCAAGGAGACTTTCAAAGACGATGCTTATTCTACTCACAGCTTTGGTGCCTTGGCACCAGTGTGCCCACTTATAATACATTCACCAAGCTTGTGCCGGTTCCACTCTGTGCCGGGCTCTGTGCAGATTCTAGAACTGACCGGGCACAGTGCCTGCCTTCAGTGGTCTCCAGTCGAGGACGGGCGACTCTGTGTGCGTGCAGATGCATATGAAAAAGGATCACGTTGCCCTGCCTTGAAACATAAAACACTATGAGAGGCTGAGGAAGGGGAAGAGTGCCAGTCATGGGAGGGTGGGGGGATAAGGGGAAGGGGGGAAGACCCAACCACAGGCCCTTGAAGGGGGGTGAGGGGCTGACCTGTGGAACAGTGAGGGAGCCCATCCTGGCCTCGGGTCTGGGGTCGACACCAGTTCTTCCCACGCAGCTGTCTGTCGAGTTCCAGATCCTGGGAGCCCTGTGGGACCTTGGTGTCTGTTGCAGGTCGGGGCTCCCGGGAGAGAAAGAGGAGGCGGCAACTCAGGGCCAGCATATTTGCCCTGGTCCTGCCGCTGAGCCTGGGCCCAGGCTGGGCTCTGTGGGCCGCTGTCCCGAAGGCTTCAGGCCCCATCCGAGGGCCGCAGCGGAGGCTGCTGGGAAGCCTAGTACAGGTGAGGTCGAGCCTGCTCAGGGGGACCTGACGGCGGGGGGCGAGGGGGGGGGCAATGCGGGCCCCTCCCCTTCTCCTAGTTCCAACAAATGCCCTGGGGGTGGGCGGCAGGGTTAGGCCTTGTTGGGAAGAACCTCCTAAAAGCAGAAAAGGACGGGCCTGGGGTGCATGGGCATATCCTCAGGGTGCTGAGTGTATCACTGTTCCCGCAGGACAATACTGAAATCCTTGGCTACCTGCTGGGTGGCATCGCAACCTTGGGCGCCTGGGCTTCCCGGATCCCCCCACTCTCCAGAATCGTGAGTCTGGGGCCGGGACTGTGGGTCACCCTGGCAGGTCTTAGGGCATCTGGGAGCATCCTCCCAGCTCCAGGTCACCGGGGTGGAGAGGTGGTGTCTCCGTTCACATGTGCGCGTGTGGGTGTGTACGTGGGTGTGTGTGCGTGTATACACATGTGTGTGGGCAGCGAACAGCCGCCCCCAGGCCTTGGAGGGTCCTGAGACTCACAGGGAGAGGGCACTGTGTTCTCTCCATTTCTCGTAGCAAATGAAAATCAGGCTCTGCAGAAGGAGCCCCTGAGTTTGGATGGATAAGCACCCCATTAAGGAGCAAGAAGATCTGAGCTTTTAGAGAACAGGGTCATGCAGCTCCTGGGGTCTGTGTATTCGAGAGTGTCTTGTTGGCAGTATTTTTCAGGCATCTGGGATTAGGGAAGTCATGTGATGGCCAGTCCCTTGGGGGAACAGACGTGCCTTGAGATGCCCTGCTTGCCCTTGGGGAGCTCACAGTCTCCCCAAGGAAGACACAGAAATGGAAAGCAGGATGTTTGAATGCTCTAAGAAAGAATCAAATGTTTGGGGTTCTGGAAGAAAGAGAGAAGCCTCCTGCATTATTCAAATGAGCGAGGGTGAAAACTGTTCACACTGCCAGGCACTGGGTGCTGGCGTGGCCCCAGGTTGGCAGCGAAGGCCAGGTGGGGGTCTAAGGAGGCAGAGGCGAAGGGAAGGCACTCAGGGCAGAGCAGAGTGTGCGGGAAAGGCCACCGAGGCAGGAGAGCGCCTGCGGGAAAGGCCACCGAGGCAGGAGAGCGCCTGCGGGAAAGGCCACCGAGGCAGGAGAGCGCCTGCCGAAGAGCCCCATATTATGGACGCGTGAAACTGGCGGGGCCTGACGCCAGAAATGTGACGGCCCATCATTTAGTCTTGCCCAAGAGCACTGTGGTTTAACAGCAATCCCAGGAGAACAGGATTTGAGGAGGCGGTGCTTAGTTGACCGCTCGTGGGAGCTGCAGCCTGAAACCTCCCGGGGCACAGGGCCTCATCAGCAAAGATGCTGTCTCCAGGGCAAGGGAGAGGAGCGTGGGGAACACTGTGCGCAGTTCAACCACTGCTGGGATGGGCCTCCAGGGTGTGGTCAGGGCTGGGAAGCCGTGTCACATGCGGGCCTTTGAAGGAACAGTTGCAGTGCCCTGACCACCTGTATTAGTTTCCTGCTGCTGCCATGACAAAGTATCCCAGACTCTGAACAACAGAAACATACTGTCTTTAAGTCCTGGAGGCCAGAGATCCGACACCAAAGTGTCAGCAGGGCCACACTCTTTCTGAAGGCCCTAGAGAGGGATCCGTTCCAGGCCTTTCTCTAAGCTTCTGGTAGTCCCTTGGCTGGTGGCAGCACAACCCCAGGATTTGTGTGGAGTTCTCCCTGTGTGTGTGTGTGTGTGTGTGTGTGTGGTCGCATGGCTTCCCTCCGTACGTTTCTGTGTCTGACTTTCCTCTTTTCACAAGGACACAGTCCTCTTGGATTCGAGCCCACCGTAATGACCTCAGCTTACCTTGATCATCTGCAAAAACTCTCTTTCCAGATGAGGCCACATTCACTACCTCTGCCGGCTGGGACTCCAACATCTTTTTGGGGGGGACACCATTCAACCCATAACACCATCCCACCTAAAATAGCCCCAGGCCAGCCCCACCGCTGTGTCCCTCCCTCTGCTTAATTTTCTTCCTCGCATTTATCACAGCCTGAATGAGCTCCTTTAGTTACTTACCAGGTTGCTGCCTGGTCCCCCAGCAGAGCATCAGCAGTGTGAGGGCAGTGCCCTTGTCTGTTTCATTTCTCACTGTGTTCCAGGTGCTTGGGGTCTGCCCAGGGTAGCTTCCAACAGACACTTCTTAATGAGTCACTGCATTTGGCCTAGAGAAAAGGAAGCTCACGGATACAGGAAACAGAGGGCTATCCTGGGGCAGAAAGAGCAGCCTTGTTCTTTGCAGTCTTGGAGAACAGGACCAAGACCAGAATCAATAACCAAGAGGTTACTGGGAGGGCCGCTTCCCATTCGGTTAAAGGAAGAATTCCATGGGTTAGACACTTTCCCCAGTGCCTGGCATGTTGAGAACAGCTGGTGTTGTTATTCCTGCTTTAGGAGGTAGTGGGCTTCTCATCACTAGAGGCATTCAAACCTGATGGTCCCTTGGCAAGAAGATGGAGATTGCAAGGGGACTGAGCTGGGCAATCTCGGAGGGGCTGCCAGCCCTGAGTGTCTCTGGTCCCATGAATAACCCAGAGCTAGGGTTCCCTTGTTAGGGAGAAAGCCAGCAGGGTTGCAGTGCTATGGGAAGCCAAGCCAGCCCGGACTTGGACCCTGGATCCCCCAGAAGCTGCTTCTAATTTACCCCTGCAGGGGGCGCTGAGGAGCAGCCTGGCTGGGTGGCTTTGGTGGGAAAAGTTCCCATTTTTCCAGGAGCAAGTCCTTGAGGACAAAGGGTGCGAAACACGCACTGATCAGTAAAGCATTGTGCTGACAACACCGGGAATCATTGCTGCTGTAAGAGTGTCTGAGGCACAGCCCACTTCCAGTCCCCAGCGCGGATTTGCCGGGAAGCCACCAGGCAGGTCGTCCTCCCAGCCGTCTGTCCTGACCTGCTAGACAGGCCTGTGTGTGCTGGAGAAATTCATACCACATCTCGAGTCACCAAGCCAGTTCCAGTCTTCAAGCAGTGATGCTTGAAGCACAGCTGTGTGTTCAGCGCCGCAGGCGGAGCCCTCTAGACCCTAGTACCGACCCTGAGAAGAGCTTGAGTTCTGAGTCAGTGGGCGCTGGGCGTGGGTTGGCACGGGAGTGAGAGCAGAGGGCTCCCCCAGCTTGGCCTCATCCAGCTCAGGGCCTAGCCCGGCTCTGCAAGTCACCTTCCCCTTTGCCCATCAATGTCCTCTGTAAAATGGGGGTGGGTGGGCTGGAGGACCCCAAAGTCTTCCCGCCATAGCAGTGCTGCTGGGCCGTGTGAGGTGGGACGGGCTGATGGGAAGGGGTGACACTCCACCCGCAACCTCTGGGGCCAGTGGGCCAGGGGCCACCATCCCCGGCTGTGTGCCGTCTGCTCAGGGGGTGACAGGCCAGAAACAGGGAGGCCTGGGAACAAAACCGGAAGAGATGCAGAGGTAGATGTAACACTTCTGAGGAATCTATTTCTTTTTCTTCCCCTTTCCTTGGCCGTGCTGTGTGGCTTGTGGGATCCTAGTTCCCCAACCAGGGATTGAACCCAAGCCCTTGGCAGTGAAAGCGTGGAGACCCAACCACTGGACCGCCGGGGAATTCCCAGGAATCTTTTTTTATTTTATTTTATTTTATTTATTTATTTTTGGCTGTGTTGGGTCTTTGTTGCTGCGCGCGGACTTTCTCTAGTTGCGTCGAGCAGGGGCTACTCTTCGTTGCAGTGCGCGGGCTTCTCATTGTGGTGGCGGAGCACGGGCTCTAGGTGCGTGGGCTTCAGTAGTTGTGGCACGTGGGCTCAGTAGTTGTGGCTCGTGGGCTCTAGAGTGCAGGCTCAGTAGCTGTGGCACACGGGCTTAGTTGCTCCGTGGCATGTGGGATCTTCCCAGACCAGGGCTCAAACCCATGTCCCCTGCACTGGCAGGCAGATTCTTATCCACTGCGCCACCAGGCAAGTCCCAGGAATCTTTTTGAGGGTTAAATTAAAATGGAGAAAATCGGCTAAAACATGCTTTTTCTCTTGAATATTTTCCGTTCCTTAACCAAGGTCTGTATGTCTCTAAGTACAGTCATCTAATGAGCAAACTAAGTTATATATATATACATATATATATAATATAATTTATATTTATGTATTAATTTAAATACCTATGTAATTGTATATAATTGGAAATACATAATATTTGTATATATACTTAATGTGTATATAAAGTGACGTTATACCTGTAAAGGATACTTACATATAAATATTGCATGTTTCCTTTTTTAAAAACCAGTATTTCCATTGCTCATTCTCCAGAAATATCCCCTTGGCTTCAAAATTTCCAGAATGTTATCTCTAATTTTCCTGACTTTCCCGTCCCGCCTGGTTCAGAGTTGGTGGCCCCGAGACGAGAAGAGTGGGCCCTTGGTTCTCCATAATTCAGTCTCCGTCCTGCTCTCCCCACTGACATTCACGAGCCCCTGCCCAGTGCTGGGTTCCAGGGCACCGAGATGGTGAGGACCTCAGCCCTGCTCTCAGGAGCCCTCTGTCTGTTGGACAGACAGATGTGTAAGGAGCTAAGTCATGATCAGGGTGAAAGGCACTCCAATAGAGGGATATGTCAGAGGTGTGAGGGACCCTGAAGAGGAAATAACTTGCTCCCCTTAGGGTGGAGGTGTTAAGGGATGGTTTCCCAGAGTTGGGTTTAAGCCAGGTTCTGAGGGATGAATAGGAGTTCACCAGACAAAGAAAACAGCTTTGTTTTTTTTTGGCCACGCCGCGCGGCTTGCAGGATCTTAGTTCGCCAACCAGGGATCGAACCCATGCCCTCTGCAGTGGAAGCGAGGAGCCCTAACCACTGGACTGCCAGGGAATTCCTGGAAGCAGCTTGAAGCCCAACAGAAGTGGCACCTCTGGGGACTGGCCATGGGCAGAGGGCTTGCCCTCCAACCTCTTATATCACCAGGGGCCTGGGTCTTAGAATCAGCTTTAAGGGAGCTGAGGGAGGTGGCAGTGTTCCTCCCAGCCCAGCCCCCTTCTCTCTCTGCCCAGTGCTGGGGTAGGACATTTCCCTCCATCTACCTGTGGACCCGGCTCCTGTCGGCCCTGGCTGGCCTCCTCTACGCCTCGGCCATCGTGGCCCATGACCGGCGGCCTGAATACCTGCTACGGGCCACACCCTGGTTCCTGACCTCCCTCGGCCGTGCAGCGCTGGACCTCGCCGTATCCACTCCAGGCCCGGGGGCTTGGCTGCTGTGCCTCATCTGCCCTCCTACCCTCTTGCTAGAAAGAATTCTTTCCCAGTAGCCAGGGTGGTGGTTTGAATCCTGGGGGAGGCAGACACAATTGCAATGTGCAGTTTTGTGCTTTGTGTCCTTTTAAAATGTTATTTATTTATTCATTTATTTGGTTGCACCGGGTCTTAGTTGTGGCAGGCTGGCTCCTTAGTTGCAGCTCGCTGGCTTCTTAGTTGCGGCATGCGTGTGGGATCTAGTTCCCTGACAAGGGATCGAACCTGGGCGCCCTGCATTGGGAGTGCAAAGTCTTACCCACTGCGCCACCAGGGAAGTCCCTCCTCCTTTTTATTTTTTTTTAATAAGAAGAAATATCTCTTGACTGGAGCTTTGTGAAACAGCAGAGGGGAGTATGAAGCTTCCTGGCCTTGGGATCACAGAAGAGCCAGGCTCCTGTCTCGGTGCTGCTCCCCACCTGGATTGGTCCCTGTCCTCTGTGAACCTGTTTTCCTCACCTTTGCCTTGTCTTCTCACAGGCTGCGAAGGGCTTTGCAAGCTGACCTGCCCTACACGGGTGATCATCTGCTTTCTGTCCTCTTCGGTGCTGGAGCCTGGGGTGGGGAAGCAGAGAGAAAAGCTGTCAGTGATCGCTGAGCCCGTTTCTGATCCCCAAGCAGGTGTTGCCTGATGTGCTGACACCCCAGTGACCTTGGTGTGAGGGCCTCAAGGGCAAGCTAAGCTCAGACAGTGGCGAGTGGAGATGCTGGGTGGGGTTGGGGGAGGGGTGGAAAACCTGCGGATTTAGCATAAATAGTTTAGAAATGGATTTTCTCACATACTATTTGAGTCTGCGAGGGCTGCCGTAACACATAACCACAAACGTGATGGCTTAAACCACAGGAATTTATTTTCTCAGCTTTAGGAGCCAGAAGTCCGAAATCCAGGTGGAGTCACTCTCTCTCCAGAGGTTGTAGGGGAGAGTCTTTCCCTGACTGTTCCAGCTTCTGGTGGCTCCTGGGGTTCCCTGGCTTCTGGCAGCATAATATTTTTTTTATTTTTTAACATCTTTATTAGAGTATAATTGCTTTACAATGGTGTGTTAGTTTCTGCCTTATAAAAAAGTGAATCAGCTATACATATACATATATCCCCATACCCCTTCCCTCTTGCGTCTCCCTCCCACCCTCCCTATCCCACCCCTCTAGGTGGTCACAAAGCACGAGCTGATCTCCCTGTGCTATGTGGCTGCTTCCCACTAGCTATCTATTTTACATTTGGTAGTGTATATATGTCCATGCCACTCTCTCACTTCATCCCAGCTTACCCTTCCCCCTCCCCGTGTCCTCAAGTCCATTCTCTACATCTGCGTCTTTATTCCTGTCCTGCCCCTAGGTTCGTCAGAACAATTTTTTTTTTTAGATTCCATATATATGTGTTAGCATATGGTATTTGCTTTTCTCTTTCTGACTTACTTCACTCTGTATGACAGTCTCTAGGTCTATCCACCTCACTACAAATAACTCAATTTTGTTTCTTTTTATGGCTGAGTAATATTCCATTGTATATATGTGCCACATCTTTATCCATTCATCTGTCGATGGACGTTTAGGTTGCTTCCATGTCCTGGCTATTGTAAATAGAGCTGCAATGAACATTGTGGTACATGACTCTTTTTTTTTTTTTTATTAGATTGGAGTCACCTTTATTATTTTTCTTTACATCTTTATTGGAGTATAATTGCTTTACAATGGTGTGTTAGTTTCTGCTTTATAACAAAGTGAATCAGTTATACATATACATATGTTCCCATATCTCTTCCCTCTTGCATCTCCCTCCCTCCTACCCTCCCTATCCCACCCCTCCAGGTGGTCACAAAGCACCGAGCTGATCTCCCTGTGCTATGCGGCTGCTTCCCACTAGCTATCTACCTTACGTTTGGTAGTGTATATATGTCCATGCCTCTCTCTCGCTTTGTCACAGCTCACCCTTCCCACTCCCCGTATCCTCAAGTCCATACTCTAGTAGATCTGTGTCTTTATTCCTGTCTTACCCCTAGGTTCTTCGTGACATTTTTTTTCTTAAATTCCATATATATGTGTTAGCATACAGTATTTGTCTTTCTCTTTCTGACTTACTTCACTCTGTATGACAGACTCTAGGTCTATCCATCTCATTACAAATAGCTCAATTTCGTTTCTTTTTATGGCTGAGTAATATTCCATTGTATATATGTGCCACATCTTCTTTATCCATTCATCCGATGATGGACACTTAAGTTGTTTCCATCTCTGGGCAAGCTGGCAGCATAATTTTAATTTCTGCCTCCATCTTCACCTGGCCTTTTTCCCTTTGTGTATCTCTGCATTACTCCTCTTCTTCCTGTGAGGTTCCTGCCACAGGACTTACCTTATCCACCCTAATCCACTACCACCTCATCTTAACTAATTATATCAGCAAAGACCCTGTTTCCAAATAAGATCACATTGTGAGGTTCCGAGTGGATATGAATTTTGGGAGGACACTCTTCAACCCACTACGTGTACTGTCCTTGTAAGCCAGGGAAAATAGTTTTCAAAATCTTTTTGTGTAACAAGTATCTATTAAGTGCTTGTTAGAGGCAGCATCTGGCTGGGTACTGGGCCCTCAGGGGGACAGCAGCTAGGGAGTGTTGGACCTGGCTCTGTCCTCAGATGAGCTGTGTCTGTTCTGGGGCCAACCCGACAGGATGATCCCGGGGAGGTAAGGAACCAGCCCAGGATGGAGCCCTCAGGGTGCAGAGGTGAAGGCAGCACTGGTGGCTGAAGTTCTCCGCCTCCGTGGACCTTAACTTCACTTCTCAGATCATTTTCCTTTCCTGGGTGATGAAGAGCAAGCTGAGACATGCTTTGGGATTTGCCTCTGAAGCCAGAGAGAATGCCGACACCCAAGCCCTTTTGACCTGTGCAGAGAAGGAGGAAGAAAACCAGGAGGCAAGGACCGAGGCAAGGTCTCACAGCTGGACGGGGCCCCCCGGTGTTTGTGCACAGCATGGGCAGAGGCAGCGAGCCTCACCGGGGCCGGGCCTGGGAATCCTGGGGGTCCCCACAAGCTTGGCCAGTTGGTCACTTTAAAAAACTACTGTTACGCGCAATGCTGAGTGCCCTGAATAAGTAGGATCCTCTGTTTTCCCAAGTACAAAATATTTTTTAAGTTTGCTATTATGCTATTTGGTAATTTACATATATATATTTAAGTTCACATACTATATAAATTAATACGTTAGTTTAGAAGTAATGTGCTTTTTGCCCTCATTTCGTAAAAACTTAAGTTCCCACTTGTGCATGCATCTGACATCCACATACTAACACGGCTTTTGTTTTAAGTTGGTATCACTAAAAAGCTGATTTTTAAAAGTGCTGCTTACAAATAACTTCCACCCTTTACAATGATGTCATACCAGTGAATGTGTCTGTCTCTGCCTTTTGCTGATTTAATCAGGTGACCCCTCTAAGTAAGCAGAACTACGCTAACTGAGGCAATTTTTCTTTGTCAAAAGTCCTTGTTGCAAATAGTTGAGAAAGTGCCTCATAATAATAAGAGAGCTGGTAAAGAGTTGAACATACAGCAGCTCCCCCTTTTCTAAGATCATTTTTTGAGGAAAAAAAGTCTCGCCTACTACCTGGACTCCTCACTACCTTCATTTCTTTCGGAGTAGAAATGAGGCTCCGTGTGAGTGAACCGGGTCCCCTCCTCCGAATTTTCTAGATTTAACAGTGTAATCTGACTGAGTTAATGAAGTAGAAGATAGTGTGGGGATGACCAAGGTAAAAGGGGAGATACAGGTGCTTAGACCAAAGATCCAAGTTCCCAAGAAGGCTCTAGTGGGAAGTTATTTTCATTCCATTCTAGAAACTGTTACAAAATTATATCCCAATGGGGAGCTAAGGTATTTCAAGAGAGCCCTGTGTGTTTAGTATTTTGAAGACAGGAAGTGGAGCCTCTGTAATCTCTTCAGCAGTCTTTCCATCAGTGGTTCTCAAAGTGTGGTCCCTGGACCAGCACTGCCTGGAAACTTGTTAGAAGTGCAGATCTTAGGGCTCCACCCAGCTCTACCAAATCCAAAACTCGGGGTGTTTTTATAAGTCCTCTGGGTGCTTCTGGTACGCAGTAAAGTTCAAGAACCACACTGCTTTACAAAAACACTTATTTAGCACCCATTTCAGTGGGTACTTTGCCAAACTTTGCCGTACTTTAGAATTATCTGGGGGGCTTTTAAACTCTGCAAGTCACATCCACACCAATTAAATCAGAATGTCTGGTGTGGGGCGGGGTGGGGGGTGAGAGCTAAACTTCAGTTGTTTGGTTTTTTAAGAAGCCCAGGTGATTCCACGATGCAGCCAAGTTTGGGACCCACCCACCTACTGTGACCTCAAAGAGGCAGATAAGATACATCTCACAGGAAGCAGAAAGTGAGATGTGCCATAAAAGAACAGAAAAAAATACTGTAGGGGTTCTTTTGAAGAAACTGGGATGCTGTTTTGAGAAAAGGTCTCCTGACTTTAAGAATCCCCCTTTCTGTCTCCCCATCCCCTCTTGAAAGAATTCGGACTGGGTGCCTCTCACCACGCTTCCTTACTGCAAGCCCCTCAAGAGGATGGCAGCTGTCAGCCGCTACCTGGAGCTGACCATCGAGCCTGTGCAGCAGGTAAGTGGCTGTGGGCCACAGAAGGGTGGGAGGTAGTCCTGGAAGGCTTCCTGGAGGAAGTGACACTTTAGCTGCAGGAGGGGCGGAATGAGGCAGGAAAGCCTGTAAAAAGAGGAAGGAACTCTCAGAGGCCTTGGTGGGGGGCGGGCGGTGGTGGTCAGATGAAGGGGAGCTCGGAGATGAAAGGGTGGAGGCGGGGTAAGTGTGAGATCGCAGAGGGTGATGGGAGTTCAGGAGGCTTCAGGACTAGAGACTCAGGGTCAGACGTGCATTTTAGAGCCGTCACTCAGGCATTGTTGGGGGGCAGACTAGGGAGTGGAGACTAGAAGCAAGGGGGTCAGTGAGGGACAGTTGTAAGTCCAGGAAAGACATGGTGTGGCCTGAACCAAGGCTGCAGCCGATGGAGAAGCAGAGCTGCAGTGGAGTCGGCAGGTAGAGCAGTGGGGGCAGTGAGGATGTGGTGGTGAAGAGGACCGCATGCTCCAGATGACTCCCAGGGTTCTGCACGGGGGGCCTTCAGGAGGAAGAGGGTTGGAGGGAAAGGGGCAACAAGAAGCCCACTCCATGTCCCACACCCCACTAAGTCGTTCCTGTCGAGGCTACAGCGACCTCCCAGTTGCTAAATCCCGGGGTCATTTCTGTCCAGTTGAGGTTCAACTCGTTTGGCCGCCTGCTTCTTCTGATTTCTGGGCCCCTCCCTGTCCTGTTTTTTCTGCCACCCTCACCTCTGCGGGCTCCTCCTGGTGAGCGGACTTCAAGGTTGCAGTACCGCAGCTCCGCCTCAGGAGGGCTCCCTTCTCTGGGTTCACTCTTCCAGTCCCATAGCCCTACCTGCCAGCTCTGGCTGATTTCCCTGGCCTGTGTCTCCATCCTTTTCCTCTCCTTCAGTTCCAGTCTTGGCTGCCCCACTACCTCTTCATCCTCCCTCTTCATCGTCCCCATGTGGCATCTCACACGTGCCGTGTCCAATACAGAATTCTGGATTTCCATGTCCAGACCAGCTCCTCTCCCCATCTTCCTCATGTCAGTAAGCGACACCACTGTCCGTGCAGTGGGTCAAACTCAGATTCCTCTCTTTCCCTCACTATACGCCCGTGCCCATATCACCCGTCTGTGAGTCTCGCAAATACTTCTTTTAAAGTAGATCCAACCTAGAGATTATCATACTGAGGGAAGTAAGTGAGACAAAGACAAATATCATATGATATCACTTATATGTGGAATCTAAAAAATATTACCCCCCCAAATTACAAATGAACTTATTTACAAAACAGAAACAGACTCACAGACGTAGAAGACAAACTTACGGTTACCAAAGTGGAAGGGTAGGGGGAGGGATAAATTGGAACTATGGGATTAACAGATGCACACAACCATATATAAAATAGGTAAGCGACAAGGTTTTACTGTATAGCACAGGGAACTATATTCAGTATCTTGTAATAAGCTGTAATAGAAAAGAATTGGAAAAAAAGAATCTAGGTATATTCATATAAATATGTAGAAATGAATCACTTTTCTGTACACCTGAAACTAACACAATATTGTAAATCAACTATACTTCAGTAAAGAAAGAAAAAAACAAGTAGATCCAGGAGCCTCCTAACTGGTTTTCCTCTCACTGCTATTCTTGTCCCACCCCCTCCATTTACAACCAGTAACCAGAAGGGTCTCTTACAAATGTAAATGACATCTTGTTCCTCTTTGGTTTAAAACACTCCTCTGGCTTCCCATTTCACGCAGAATAAAATCTAATCTCCTGACACAGCCCCGCGCTTTCCCCCTCCCTCACTGCCTCCTATTCTCCCCTCTTCACTTCTCTCTGCACAGAATTTCTCTCCGTTCCTCTGCCTACATGCTCTTCCTCCTGATTTTTTGCATGGATGCTTCTTTCTCGTCTTTCCGATTTCAGTAAAAATGTCACCTTCTCCTTCCCCCACCACTCATTCTGTGGAAAAGTTGCTTCCACCCCTCTGCTGTTTGTTTTATTACCTTTTAAAATGCTCTGCAAAGCACTTATCGTGATCTTTTACTTTTGTTTGTTTTCTGTTTCCTGCTGGGATATAAACTTTGTCTCCTTCTGTCTTGTTTGCCAAAACCCTTCTGTCTTGTTTGCGTCAGGTCACGGGCTCTCCGTACAGGTGCGTTTGGAACCCAGAGTGCAGTGATAGCCGCCCCGCTGGGCTGCCCCTGGGACGTACTGACGCTCAGACTTTGTGCCTGGGAGAACGGTTTTACTCTTTGCTGTTGTTCCTTGGAAAGTGGGTGTAAATAACCTGTATGTGATGTAAGTGAAGTTCTGGGAGGTTTGGAGCAAGCTTTCACGATTAAGAGTCCACTTCGGCCATTAAGCTGTTCTTCTGTCCAGAGGGTGGGTGGGTGGCTGGGTGATGGGAAGCCCTGGGGAAAGCACAGGGAGCCCTGGCAGCATCTGGCCAACGCTTTGCACTAGAAATTTTTAAATCGTGGAACTTGTGAAAAATAATAGTGCAAAAGTTGCATTCACTTGAACCCTTCCAGTACCTGAATCTTGAGTGGATGCCCACTGGAGAGCAGACTCCTTGAGAGAAGACTGTGTTCCTCTTCCGTTCTCCTCCACTGAGGCCGGCCAACACATTTTTGAGCAAATACTTCCATTCGGCCTCTTCCTTCTGTGTCCACCAGAGGGCGAGAGTTGCCGCCAAGACAGCTCCCAGCAGGGAGCCTGGGCAGAAGCCGCCTCCCTGGGCTCTAGGGTCATCATTTGCATGGTGATCTGTTTATTGAGGGCTAACTACTTGCCAGGCTCTGAGTAAATAATAGCAGCCAACCCTTCCATGATGCTTATTGTACTTACTGGTCACAGTGCTTGGAGTACTGGTCTAAGTGCTTTACATAGATCAACTCAGGTAATCCAACAGCCAACCCTTGAGGTATTATGCTCATTTTACAGAGAAGGAAAATGGGGCCCAGAGAGGTTAAGCAACTTGCTCAAGGTCACACGGTTTGTTGGTGGTAGAACCAGGGTTCAGACCTGTCTCTGCCGAGTCTGTGCCTTTGACCAAAATGCTATGCTGCTTCTTACTCGGCATGATGGCTGACACCGAGTAAGCGCTTGATAAATGTTTCTTAAAATTATTAGCAACGCAGAGTCTTACAACAACCTGAGGTAGATACTAGTATTATTTCTATTGTCATTTATTAATACTTAATCATTTTATTATTTTTTTTTTTTTTTTTTTGCGGTATGCGGGCCTCTCAGTGTTGTGACCTCTCCCGTTGCGGAGCACAGGCTCCGGACGCGCAGGCTCAGCGGCCATGGCTCACGGGCCCAGCCGCTCCGCGGCATGTGGGATCTTCCCGGACCGGGGCACGAACCCGTGTCCCCTGCATCGGCAGGCGGACTGTCAACCACTGTACCACCAGGGAAGCCCTTCTTCTTCTTCTTCTTCTTTTTTTTTTAATATTTATTTATTTATTTTTGGCTGTGTTGGGTCTTCGTTGCTGCCCACGGGCTTTCTTTACTTGAGGTGCACAGGATTCTCATTGCGGTGGCTTCTCTGTTGCGGAGCACGGGCTCTAGGCGTGCAGGCTTCAGTAGTTGTGGCACTCAGGCTCAGTAGCTGTGGCTCGCGGGCTTTAGAGCGCAGGCTCAGTAGTTGTGGCGCATGGGCTTAGTTGCTCCGCGGCATGTGGGATCTTCCCGGACCAGGGCTTGAACCCATGTCCCTTGCATTGGCAGGCGGATTCTTAACCACTGCTCCACCAGAAAAGCCCCCCTTATTATTCTTTTAAAATGAGGCACAGGGAGGATTAACTCACTTGCCCAAGATCCCATAGTTAGAAAATCACAGGAATAGGTTTCAGACTAATCCTGTCTGACTCTGGCACCTGAGCTTTTATACAGAGGACATGCTTTTTATGCCGCCGTTTCATGCCACCATTTCATGCCTGCTGCATTAGCAAATTATTTTCTTTTTTTCATGAGACTGTCCCGATGGGCATGTTGTGGTGATATCGGTACCCTGTTGCCATGTGCCTTGATACACGTCCTGTTTGAACTACCATCAGGAAGTGTGCAAAAGAGCCAGAGTGGTGCTCACTCTTGCCAGCATCACCTCCCGAGCGCTGGTCAAGGAGAGATTTTCCAAGAGATGCAGCTGGGGTCAGGCTGAGCCTAGGAGGCCGAGGGTGTGGGGTCCTAGGAGTCAACAGCTGGCAGCATTTGAAAACTCCATTTTCTCTGTTGACTCAGGTGTGGTCAGACCTGAGGAATTTATAGATTATTTCCTTTGTTGTGGCCTGGGAGGCCTCTGCTGCCCCGCCTCCCCCCCCTCCCCCCCAGAAAGCTGTCTTTGTCTCCTTTGTGGACTTTCCTCCCTTCCAGCCGACTCTCACAGGGAACTGTGCCCTTGACCCATCCAGGGCTGGAGCCCTGCGTGATTTGGGGACCCGTATGAGCAGCTGTTCTTCTCGTGTGTCCAGGACGTTTACTAAACCTGAGCCCGTGACACCAGTTCAGAGGAAGCAAGGCAGGGGTTACCAGCCCCTTCTACAGATTAGGAAACTGAGACTCCGGAGGATAAGTTTTTTGCCGAGGTCATATGGTTAGTTGGTGGAAGATACGGTCCAGAAGGTGGGTTATTCCCCCTGTGCTGTGTCAGTGGGATGACTGCCCGGCTCCGAGCCCAGCCCGGGAGCTTTGAGGATCTCTGGGGAAACCCCTGTGAGGCCTGTGGGAGGAAGCTGTCTTCCGAGATAGATGGACAGACAGACAGACAGGTAATCTCACAAGTTTCTTCCTCCCTTCACCCTTCCCAGCTCACTCTCTTAGGCTGCTGGCGGGTGCGTTGGTTAAGCCTCTATGGAGCACACTTTTGGCAAGAGCTATCCAAATTACAAGCGCTCATACCCTCTGATCCAGCAATTCCACTTCTAAGAATTCATCCTTTATATCCTGAAATTTTTAACGTACGGTATAATTTACTGCAGCCAGGGTTGATTGTAAAAGCAAGAGACTGGGGATATCCTAAACATCCATTAGCAGGGGACTGGTTTAAATAGCTTGTGAACATCTGTACAATGCTACCAAAAAAAACTGCTATGAAACTACTTCTAAGGCATGTTGTTAAGTGAAATAAAGCAAGATGCATAAGAGAGTATGGAGTGTACTACCGTTAGTGGAAATGGGGGAAACGTGTACATGCATTTGCTCGCGTGTGCACAGACTATTAGGAAGGACACACAAAGGAGGGCCGGCTGCCTCTGAGGAGGAGCTGAGTGGCCGCAGGAGGAGGGTGGAGGCGGCTGCGTCCTTTCGTGCCTTTTGAATGCTGAAGCACGTGGATGCTCTGACAGTGCGAGAAACAAAGATGCCAACCAAGTCTCCTGCCTGCCCTTCCCCGCACACCTTGCAGGCGAGCTGCAGTGCCACCAGGCTGCCTGGAGATGGACAGACAAGCACGGGAGCCACGTCCCTGCAGGAGCCCCCCTCGTACCCTCCGGTTCAGGTCATCCGGGCGTGCGTGTCCTCCAGTAGCTCCTCCCAGGTCTCCTCCATCAACTCCGACCTCGAGGTAGGTGCTGTGTCCGCCGGCAGGTGCACGGGGCCTCCTTCACGCGTGCTTGCTGGTGCCTCTGAGGTGCCTGCACTGCTCTGTTCTCCTCGGCCCACGCCAGCCTCATGCCCACTCAGTAGTGAATAAGCATCTGCGCGAGAACTTTCCCACGCTGTCCGCGCTGAGGAGGACTTTCCGCAGTCAAGTGAGTCATGGAAACACTGCACGCTGAATCATGGGGCACATTCAAGTCTTGCAGAAATAAATGCTGACTAACAAACTTTTTTTTTTTTTTGTGGTACGCGGGCCTCTCACTGTTGTGGCCTCTCCCGTTGCGGAGCACAGGCTCCGGACGCGCAGGCTCAGCGGCCATGGCTCACGGCCCAGCCGCTCCGTGGCATGTGGGATCTTCCCGGACCGGGGCACGAACCCGCGTCCCCTGCATCGGCAGGCGGACCCTCAACCACTGCGCCACCAGGGAAGCCCCTAACAAACTTTTTAAAGAGTCTTGGTGTTTCCCAAACCCATTTGACCATGGAAGGCTTTCTTCCCCCGCAAGGAGCGCCAGGCTGTTCCCTGTGGTGCTGTCAGGGTCACACACAGGGGCCCTCAATGGGCATTGTGCCTGGCACTTTCATAAGCTTTGCCTCATTTTGAATTTTTGGATCTTTGAACAAAACACATCACATTTTGGATACCGGAAATGGGTCTCTCAGGTCTACGGTCCTGTCACTCTCAGCCCCACAGCTGTGGCTCCCAGCCCTGGTCAGGAGGAAGTTTCCCTTTGTCTGTGGCAAGTGAGAACAAGGACAGCATAGTGGACAGGAGGTACCAGCAGGGGGAGGGACCGTCCTTCATTCTGGGTTTGCTGGGGTCTCCCACTCTTTTGATATTTAAATGCCCTTTTATGAATTGACGATAACAGGAAGTGCTAAGTTGGTGTTGAGGGTGTGGTGTTGGTCTTAATGGCCTTATTTGGCAAAGTAATCAATCATGTGTCCTGAGTCAGTCCCCCAGATTCGTTCAACTCGTAGTGGACCCTGAAATCCGAAAGACTTAGAGCCCCTGATCTGCGGGGTAGAGTCCAGATCCCTTAGTGTGGGGTTCAGGCCTTGCACACCTGCCCCAGCCTCGTGCCCCTCCCCTGCCCTCACCTACATGTCCTCCTTGGCCGTGGACTCTTCCCTCATCCCCAGGGCTCTGGGCCTTTCTTCCTGGGATTTCCTCTGGCCCAACTGCCGTGTGTCAGAATCCTACCCAGATGCCACCTGCTGTGTGAACTCCCCTCCCCTCCACGTACACTCCAGAGATTAAAGCCTCCTTCCCTTGGGTGCTCAGAGCATACACCTCTCTTGCATCCCTGGTGTTGTTTGCCGTGTAGCCTGAGGGCTGCAGGGACCTGTCTCCCCGGCCAGGCTGTGCACAGGCTTTTAGGTCTAGGGGCCTGGGCTGCCCTCATCTTTATCTCTTGATCCTGGAACACACACAGCTGGTCATTGAGAGGTGGGTTTTGAGGGAGAAATTCTGCTCCAGACCAAGGACCATTTGGGCTCCGTGTATCCCCGAGTCCTTCATTTGGTGCCGTTTATTTCTTGGATCTGGTCTCAGAATGTGTCGGACAACCCAAGGCGCATGTCTTGGCAGCCCGGAGCCAGCAGTCCGGGCAGAGTCTAAGGCTAAGGGGAGAGAGGGAGAGTGTGTTCAGTGAGGGGAAGGGACAGTTGAGTTGGTGAGATGGGGGGAGGGGGCTTGGGGAGGGTGGGAAGCAAGCTCACTCTGTGGGAACCCTCAACTGAGCTAAGGATTGGACAGTGACCTTGAACAATTCAGAAATTTGTCTCTGTGGCTGTTTTGGGCAGTTTCTGTGTTTTGCAGTCCTTTTTCTCCCTCTCCTCTATTCGCTCTTTCCTTTTAAATTCCAAGGGCACAGGGTCGCGCTCATACATGAGGCAAATGGAGATGAATGCTTTTGCCCTTGCTAAACAAGGGGTATATTTTTAGAAGCCCAGGTGCCCCCATCTACCCCACCCACCCCCTCCAGAACCCCCAGCACAGCCTCCTACTTCATTCCCCAAAACACCCACACGCTACACATGACAAAGCGCCGAGTCCCTATCGGAAGTTACTTAGAATCTCACTAAACACGGGCACTGAGGAAATGTGAACAGGGGACAGTGTAGCTTGTCAGGCTAGTGGCCCATCCGGCCTTCTGGTAATCTATATATTCTCTCTCTATATTCTCTCTATAATCTATATATTCTCTCTTAAAAGTAATACATCTTTATTGTAGAAATGTTGGAAGATGTAAAGAAGAAAATGAAAGTTAAGCCACAAGCCCATCAACCAGCAGCTGCTTCAGGGCGGTGGGATTGATTGGGTGGGCTCCCCAGTTTTTCAGAGCAATATTCCTTAAAAGTTCTGGCTCCCTGATGGCTGAAGGGGAGGAAGAGGGTGTCTTTTAGCCGATGAGTGTGACACTGCTTGGGTCACACCTGTTTGGGTCACTCACTTAGCAAACATGTTCTTGGGGGGCATTTGAAAGAAAAATGCATGAGGGCAGGGGGGCTGGCCTGACCCACCACACGCGGTGGGAGGTACTTGGTAGGTTGGTCACAGTCTGCTCATGACTTTGCTCCTCCAGACCACACCCCCAAGGGACTGAAGCCGGGCCCCAGGTCATCACCTCTTCTGGTTTGCGACTTCTCTTGCTCCCGAGATGGATTGCACAGTTCAGATATTTCCTAACACTGGGCTGAGACACCCAGGGCATCTGTTTGTACTCTCTGGCTACAGTCGTCTGTGTCTTTTGCCAGCCAGCTGGGCTCCTGCTTGACCCGCGGGTCCATAGGTGAACGCTTGTGCCCCCCACTCTGGAGGCCTGGGGGCACTCTTTGTCGCTAAGGTGTTGTGTTTGTCACTCTGTGGTCCTTTCTGACTTTGTGACTTAACCCTCAGAGGGTGCTTTTGTGTCCATGTCCTTGGGGCACATGCCCACAGGTTTGAAGACCTACCTCCTGCCGTGCTGGGGGAGGTGGAGAGAAGAGAGGTCCCTCCACACGACATACACTGTATTCACGGCATGCAGCTCACTACGCGTTTTTAAATTCATTGCTCACAGTGACTGCGTGTGTGTCATGAGGCAGGCGTGGTATGTTCTATACTTTACAAGCACTGTTTGATATAGTCCTCCTAACAGCCCTGAGGCAAGTACCTTTAAATATTCTTGTTTCCCAGAAGAGGAGGCTGGGATTCATTGAGTTTTAGTAACCTGCCCAAGAAAACATCATCATCGTCATCATCGTCATCGTTATAATTGGCAGACCTGGGGTTTTGAACACAGCTCTGTGTGGCTCTGAAACCCTGTTGTTACCCACTACACCCCACTGCCTCAGCAGTAACTACCCAGGGCCGAGTTTCTTATCTATCATTCCCATTTTACAGATGAGAAAACTCTCTCCACAGGACTGTCTCCACTTACCTATGCGCTACCTGTGTTCTCAGGCAGGGTCCTGTCTAATAGGCAAGATAAAACATTGGGATTTACAAGGAATTCCAGTGATGCAGAACACCCATGAAAAGAGGTGAAGTAGAGACAGATAAGGCATGGGAGCTTGCGTGGAGGGAGAACTGGGTCATTTTCACCTTTTCTCAAGTGTCCGCTGGATGGGCTGGTCAGGGCACCAGACTAATGGCAGTGGAGCCTGAATGTGACTCATAACCCTGTAGACAGGCCATTTGTGCGGGCTGTGCGGATTTCTGGACGTCTCCACAAGACAGGGCACACTCCACGGAGACTGTGCACCTACTCACTCAGCTACTCGACACCAGGCAGCCTGTCTCCTGACACAGCCGTCGGAGGGCGTTCTGAACACATGTGGAGGAAGGGTCACTGGCTCATGGTCTGTGGGTGAGGGACCAGGGCCCAGAGGGAGCAGGGCTTTCCGGAGTGGCCCGCTCACTTGCCGGGGCAGCCAGCACCTGTTTTATGAGTGCAGGGTCGACATTCCCTCAGTGTTGAGACTGCTCCTGTGCCTTTTAAAGGTTTTTTTCCTCCTAGCCTCTGGGATGCAAGAAAAGATTGAGTCCAGCTTTGTGTTTAGTCATTTTTTTCCTTCTGTGCTTCCTAGCAATGCCATTGAAGCTTTGTAGGAATTCTGCAAGGAGGCTGTTTCTGTCAACAGAAGAAAGTCTGCATGTTGAGAATGACTGTACCTGGAGCTGGCTCAGCGTGTGTGTGCGTGTGTGTGTGTGTGTGTGTGTGTGTGTGTGTGTTTGCGCGCGCGCGCGCATAGAGCCAAACACCACACACCAGATTGCTGTCTGAAGAGGCTCGCGTCCCAGGCCCCTGTGTCCTGCTAATTCTGTGCCTAAGGCTCTTGACAGCCAGGACTGCTTGTTCCCTCTCCAGACCCTGCTTCCAGCACCAGCAGACCAGGACACAGTCCCTTGGATGCTTGTCATTCTTGAAGCCAAATCATTCTTTCAAGGAAAAAACAATTAATTAGTTAATAAAAGGAATACACACCCACACACTGACTCTAAAAGTGCTAATTTTAGAAGTAAATACATATAAGTATGAAGAAAGACGCCAGAAATTTCTAATAGGTCCCAAAGACCAGAAATTAAGTTCAGGGCATGGTATCTGCCCTGCACAGATCTGTGTGCCCCTATGTGCTCGGCAGCAGTGAGAGATGGTGCGTCCGGAAATGTGTGGACAGTCAGCTAGTTCCCCTGGGGGTAAGGAAAGACTGTACTGGGCCCCCCCAGGGCAACGGGGCTGAGCAGGAGAGAGAGGGCTGACCAGGGGTCGGGTGGACACTGGCTTGTCCAGGCTCTCGCTGACCTGCCAGGCGGCCTTCGTTCTGCCCTGGACTTCTTGGGTTTTAGTTTCTCCCTCTGTAAGTGGGAATCAGGAGACCTGCCCTACTTACATTACGGAGTGATTCTGAGGATCAAATGGGGGTGCTGCTGGGGCCCTGCAAGCCTGCCGATGGTGCTAGATGCAGTGCAGTGGACAACGGGCTGCAAGCGGGCTCAGACACCTATGCTGGCCCTGAGAGCCTTTGAACCAGGTGACGCCGTTCATTTCTCTGGACTTGCTCAGTGAGTGGAGATAATGAACTCAGGGAGCTGGTGAGGCTCTGACAGAGCACTGTTCCCGCGGATGATGAGCTTTGAACTGGGCCATCTTTCAGGTCCCATTTAGCAAGTGACCTTAAGTGGGCAAGTGTACTGGGGGAGTTAGGCAGAGGTTAATTACACTGAGTCAGTTCTTAGAAGTGGAAAGGCTTCCATCAGGAAAACAGCGGGGCCAACCACCAGCAAAATGGGCTGCTGTGTCTGCCTGGGTGCCACTCAGAAAACCTCTTCTGGCCTCCGCAGTCTCTAGAAGCATTTCCATCACGCTGCCTGAAATCCAGGGAAGAGCTCCTGACTGAGCTCCTGCCTCCGTCCCTCCTCCTTTCAGTGCTGTCCTACCCAAGTTCTTCCCAACACTCCATCAGCCCCATGGCCTTGCTGCTCTAAGGCCCTCTGTGGCTCCTTACTGCTTACAGTTTATGTCCAGACCCCTTAGCCTGACCTCTAAGACATTTCGCTGTCTGGTTCAGGGCTAACTCTCCAGGTTTTCCTCTGCACATCCAGCCAGCTTTCCCTTCTCTGGGTTCCTTTGCTCATCTGTCTTCTGCCCTTCAAGGCCCTGGCTAAATCCTGCTTCCTCTGGGAAGCCTTCCCTGTGTTCCTGAGTAGGGTTGCTAGATTTAACAGGCAAAAAATACAAGAGGCCAGTGAATTTGAATTTCAGATAAACACACCTATACTAAAACATTATTTGTTATCTGAAATTCACATTTCACGGTGTATCCTGTGTTTTATCTGCAGCAGCCCTGCTCCTGAATCCAACTTGATCATGGCCATTTCCCGCCCTTCCCTGGGCCACTTCTTAGGTTCTGAGCAGCATATGAATAGCAAAACTTCTTCCAAAAAAATCAGGAACATACAATGTTTTATGTCAATTATATCTCCTGTTTTAATGGGGAAAAAAAAATTTTAAAAAAATCAGGAACAGGAGCCAGGGTTGCCAAGGCCTTTCCCACTGGTGGTCTTGGAGTTTGGCCTAAATACAGTATTTGCATCTCCTTGTCAGTGGAGTTCAGAGGTGCTCGCTCCCAACCCTTGCTGCCCACCGTTGTAATACATAGGCCTTCATCTCGGCTTCCCCTTCATCCCAACCTTGGGATGTCCCTGCAGTGAAACTGTCATCTTTATAAGGGAAAACGGCCCAGTGTGGGTCAGAACTTCTCTCTTACTGATCCAGTTCACCATGGGCTTTGCATACAGCACTCCACGGCCTGTGATCCATTTTTCCTCACATCCCATTTTCCTCACGACAGCCCAGGAAGGAAGAGCTGAGTGGGGAGTTTGGGCTGGTAGAGAGGAGGAAAGAAAGTATGGGAGGTGAGACAGTGCTTGATCCGGAGTAAGTGCTATAGAACTGCTTAATTAACTAACTAAAGAAATTGAAAGAATGAGATTTTTGAAGCGTATGGTGTTAAGGTTTAAAAGCCTATAAGGTACTAGGAAAATCAAAAAGGAAATCTACTTGATGAAATCTAAGACGGAACCGTAGCTGGCGTGTATCTGGCCAGTCTCAAAACTTTATGATCAGAAAAAACAAAAAACCTTTATAATGGGTCCTGAGTCCAACACCATTTCACCTCCCCCATCTTGGGGAAGTCACTTCTCCCCAGATGTAAGAGGAGGGAGTTGAACAAATGGTCTCTGAGGGCCCATCCAGCTCCCAGTCCTAGAAAGTGACCTTGTTTCTTCAGTGGCTGAGACACACCTCAGAGTCTTCAGGAACAGAGGAGAGCTTACCACATGCCCTGTGGACAGCGCCTATAGGTTGCTTCTTGGTTTCAGAAGCACGAAAAAGTGTTCTTTTAGAAATGAGGTGAATTGAAACCCTACATGCTGTGGTTCACGGAGATGATGGAATTGTGATCCTAAAGACAATTCAAGGATATGTGGAAATGCTCACTATATTTTAAGAGAGAAAAGCCATTTGCATAATTTGGGGTGTGTGTGTGTGTGTGTGTGTGTGTGTTTGTATTTCAGAGGGCTATTCAATAACTGTTCATAGAGGCCCTCTTTTAGGGATAGAATTCTGGGCAATCTTTTTTTTTTTTTTTTTTTTTTTTTGCGATACGCGGGCCTCTCACTGTTGTGGCCTCTCCCGTTGCGGAGCACAGGCTCCGGACGCGCAGGCTCAGTGGCCATGGCTCACGGGCCCAGCCGCTCCGCGGCATGTGGGATCTTCCCGGACTGGGGCACGAACCCGCGTCCCCTGCATTGACAGGCGGACTCTCAACCACTGCACCACCAGGGAAGCCCTGGGCAATCTTTATTTTGGGTTTTGAAAAAATTTCTATACAAAAATGAACAAATTTTGCTCTTGAAACAGGGAAGACTACACAAATGTTTATTTATTTTTACTTCTTTGTGGGGGGTGGAGAGAGACCTCAGTTACAAAGATTTGAGTTAATTGTATTCCCTAGGCACATTATCATTAGTTTAGAAAGTGACTTAAAAAAGAAATCCTGGCTACTACTTCCACTAGAGGGTACTCTTCTGAAGTTTTAGATTGCTTGTGATGCTGAAGATTTTGAAAAGGAGGTTTCAAGGTTTCATTTCAAATTCAGTTGGAGGACTCTTAAACTTTTTTATTTGTTTGCTTGTCTTTAAATACACTTTTTCTTTTGGAGTAATTTTAGATTTACAGAAAAGTTGCAAAGGTAGGACAGAGAGTTCCTGTATACCTTCACCCAATTCCCTCTAATGTTAACATCTTGCACCACCATGCTGCATTTGTCAACACAGAGAAATTTACATTAGTACATTACTATTAACTAAAGTACAGACTTTATTTGGGTTTCACCAGTTTTTCTATTAATGTTCTTATTCTTAGCATATTTTCTTTCATCTCTCTTTTTATTTCTATTACATTTGCAGAAGTTATGTAACTTTTTCCACCTGTGTTGTCATCAACATTTCTGTCTTTTGCAGTGTGTGTGGAAACATCATTTTTCGTAATTTTGTGTGTTCTCCATTTAATCTTTTTTTTTTTTAGTTTATGTTTTCCCCAGCAGGATGTCATTAAAAGATGAATGCGGGCTTCCCTGGTGGCGCAGTGGTTGAGAGTCCACCTGCCGATGCAGGGGACACAGGTTCGTGCCCCGGTCCGGGAAGATCCCACATGCCGCAGAGCGGCTAGGCCCATAAGCCATGGCCGCTGAGCCAGCACATCCGGAGCCTCTGCTCCGCAACGAGAGAGGCCACGACAGTGAGAGGCCCACATAAATCAAAAAAAAAAAAAAAAAAAAAAAAAGATGAATGCTGTGGAATTATCACCGTTTTGTTAGGTATTAATGGCATTGTGCTTAGGAGCTTTTTTTTTTTGCGGGCCTCTCACCGTTGTGGCCCCACCTCACCCCCGCCGCGGAGCACAGGCTCCGGACGCGCAGAGCTTAGTGGCCATGGCTCACGGGCCCAGCCGCTCCACGGCATGTGGAATCTTCGCGGATCGGGGCACGAACCCACGTCCCCTGCATCGGCAGGCGGACTCTCAACCACTGCACCACCAGGGAAGTCCTGTGCTTAGGAGTTTTTAAGTCCTTATCTATGAGATACATACTGAAATATTTACAGATGAAATTATTTACTTTAAAATACTTCAGCAAATAAAAAATTGGGGGAGCTAGAGCAAATGAAAGAGGATATGTCCACAGGTGTTCATTAGATTTAGCTTTTGTGTATGACTGAAAATCTTATAATTAAAAAGTTGTTCAAAAGAAAAAGGCGTGGTACAGCTGAAGTCAGTGGTGACTCAAGTTTTCTAGGTCCATTCTGCCCTCCCATGGAACGGGGGGAAGTAGTTCATAGGTACCAGGCTGGAAGCATGTGACCTGGAAGGGGTGGGTGGGAGAGGGAGGGAAGAGGGAGAAACTGGGGAGACGACTCTCAAGCTTCATTTCTGCCACCCACATCCCCATATCCTGCCCTCCTTCCTGCAGTGGCCACCTCATCCTACCCAGCAGGGGGCAGGGCATTCTTGTGGGGGGCACTGACCAAGGACCCAGCTTTGGTGCCCCTTCCCTGCCCTCCTCAGTTTCAAGGTGGAACCTCTGCCCTTCGCCTCCAGTCTGCCAGGTGCCCTGCCACTGAGCTTGGGGCAGAGCTCTGCCAGCACAGCCTGGGTCAGACCTCTCTGCCTGACTCCACCCCTACCTCCAGCTCTGACCCAGAATGGGACTTGTGCAGGCCCCAGAGCAGAGCCCCATCTCTGGGCTAGCAGTTATCAGTGGACAAATAGAGGTGTTGAATAAAGTTTTTATAATCCTAACAGATACACAGCTGCACACACGCACGCACGTACAGATTCACGTAACAGACTTGACTGAGTGCATTCCACCAGCCCTGCCAGTCCTGAAGACTCAAAGTTGAGTCAAACTGCAGCCCTCAAGGAGCTCAGAGAAACCAAACAAAAGCAAACAAACAGAAGTTGTTCAAAATGGAAATTTTAAAAGAATTGAACAGTAGGGGCTTTGTTTCAATGTGACAATAAAGCCAAATCCTGTGTACTGGGCAGATTGGCAGCAGATCAGTATAACAGACATTTGCAGATTCATAGCTTATGAATACACACACACACACACACACACACACACACACACACACACACACACACACTCGTGTCCTGGGCACTACAGGAGGTGCTGGACGAATGAGAGCAGACAGCGACACTACCCTTCAAGAAGCTGAGCCAGACATATTTGAGGCTTGGGGTGGAACCAACCGTGCGGTAAAGGCTGATTAAATATGAATCTTGGCTGGTAGCAAATACCCCATAGTTTCAAGATGAGGGTTTTATTTGCATCTCTCTTTCTTAGTTTCATGGGTTTGTGTTGACTCATCTCAGCCATGTGGTTAATAAATGGAATCTTTATGATTATGCCTAATAATAATTTCTAATAGTAATTTTTAAATCTGCATAGATGATAATTTTTTCAAGGACCTGTAGCCCTTCATAATTATCACAATTATCCTACTGACCATTTAACTAAGTTGTAGCCACTCGTAGCTGCTGCCTTTTTGCTTGCTGAAGTCAGTTGTTCCTTTGCCTCCGGACCAGCGGAGGGCCTTTCTCCTGGCTCACTGAGCAGACAGGGGCTGGCGCTGATCTCTGCTCTGTGATGGTGGCAAAACCCAGTCAACACTTTTTTTTTAATCTCTCTTTTTATTCTGCAGCAGAACTATTGGGAAGCCCTAAACTCGGAGCAGGTATGGACAATCGTGCTCTCTCTTTATTCTGCAAGGGACTTCCTGTGGCTTGATTTCAGTTCCTGCTTTTGTGAGCCCCCCTTGGATGGCTGGGCCTGTGCCAAATTCCTCTAGGAAAAAAAAGAATTTGAAAATGAGTGGAGAGTCTGAAAGTCGAGGGTTTTTTCCAGGCTCTCCATTTCAGAGTTCTTTCTGCTTTGTGCAAACCATCTAGTAGGGGCTCAGAGAAGATGCATAACCCAAGGAAGAAACTTGATTGGAACAAAAGTTTTTGAACAAGAGGAAGCCCAGCAGGTCACTAATGGTAGCGGTGCCGGGAGTGGCTGCAGGAGTTGAGATCAACGTTCCCCTATGTTGTCATCGTGAGACGTTGGGCAGCTGGCTGCTGTCTCTATGCCCTCCTCGCCTCCAAGTGACAAATAAGCACATGATTCATGACAGCCACCTGTGCCTGTCACCTCCCAGGATTTTTTTTCTGATAAGAGAGTAGATTATCTTTTGCTCAAATTCTCTGAATGCCTGGATTCCAGTGATGTTTTTATTACTTAAAATGACATTTTAAAACACAATATTCCGGGAATTCAGAAGGAAGAGATTTAAATTGTTTTCGAAGGCTTAATCCACTTTAAAGAGTGCACCTGACCAGAGTGGTGGGCTGTTTCTGTTTGCCGGCAGTGGAATTGGTCAGGAGTAGCAAGGATAACTCTTAAGAAGGCATTTTAGGAACTGGAGCTGTGGTTTTGACACAACAGGGCGGCTAAGAACCACCCTAAGAGCTTGTTCAAATGCCAAGCCTTAGGTCCCAACCCACAGATAGGGTCTAGGGTGGGTCCCCAGCATCAGTCTTTTTTTTTTTTTTTTTTTGCTGTACGAGGGCCTCTCACTGTTGTGGCCTCTCCCGTTGTGGAGCACAGGCTCCAGACGCACAGGATCAGCGGCCATGGCTCATGGGCCCAGCCGCTCCGTGGCATGTGGGATCCTCCCAGACTGGGGCATGAACCCGTGTCCCCTGCATCAGCAGGCGGACTCTCAACCACTGCGCCACCAGGGAAGCCCAGCATCACTCTTTTTAATGAGCACCCTGGGCGCTCCTGGTGAGACTGGTCCAGAACTGAGATCTAGAACGTGGGTCTCCACTTGAAAACAGAATTCATCAAAAAGCACACTGTCCATTCTCAGAGAATGGAACAGGCCCCCACTTCCACTGCTAGGCAACTGGGTCTCAGAGGCTGAGGGGCCAGGGAGCTCTTTTACTTGGGATCTCTGATAACGTCTGGAAAGAATTTGCTTAGAGGTGTCCGCCCAAGTCTGCATCCACAGGTAGATGAGAAATTAGCATACGTGTGCCTGACACAGCCCCAGACACGTACAAGGGGCTGAGCTGCACCAACGAAATCAGCTCAGTCCCTGGCCTGCAAGGTTACTGGGGATGAGGTGGTCTTTTTAACATGATACTGTTTTTCATGACCAAGTAGTAGAACTCAGTTCAGTTATGAGCAGTAAATCAGTAATTGAACGGGACTCTCTTTCTGTTGGAAACAAAGCTACAATTTGTGTTTTATAACTAATGGGGTGTGGGCATTATCTTTCAGTGACTCAGGGAGCCTTGAGGACCTTGTCCTGACCCTCTGAGGACTGGACTGTTTGATTCTGCTCAGGTTTGAGTAGCTGGTGGAACACTTTTTTTGGAGTGCATGTCCGTGCCTGGCTCTATTTTCTTGCCCAAATAAGATTGTCTGGCCCGGGCTGACACATCCTATGTGGCCTTTGCTTGTTGTTTCCTGGGTCTTTTGCTACTGTCAAATGCAACCTTATGACTCAGAATCACCAGTCATAGAAACTCAGAAATGAGAGATCGTATTATCTAGCTGCTGATTCAGCCTCCCAGTTTACACATGGAGAAATCAAGATCCAGAGAAGAGAAAGCAAGTTAGTGGCAGAAAGAGGACCCGAGCCCGACCCCTACTTGCCTCTGTGGCTGGAATCACTAAAGATGATGCCCTTGCTCTTGGCCCACATGAAAAGCTCTCTCTTTTATCTGTTGTTTTAGAACAATAGGAGGATTTTGCAAACAGCTTCATCAGTTCTTGTGTGCTCACCTATTTTTTTTTTTCCTTTTAACCTTTTTTTTTTAACCCCTACACATTTCAATTTCCCATACTTGTCTGAGTCAGAGTGATGAAATACTCACAGGCAGTGACCACCACTCTGGATTAGGTTTTAAATGTTTGTTTTTGACAAGTCTGCTGACCTCAAGTTTAGAGGAAACACCATGTGGGGGGGCAAGGGCAGACCAGTACCCTGCTCCTAAGAAGCTCTGTCATCTACCTGAGAGGACAAGGTGGACACCCAGGGCAGGGCTGCCCATGCTCAGCTGCAAACCAGTGGTACAGGCAGTATAGAGAAGCTGGGGAGAGCTCAATGGGTGTCAGGATAGGCTTCTAAGAAGAGGAGGAACTTACCTGGGCCATAAAGAATGGGTTGAGTTTGCCTGGTCTTTTCCAGGAATGAGTTAGGCAGGGAGGTGGGAATTATCAGGATAAAGGGAGCATGACTGAGTCTCACTAGAGAAGGACTTGGTGAAGAGGGGGGAACAGAGAGTAGGAGGGGGAAGTAGGGTTGGTCTGTTCAGGGTGGCTGTCCATTAATTCCTTGATTTAAAGTTATACTTGCCCTGTTAGGTTCTAGAAACACAGACCTGGTTAACTTGTCCTTACCTGTTTGTTCTTGTCTGTGCCTGGGCCATGAGGACCAAGATTGGAGCTGTCGTTGGGGAAATTGTAAGAGATGGGAAGGGCCTATTCCACCAAGGTACCTCTTGTGTCTTTTCTCCACAGTGGGATCCTGAAGACGTAAACCTTGGAGGGAACAAAGACAACATGGAGATATTCAGACCCCGGGTGCACAGGTGGTCTATGAAGCCAGTGGACTTGACCTCTGATAAGTAACACTTTCTGGAGCCAGCTCAGCAGCTCAGAACCCAAGGTCAAGGTTTGGTCAGGAACTGAGCAGGGATCAACCTGCAGAGACAGCCATGGCAGGAATTTAAGCTTCTGCCAAGGCCACCCATGAAAGTGAGGAACCAGGAGCTGTCACGGAGCTTGGCTGGTCTGCACCATGGCTCAGAATGGAGCTAAGACCTTGGGCCCTGTGGACAGACCTGGACACACCCAGAGTTTGTTCTGAAAATTCAAAGTTCACAAACCAATCTCGCTTTGAAATATAATCTAAAATAGTTTGGTCTCTCTTTTCCCTTTCCCTTTGGATTCAACCCTACTCTGAATATCTGCTACAAATGAGCTCATCTAACAAACAGCTAATATGTTTGGATCTTAGTAAAGCCCCACTCTGTAAGACCTGGCTAAGCCTAGAGAGGGGTGGGCCCGCGTTTGGGGGCTTTGGGACACAGTCACAGGTTCTGATGGGACCTGGCTCCTGCCCTCCGGTCACCCACTTGAGTTTTCTGCTGGAAGTTGAGAGAGGACTGTTTGATCAACCAAGTGTTTGCAAGGTCACTGGTATTGCAAGGGTGAGCAAAGCAAAGTGCTCTAGGTACCAGGACTTGCTGCAGCCTGGCCCAGTGTGTGCTGGGCTAGGGTCTGCAGGTGCAGGGAACTGTCTGCTTCAGGAGGTAACGGAAAGCATGCAAAGGGTAAGAGGCATGGTGGGAGGGGCTCGAAATCCCCTCTCAGGATTATTTTGGAGCTACGGTGGGAGGAACGCTAGAATGAATAAATCCTGATCGAGTGCACTGAAGCATCTCACCATGGAGCACAGAGATACGTCTGAATCCCAGCACAGCCACAGAAGTTGGCCACCAGGGGACCTGGGAGAAATGCCAAGAAACACAGCTCTGCTTCTGGCTGGCCCCTGGCAGCCTGTGTGACTCAGCTGCAGCTGTCCAGTTGCTCCTGAGGGGTAGTGCAAGTCCCAGCAGCATGAAAGAGGGGGTGCCTCAGGGAAGCAGGTTGTTCCACAGGTCTCTGCACAGATTCCAATCCCCTGCATGATCTCTGAACTAGAAGTGAACCTAAAGCCACCCTATTTATCCAACTGCTTTGGACCCTGGTTGTCTTTTAATGGAGTTTGCTAAAGTCAATTTTGCTTTGTGATCTTAATCACTGAAGCTATACTTTGAGGGAAGATGAAACTTTTAACTGGGGACAAGGGGAGGTTGGGAGAACAATCCAGCAGATGAAACCACACAGAGGATTGGAAGCAGGGAAGGGGGGAATCTAGCTAAGGAAAGAGGACTCTGATGTGGCCAGAATGGATGTAGGGGGTGGGTGAAGAGGCTGGAAAGGAACCTGGGAGTTGGTGCTTAATTCTGTGGCTGGCTGGTAGCTATTGCAAGATACAGAGAGGAAGCTGACTGACATGCCTCAGGTGGGCCACAGCTGATTGGTGAGTTTTACATCCCTGCAGCCACAACTTTTCAAGAAGCAGAAATGTACAGTCATGGTTACAGCACCAACTTGGGAAACGTGTTTAATTTGATTAGTAACAGCAGGGCAGGAGGAGGGCTCATCTTTGGAAAGGCAGAAGGCCTGGGGACAGGATGACATCCCTGGAGTTTGTCTTTAACACATCGCCCCTCCCAACGGGAGGCTGGCTCATGTCCCTGGGGCACCAGAAATTGGTTGGATCCTAATGGAAATGGCCATTCACTCAAGAATATCAAATGATCTTGCTGCCTTTGCACAGCACAAACTACTTGAGCTCCAGATGTTAACCATCTCCCTAGATCCCATCGTCCCTGCCTCTTCCTTCACAAACCAGTTATCGTTGTCCAAGCTGGTCTCAAAATGGAATCCCAGAGCGAACCTTTACACTGACAATTTTGGCAGCAGAGTTTGGCCTCATTGTTCAATGAGAATCTGCCTGTTATGCAACGCTCTGGAGCCTTTGGGAAGAGATGCCAACCCAAATGCCTTCCTCCTAGCAGGAGTGTTCCCACCCTGGGCCTCCGCTGCAGCTTCATGCCCTAGCCGTTAGTCAGACCAGGAGGATAACGGGAGTTACTTGCCCTGAAGACCCACTGAGCAGTGCAAGGGGGTTACCTACACTAGGGAGAAGCTAGGGAACCAACTGTGTAATCATCCTCTCCTGCCCACTCATCTGGAGGTGAGAGATGGTATAATAGTTGTAGTTGTATTGCCTATTATCTGCGTGGCTTGGAGCTTGTTACCTAACCTTTGTGAACTCCTGGGGTAGACTGAGAATAATACCTATCTAGAAAGCTTGTTGTGAAGATTAAATAACGTATATGAAATGCATAACACTACGTGACTCAAAGTAGACATTGAAGAGGGATTAGTTTCCTTCCTCCCTATAATTCCTGGCCACATATGACCTGCAAGCCAGTTGGTAACCAAAGAATCAGACCCACAGATGGAAGGGACTTCAGAGGATTGAATTGCCTTGACAACAACCCCAATAAGTGATTAAAGTGATTACCCACCCCCTTCATAAGCTACTCAAAAAAAAAAAAAAAAAAAAAGGATTTCACCCATTTTAATCTCCCAAGGAAATAAGTCTGTGTGATTTAGGGAGAGCTCTATCCCTAAGGTTTTCTTAAAACCCTTTCTAGATCCTGAAGAACCAATCCCCTTATGTCCCCCAGTACTTCAGTATGATGAAGAGATTTATGAGCAGTCATCTGATGCCACACTCACATCTGATTGTTACAACTGGGTATGAGCTCCTCCAGAGCAAGGAGAGGCACTGGGCCAAGGAGCCTGGCTGGGCTCCAGTTCCTATGTCTGATTCAGCGTGATCCTTGTTAAGTCATTTCCCTTTCTGATCACAGTTTCATCATCTGTAAAATGAAAGGACAGATTTCTTTCCTTTTTTTTTTTTTTTAACCTTTTATGAATATGCCAGTGAATTTTTTTTTTTTTTTTTTTTGCGGTACGAGGGCCTCTCACTGCCGTAGCCTCTCCTGCTGCAGAGCACAGGCTCCGGACGCGCAGGCTCAGCGGCCATGGCTTACGGGCCCAGCCACTCCGTGGTATGTGGGATCTTCCCGGACTGGGGCACGAACCCGTGTCCCCTGCATCGGCAGGCGGACTCCCAACCACTGTGCCACCAGGGACGCCCGCCAGTGAATTTTTTTTTTCCTACAGAAGACTGACATCTTCATAAACTCAAGAAAGAGACAATATCAAGAGAAATTTCAGATGTATTTAAAAAATAGGTTTCATTATATAATATACACTTCTCTCTGTTTGGATTTTACTAACCATTTAAGATAAAATTCCCCTTTTATGAAGAACCGAGGCTTTGCTGAAACAAGAAGAGATCACAGCATTTGATGTTTAAAATTTTTGCAGTTTCCTTCCAGTACTGAAAATTTTTAAATATGATATATGAATATTTTCCAGTGACAGAAAAAGAATTCTGTATCGATCATTAAGAAAAAGAAGAGGGCTTCCCTGGTGGCGCAGTGGTTGAGAGTCCGCCTGCCGATGCAGGGGACACGGGTTCGTGCCCCGGTCCGGAAGCTCCCACATGCCGCGGAGTGGCTGGGCCCATGAGCTGTAGCCGCTGAGCCTGCACATCCGGAGCCTGTGCTCCGCAACAGGAGAGGCCACAACAGTGAGAGGCCTGCGTACCGCAAAAAAAAAGAGCAGTGTCTTAGTGTTTCAAGGCTAATTTTGCAACATTTCCAAGATTCTCTCCACTTCTTTTGCTGTCCTTTCTTGATCATCCCCCTCCACAGTTTCCAACTATGAGGGCATTGCTCTACTCTCTTCCACTTTTCATTGTTTTTTTCTGACATTCAAGTCGATGTTTTGACAGAGGAGGCTCTACTTTGAATGAAACCAAGATTTGGTGTAATGGTGACTAACATCTCTTCAAGAAGTTTACACGTGCCTGTCTAGTATTATTCTAAAGGTCATCATCGCGTGAGAGAGACAGTCTTAGATGGGGGAATGCTGCTACATCAAGTGACTCAGAGCACATCTGATTTGTTGTTTCCTTACCCAACTCTGAAAGCCAAACAAGGTACCAGGCACCCAGCACCGCTGCTTCTGGACTGGACACTTCATCGACAGTGTTAACTTCCAGTGTCTCAGTTCATCTGTCGCCTAGAGAACTCAGCATACCCTCCCAATTCCATTGGAAATTTTCCACGGGCAGTCGATATTGGCGGCAGAGGGCCAGGCTCTTCTCTTCCTGGTCCTCGGGGTCTTGCAGCTGTGATTGCAAGAGGGCTTAGTCCCTGTCGTAGGTCAGGAGCGCTCGCCCCCTCTTCACCGTCCACTGGGCTCCTCCACGACCGTCCTGGCGGGGCAGTAAGTGGTCTCCTCAAACTGCGACGGCGAAGGAGGCCACTGTTGGCACCGTCAGAAGTGAATCCTGACCTCCTACTGGCTACTTCTCCCTCAGAGAAGCGGCCTAACCCCGGCAGCCTGCTTCCCGTTCAAACCTCTGTCCTGGGTCTTCCGGGAAGAGAAGAAATGCCCGGCCCCGCGAGTGAGTGCGCACTAAGCAGCTGCCGCCTCACGCGAGTCCGGCGCATCCCACGCCGCCTCCGGGGCCCCAGAACGGCACGGGGTCGTGTTTCGCCGCCTCCGGGGAGCTGCTGAGGGCGGCTCCTGGGGTGCATTTCACACCGTTGGTTTTGTAAGGGGATGATAACAAGGTTACTGTTCCGAAATTATTGACAGCATTCAGCATCCTTTATGGTGTACTGGAAAACATCCTATTTGTTTTTAAATACATTTAAAATGTTTTTTGAAATATAGTGCAGGTACAGAGTTTTTAAAAAGAGAATCAGATTGTAACAAAAGGCTTATGAAGGAAAACAGCAGTGCCCTGCTCCTCCGACCCCAAAGGTCTTGCTTCTCGCCCGTCCACTTTTTTTTTAACTTCTTTATTGGAGTATAATTGCTTTACAGTGGTGTGTTACTTTCTGCTGTATAACAAAGTGAATCAGCTATACGTATACTTATATCCCCATATCTCCTTCTTCTTGGTCTCCCTCCCACCCTCCCTATCCCACTCCTCTAAGTGGTCACAAAGCACCGAGCTGATCTCCCTGTGCTATGCGGCTGCTTCCCACTAGCTATCTATTTTACATCTGGTAGTGTATATATGTCCATGCCACTCTCTCACTTCATCCCAGCTTACCCTTCCCCCTCCCCGTGTCCTCAAGTCCATTCTCTACATCGGCGTCTTTATTCCTATCATGCCCCTAGGTTCATCAGAACCTTTTATTTATTTTTTTAGATTCCATATATATGTGTTAGCATATGGTATTTGTTTTTCTCTTTCTGACTTACTTCACTCTGTATGACAGTCTCTAGGTCTATCCACCTCACTACAAATAACTCAATTTTGTTTCTTTTTATGGCTGAGTGATATTCCATTGTATATATGTGCCACATCTTCTTTATCCATTCATCTGTCGATGGACACTTAGGTTGCTTCCATGTCCTGGGTATTGTAAATAAGGTTGCAATGGACATTGTGGTACATGACTCTTTTTGAATTATGGTTTTCTCAGTGTATATGCCCCGTAGTGGGATTGCTGGGTGGTATGGTAGTTCTATTTTTAGTGTTTTAAGGAACCTCCATACTGTTCTCCATAGTGGCTGTATCAATTTACATTTATTTCATACATCTGCCTTCTGCCTCTGGCCTCTCGTTGCTGCTTGTCTTGTCATTGGCTGAACTCAAGTGAAAGCCAGAGGGCAAAGCAATCCATTGATTTTGTTTACAGAGGCACCTCCTGTAAGCTGGGGTTTTTATGAATGTGACGTGGCTCCTCCACTGTCTCTTTCCCTTTCTGCCAACTGAAGCAGAGGACTCTGAGGCTAGAACAGGGCAGTGCTCCTCAGCATTGTCGAGGTCATCAAAAATGAGGAAAGTATGAGAAATTGTCACAGCCAAGAGGAGCCTATGGAGACATGAAGACTAAATGTAACGCTGTATCAAGTCAGCAATGTTGAGGAAATTTTCTGAACTTTCCCAGAATGCTAGTCCACATCACAGAGAGTTATTTAATAAGGCTAATTATTGGCGATGTTCTGAAAAGGTAACAACACCAATAAACTTTTCTGGGTTTGCAAAGAAAAAGGAAAAAACAGCTGGTTCTGCTGGCTGTCCAGTCTCCAGGGCTAATTGACGTGCCATCTGCTTGCAGCATAGAGTGGGAACCATGGTTCACGTGTCACACCCTAGGCCACCAGTTTTTTAATTGTTTTGTTTGTTCTAACAGTTTTCTCCTTTAGGTTTGATATCGAACATGCTTTCCAGCTGTAAGGTTCTAAGATTATACTGTATTTGTTTGTTTGTTTGTTTTCAGGAGATTACCTTCAACTTCCATTAAGTTCAGGCTAATGAGACACTGCAGCTAGGACAGGACCACCAGTGTATTGGGAACGTTTGCCAAAGCTGTCTTCACATCCTGCAGGTTGCTGTGGAATCCTTCGTGCGAGGGCCCCTTCCCCACGCCGTTATTCCTGAGCTAGTTTCCAGCTTCTGAGTCCAGACTGCACCAACTCAAATGTGCTTTCAGAGCAACCTGTCAAGTCCCATGCCTCTGCTCTGAACTTGACCTTGACCTTCATCCTTTTGTCTTTCCTGCAGGTGTCCTAGTATTTGGGGCGTCTCCAGTGCAAGTGTGAGAAATTTTCTAAACCCACAGCTGGAACAAGGGCTCTCGTACTCTCCAGCCGCCACAGTCTTTCCCAAGGGCAGCCTGACCACGTGTGAGAAGAGCTATCCCATAGGCCTTTCCTCGGACCAGCAATTGCACTTTGGAATATGTAGGTCTTAAAGCTCTGATGTGTGTGATATCTGTTGAAATATAGGCTCTTAGTCTCCACCCCAGGGATTTCCTAGATCTGGGCAGGGTCTGGGAATCTTTAACAAGCTCCTCAGGTGATTCTTTGAGAACACTGCCCTCAGGAAGTTACTTTTAAAGTGATCTATTTGTATGAGATGTTCTCATAAAACTATTTAGAATAGGGGGGAAAAAAACTGATAAAGCCCCAAAACTCCACTTGTTCGGAAAGATTAAACATTACAGTTTCATGAAGAAATGCTATTTTGGCACTAAACCTAAAAGATTACAGACCCGTAGACTGAGGAACAGACTTGAATTACCTTGAAATCATCTAGTTCAGTGCCTGAGCGGCCTGCTCATTCTCACAACATGAATTCCCAGTTCTAACATGGTAAGAAAAATCTGCAGAAGACAATGTCAGGTAATAAAGTAGAATCCAAGAGAGTGTGTGCCACTATCAGCAATTATTTTCAAAACACTGTGTACTGACGATATCAGATGAGTCTTATTATGAGACTTTCCATAAGGGACTATGTGGATTCTTGTACTAGTGGTTTCTGACTGTGGAAGCAGTTGAATACATCCCCCAATTAAAAACTAGTTCCCCCTAAATTCCCTTTCCTTTCAAGTTTGCAGCATAAAACTTTGTTTCCAAAGGAAACCACTTGGCTCAAGAAGCTGTTGCAGTTCCAGTTCATTGCCAATCACATCCCCCAAGACCAAAGAATGGTAAAGGGAGACCAGATAGCATCGACTCCCAAACCAGGGAAAACAGGCAGGAGAGAGCCCCTGAGAAAATGTAACAACCTAGTTACTATTTAAAAGCAAGGCAGGACTTCCCTGGTGGTGCAGTTGTTAAGAGTCTGCCTGCCAATGTGGGGGACACGGGTTCGATCCCTGGTCCGGGAAGATCCCACATGCCACAGAGCAGCTAGGCCCATGCATCACAACTGCTGAACCTGCAGTCTAGAGCCCGCAAGCTACAACTACTGAGCGTGAGTGCCACAACTACTGAAGCCGGTGTGCCTAGAGCCCGTGCTCTGCAACAAGAGAAGCCACTGATCACTGCAACTAGAGGAAGCCCACAAGCAGCAATGAAGACCCAATGTAGCCAAAAAAATAAATAAAATTAAAACAAAATACAGTACTTATACTATTTCATTAAAAAAAATAAAAGCAAGACAGGAAAATTAGAAGGACAGAACTTTTTTGAGTTCTTAGTGTGAATAAGAAAAGAGGCATATGACAAAGTATGTATTATATAAGTAACTTTGTCATGGATACATTTATGAATGTTAGGCTTTTTAATACTTTTTGGTGCTTCATAAACTTTATAAAAACTTTTTATTGGAGTATAGTTGATTTACAATGCTGTGTTCATTTCAGATGTATAGCAAAGTGAATCAGATATATATATGTACATTTATATATATATCTCCATCCATTCCTTTTCAGATTCTTTTCCCATGTAGGTTGTTACAGAATATTATAAACTTTTTCAATTAGTATATGTCTATTATATAATCAGACAAAATAAACTGAAGAAAGTTATAAATACATATGTGGTCCCCCAAATAACATTCACAGAAACATTAGAAGAGGGGAAGTTTATAAGTAACTATACTGTGTATTGTGCATGTATTTTTATCTTGCTCTCTGTGTGTATGTAGAAATTATATTTCCATTATACTTTTCATTCTATACCTTTTCCATAATGAGTATTTCTTTTCTAGGTTAAAAACAATGTGATCCACCATAATAATATTTGACAGACAAGGACCTCAATAATTGCTAAAAACACGTGAAAGGTTATTGGGAGTAGGATACTCACAGGGTCTCAACGTACCGCCTGTTGATGAAAATTCAATTAACAATCAAGCTAAGAAGAAAAAAAAGGGAATTTTATTTGAGCCATACTGAGGATTATAACCCAGGAAACAGACTCTGAGAAAGCTCTGAGAACTGTTCCGCCTGTTAGAAGTCAAAGGCACAGTCATATCATTCTCAAAACAAAGGATCATACATCAAATGATGTTTTACATAAGGTTCACCAAGGTTACTTAGTCCAGGGAAGCACGTACAAAGTGGGCTGCAAGTCAGCACAGCCCCCTACAGAGTTTGGAAAGAATGCTGTTCTTCAAAGAAGTTACATTACTAGTGTCAGAAGAAAGGGGGAAAAAGTTATCTTTTTTTTTTTTTAAACAGGATTTATGTATTTATTTGTTAAATCTTATTATTTATTTATATTTGGGCTGCATTGGGTCTTTGTTGCTGTGCGCGGGCTTTCTCTAGTTGTGGCGAGCGGGGTCTACTCTTCATTGCGGTGCGCGGGCTTCTCATTGCGGTGGCTTCTCTTGTTACAAAGCACGGGCTCTAGGCACACCGGCTTCAGTAGTTGCGGCACGTGGGCTCAGTAGTTGTCGCTCGCGGGCTCTAGAGCGCAGGCTCAGTAGTTGTGGCGCACGGGCTTAGTTGCTCCGTGGCACGTGGGATCTTCCCGGACCAGGGCTCGAACCTGTGTCCCCTGCCTTGGCAGGCGGCTTCTTAACCACTGTGCCACCAGGGAAGTCCTGAAAAAACGTTATCTTTATGGTGAAGGCACTGCCGTCTTTGAGAAGTTCTGGTTAACGTGTAATGCAGATGCACGCTGCACATTAGGGAGAGAAGGAGGAGGCACAAACGGACGCAGAGAGAGGATTTTATGTTTAAATTTTCTTGATCTGCCTTAAAAGATAAATTTGGTTTCATCACACCCTGCAGAGTAGTTTATGAATTACAAATGGAAATGGGTTTGTTTACAATGGAGAAATCTGGATATCACCATGGGGGTGATATGAGGATATCACCTTAACCAAGTCATCAAGTTCACATTACCAAGACGGGACAAATTGACACCATGTGCCTCCTGTTGTAATATCCTGATCAGGACATAGCGTCACCTGTGAAATATTCTTGCCAAATATTTTCATCGGAAATCCATTTTTGAGGAAATAATCCGACAAATCCAAATTGTGGGCCATTCTGTAAAGCAACTACCTTGGATTTTTTTTTAATGTCAATGTCCTAAAAAACAAAGAAAAAGACTAGAGAACTGTTCTAGTTTAAAGGAGCCTAAAGGCGGGGGATGGGAAGCTACATGGGATTATTGGGACAATTGAGGACCTTGGACTATGTACAGTATATTAGCTCACATTATTATTTCATTTTCTTGAGAATGATAATAGTATTATGTTTGTATAGGAGAACGCCCTGTTCTTCGGATAGACATGCCAACTGTTTAGGAGAGAAGCATGATGATTTGGCATGTTTCAAATGTTCAGACCAAAAAAGTATACGTGTTTCAGGTATTTATGTATATGGAGAGAAAGAGGTAAACGAGACAAAATGGGATCAACCGATGAATCCAGGTGAATAATATAAGCACGTTCATTGTATTCTTGTTGCGACTTTTCTGTAGGTTTGAAGTTTTTCAGAGTAAAATTTGAGGGAGGAATTACAGGAGTGAAGACTCTCACAGTCAGCTTCACCACGAGGTCGCTCTCCATCACCCTTGCCGGTAGAGGACCCTGAAATCCTAGGGCTTTGTGGAGGAAGCAGCTGGATTACTGGTGACTGCAGCTTCTCCACGCAGCTGGCTTCTGAGCCCGCTAATTGTGGCATGATGTCAGGCCACAAAGGGTAGACAGATTCCAGTTTGTCTGGTACTGAGAAAAAAATAGTCCCTGTATCTTAGACAGCCCTGATAAGGCGCCTCCGTGGATATGAGTAATGGTCAGACCCAGGGGATGAACCAGGGCTGAGAAAGCTGGACAATGGAAAGCCGGGAGCACCATGACAAGGAAATTCTTCCCTTGAATTGCCTTTTCCTATTGAGATAAGATAGTACGTAATAAAGCACCAGACTCAGAAGTGCTGTCACCAGCGGTAGCAGCTGGTGTGGGGCCTGAGTTGCAGCACGTGAGTGCCTAGCGTTGTCAAGCATCTAGGGGGTCTCTCAAGGGCTCGCTCTGGCCTGCCTCACAAGGGGCAAAGTCAGTGACCTCAAACCCAGAAGGCCTGGGGGCAAGTCCTGATCCCACTACTCACCAGCTCGGAGACTGATTCTTTTTTCTTGTTCACAAAATAAATGTCTACTTCTCTCCTACCTGCCTCACTGATGGGTTGCAAAAACTGAAAACAAACAATGAAAGTGTTTTTCAACCCAAAGGCCATCGAGATGTCAGTATTATCATGACTTCCTAGGCATGAAGCAATTCATTTTGTAGCTTCCCCCTCCTCGGGCCCAACTCACCTGAAGTCTTTTAGGCTATGAGTACGTTTTTAATATGAGGTTGTATGAGTAAAACCTTTCCAACTTCCGAGGAAGCAGGATGGAGATGCTTTGAGATGCTCTAGTTTCTCCTGAATAGGCAGAGTGTGGCAGCGAATGTTACCCCTTTGTTACACCTTAACTGGGAAGTAGATCCCCATAGACAAGCAGTGACTCACCCACACTGTCCCGAGTGAATCAGTGTCCCGGCTGAGCGAGCATGGGTGGCCCTGGGCCAGAGTACCACAAGGGAGGGGAATCTGGGACTCAACTCAGTCCAGGATGTGGGCCTTGGCATCTCAGGGGCAGTAGAGTGGAGCCGACAGAGTGAAAAGGGAGCAAGCCATAGGCTGGTCTTCAGGAGAGGACTGAGCTAGTGGGTATATGCTACAGAGAAGGAGTTTAACTCAGTGCAAGGGAGAACTTCCCTTTGGCCCTGTCCCAACTGCAGTGGTGGCCAGGAGCTCCCCTCCTCTAAGATGTTTTGGGAAGGTGCACCACTGACCAGAGATGGATCAGATGGTATTCCAGGGCTCTTCCAACCCTAAGAATCTGAGCCACTTGTGTCCAGCAGTGAATTTGCATTAACCCATCCTCTGCTTACTAGTCATGTGACCTTGGACATGTTTACTAGTTTTCTGATCCCTAGTTTTCTCAGATGTAAAATGAGATTATTAACATCTACCCTACTTATTGGGTTGTTAGAAACATCAACACAGATGAGAAGTGATTTCTGGTGAAATCATAAACGTTCTCCCCACTCCCCCAGGCCTCTGCCCACAGTTTCTGGGTGACCAGGAGAGTGCCTGGACTGGCATGTCCCATGGGTCAGAGCACAGGTCACAAATGCTCAAGGGATCGGCACTAAATCCGATTTCACTAGCCATCCTCCGTCCCTGCTTCGCACTTTGCCCTGTCTGGCTTCCCCATCCCTCTATTTTCACCCTTCCCATCTTCCTTCCCCTCATGCTCAGTCAGCTAGCACTTTCTGAGGGGGTACTATGTCTCAGACACCCTCCTGGGCTGGGGAGCATGTAAAAAGTACCAGTCCTGCGAGGGCGTCTTGCCTAGTTGTGGGGAGAACACAGAGAACAGATGAGATGGGCAGTGCTCTGAGGGAGGGCTGTGCTGGGGCTCACAGGGGCAAGCCTTTGTAGGGGCGAGGCCGGTGCGCAGGCTGGACGGGAGAAGTATCCACCCAGAATAAGACGTCTGAGCCTGTCTTTCAACAGATCTCTTTCCAAGTAGAGAAGGCAAGCGGAGGGCATGAACGAAGAGCATGTGGACGCGAGTCTTGGGCCCCGCGGGCTTGGCTTCTCTGCTGGCCCTTAGCCAGCTCCTTCCCACTGGTCAGCTTCCACAGGGAGCTTCCTTCTGTGCAGGAGGATTTGGAAACTCGAAACGGTTCCTGGAAACACTGCTGCCTGGTCACTGGGGGCTGTGAAATGTTACTATGAAATAAAGGCAGTAATTCTCAACGTTGGCTGGACACCGGCATCACCTGTGGTTTGTTCTCGGTTTGTTTTAAATTCACATTTACTGGCCCCACCCTTCATGTACCCTCATTCAGTAACTCTGGGGCGGGACCTCTGAGACTGGTGTGATCCGCTTTCATAAAATCGGAGGTAGAAATATTGCCCCACTTTTGTTTTTCCAGTTCCTCACTAAGGACTGTACAGGTTTTATTGCGGGAAGTCCAGTATCCCCTAGTCAAGATTCCCAACTAGCTTCGGTTTTCTGAGAATCCTAAAGGCTTCGAAGTTCCAAAAAGCGGTGGAACTGTGGTGGGATTAGATGGGATTAGTCTGACCTCCATTCCCGGAGGGGAGAGAACGATAGCGAGCAGTCCACTACTTATATCTTCTCTGAGCCTCACTTTCCTCATCTGTGAAATGGGAATATGAACAGTCCCCACCTCATAGGATAGTGGTGAAGACTAAAAGAGCACAGAGAACACAATATATAGCACGTAGTAAGCGCTCAGTCAACAATGGTTAATGTTATGGAGGCAACAAGACCTGCCTGGCAGTTAGAGGGGTGGGCTCTGGAGCCAGACCGCCTGGTTCACAGTCTGCCAGCTACTCACCCTATAACCTCCATGCCTCAATTTCCTTTTCTGTACAAAAGGGGTGATAATACCTCCCTCACAGAACTGTTATTAAATGAATGAATAAGTGCCAAGCACTTAAATCAGTGCTGGCAAACCACACCAAAGAAACCTCAGCAGGGAATCATGATTTCTGCTGTGACCTCTAGCTGCCTCGTGGTGTCACTGTTGGACACTGGTCCTACCCCCTCCTCAGCTGGTGTCCGCTGATGCTCCCAGCAGCCTTTCAGGCGCAGCTGTGGCCCTGCGAGAAGGAACCACTGCCTCCCCCTTTACTAACCGTGGCCAGGGGAGACATGATCTCCTAATACAGCAGTTCACCTACACAGCCTCCTCCCAGGACACCAGCCGGCCTCGCAACGCTGAGTCAGGCCCAGTTTCAGCCCCACCAGCTGGCAGAGCCAGAATTTCCTCTCCCACCTTCTTCCCCACAAAGATCTACCCCAGGGTCCAAGGTCTCTTCGACCGTCTTGGAGCATAAAGCATCTGAGTACATCCCTTTCCCCAGGGAGGTTACTCTTTTAAAGGAAGTTATTAGGGTAAGTCTTGGGTCCCCAAGCCCCTCTTTGTTCAGAAGGCTGTCTGTCCTCCTTGGCGCCAAGCAATTGGCCCTCGTTAGGGAGATTCCCCAAGAGATTAGCAGGTGCTAACACATACCCTTCTGGTGGAAACTCTGCCAGGGATTCTAAAGTGCTTTTGTGGCATGTTAGAGAAGAGAGGAGAAACCCCACCTCTGTTTGGAAATCATATTATATGTAATTTTTAAAAAAACACCATGCATGATTCTATTGATAACATGCCGCCAGGGTAAGAATCACTAAAGTAAGAAGACGAGACCTAATGGTTATTAAAACTCACCTGTACCCATGGGAGGCTGTGGGCTTACACCCTGGAGGCTGCCGTCCTCAGAACATTTTGATCCGAGAATACAGGAGCTAAATCTGTCCCTAGAGGGCGGCTGGCTCAATGATTCCCAAATTCAGTGCAGCAGAATCACGGGGTCTGCCTATCGCACAGATTCTCAAGTCTTGCTGATTCAGGAGGTCTGGGGGTGGAGGAGTGGGGAGGAGTCCCAAATCCCAGTGAGGTGCTACAGAAGAGCCCCGTGGGGGGGGGGAGGCAAAGCGGGTGGAGGGCTGCCCACAGAGTGCCGCCTAAGCAGAGGCTCAGGAGAGGCAAGGGGGCTTCTGAGGGAGGCTCAGACGGGAGGGAGTTGTCATCTGTGCAGTTCTCAAAGTTAAAGCTCAAATCTCTTGCTAAGTAATATATCTCCTCTCTGGCTATCGGGACATATTTTCAGATGGAAGAAAGTATATGTGCAAAGCAGGAATCCCAGTATCAGAACCCTCCGTGGGAGCGGAGGTGAACCCCTGGGAATGCAAGCCAGGAAGACAATAGCTGCCCCTGGCCAGTGAGGAAAGCCTTGGGCTCCGATGACCTCATGGCTCGTTTCTGTCGCTGGTGACGGGACACACCCTTCCCCTCTGCCCACCTCCACCCACAGGCATATCAGACAGATGACCGCATGAGCACAGGGGAAAAGTGTTCCCCATCGATAACACACATTCTCACGTGCTGCTGCCGCCACTGGCCTCATCTTCCAAATGTCCCATGATGTCAGGCTGAGCAAGCCTGGCTGAGGTCAGTGGGAGCTCTCTCCCCCTGGAGACGCAGGAATTTTTGAAAAGTTGTCTAAGGGCAAACGTCCGATTGTGCCTTGAATTTTTGTGTGTGAAAACTTTAGCTCTGACAGCTCAAGTCACATTTGCCTCCTGGCTCACTGTGCCTGATTTTGTTTTTCTGAGCAGTGCTCATTGTGAGACGTAAAAGAATATTTCCCTATCTCTCCAGAGGAGTCGGCAAGGCAGCCTGTCCAGCCATGAGGTAGGTGATTGCTGAATCAAACTGGGCTCAAGGGCTTAGAGCCTCCAGAATCCATCCCTCAGAAGGAGTCTCTCCCCTTCTCCCTGCATTCCGGCAGAGACCCAGAGGTGTCCCCTTACCCCCAAAGAGCTCAATTAGTGATAAAGAAGGGGCCAGAGCCTCCTGGGTATCACCATTTCCATCAAAATGCCAGAGGATCACCAAAAAAAGTCCTTTCCCCACATGATCAAGCTCTCAAACCTCTGACAGCTCCCCAACGATCATCCCCGGCCTCCTGCTTGGCTAAATATTTGGGAGCTGAAACAATAGCCTTACTGAAGCAGTGATGGGCAATTACTGGAAAGTCATGTGATTGTCCGAATTCAACCAATTTGTCAGACCATTTTCCTTTCACTCATCACCTCCCCCACGATAAGATAGGGTCACCAGAGCACAATAATCCTTTCCTGAGATACAATGTAGAGGCTCCTGAGAAAAGAAACAAAAGTGGGGCTAATTTTGGCTTTTCTGGGACTAAAGAAAAGCAGGCAGGCAGGCAGGCTCCATCCAACTCAAGGAAGCCAGGGTGGGCCTTGTTGCATTGCTCCAGGGTGTCTGCTTAGATCACCAGGGGATTTGGAGAACAATGCAAGGGGGGAGGGGGATGGGAACAGAGTTCTGGCTCTGGCCACGGTGACCAAGCTTTGTCCAGGCTCTGGAGAGGTCTCTGAAACGGCAGCCCGTGGCTTCAGACTTGAATTTTTTTTTCAACTATAAACGTCTTGCCACTCCTCCCCAACTTAATGAATTAAGATTTGGGAATTCCTTCCAGAGCCAGCAGTGGTCTTTGTGCTCTTTAGGGCTCTGTGAAGGCCCTGAAGTTGTAGGTGAATGTTGGTAATCATGGGCACTTTTTTCTGGGGCAAGGGTCCGTGGCTTTCCTCTGATTCTCAGAGGGATCTGCCATCCAAAAAAGACATGCCCCTCGAGGCAAAGTGTCCCCCCACCTATCGCCCCAGCCCCAGGGAGAACTCCTGTTCTTTGTGGCAATGCTGGTCAAATTTCCATGTGCATTAGAATCAGCTGGGTATCAAGTTAAAATGTAAATTCTAATTCCTTCGGTCTTGAAGGCAAGCAGTGAATCTCCCTCCCCAGGCCTGGATCATGGTCACAGCCTCCTACCTGATCTCTAGTCCACCCTCCCTCTGGCCACAGGAGTGACCTTGATGCACATTTAAAAAAAAAAAATTTATTGGAGTAGAGTTGATTTATAACGTTATGTTAGTTTCAGGGTTACAGCAAAGTGAATAAGTTATACGTATACATATATCTACTCTTTCGATGCACATTTCTTTTTTTTTCTATTTTTTTAAAATTTTATTTAATTATTTTTGGCTGTGTTGGGTCTTTGTTGCTGCACGCGGGCTTTTCTCTAGTTGTGTCGAGTGGGGGCTACTCTTCGTTGTGGTGCTCGGGCTTCTCATTGCAGTGGCTTCTCTTGTTGCGGAGCACGGGCTCTAGGCGTGCGGGCTTCAGTAGTTGTGGCTCACAGGCTCAGTAGTTGTGGTGCATGGGCTTAGCTGCTCCGTGGCGTGTGGGATCTTCCTGGACCAGGGCTCGAACCTGTGTCCCCTGCGTTGGCAGGCGGATTCTTAACCACTGCGCCACCAGGGAAGTCCCTTGATGCATGTTTCTAGTTTGTTCCTCCCCTTCCTTAAAACCTGTGTGCCCTTCCATCTCTATGTTAAATAAAGCACCTCAGAATCCACAAACAAGATGTTCCATGATTTGTCTTCATCCTATCTTTTCTCCCATTGTATCTCTCCATGAGCAGCTAATTCCATCCATGCTGGACTACATAAGAGCAAGGACTTGGGAGGTGAGGGGGTCAGACCAATGTCTGAATACTATTCCTGCCATTGACCATCTGGACTCGTTTCTTCATGTGTAGAATGGGAATAAAAATACCTACCTTGGGCTTCCTTGGTGGTGCGGTGGTTAAAAATCCGCCTGCCAATGCAGCAGACATGGGTTCGAGCCCTGGTCCGGGAAGATCCCACACGCCGCGGAGCAGCTAAGCCCATGCACCACAATTACTGAGCCTGCGCCCTAGAGCCCGTGAGCCACAACTCCTGAGCCCGCGTGCTGCAACTACTGAAGCCCGTGCGCCTAGAGCCTGTGCTCCGCAACAAGAGGAGCCACCGCCATGAGAAGCCCGCGCGCTGCAACGAAGAGTAGCCCCTGCTCGCTGCAACTAGATAAAGCCCGGGTGCAGAAAAAAGACCCAACGCAGCCAAAAGTAAATAAATAATAATTTAAAAAAATACCTACCTCGTAGAGTTATCATGAGGAACAAATAAGATAGTCTATATAAAACACTTAGCACAGTGCCCACACAGCAAATGCAGTAGGTTTTGTGACTTAATCATAATATGCCCAGAGTTTCATTTGTCACATGATGCCCTGCTTGGATTATTCTCCCAGTCCCCCTTCTTTGCCCACATCAAAAGCCACCTCTTCCTTAAATCCTTCCTGACACCCCTCAATCACCATTCAATCCTTCACCTCAGTTATAACACTATGGGTGATTTCTTTCTGCCTATAGCAATGCCCAGCCCAGTTTGGGGCCCATATTAATAACAGTCACTAGTAAAGTTTTATGAAACTGAATTGTGTTCTTATTTCTTTTTGTTGTTATGTATAATACATACCTGTAATACTTCCTCCTTAGCTATGATAAATATATGCAGTATGTATTATCCTATAATTGGAGAGTTTGTTTGGTTATTTCTTTTCTTCCCCCAATTAATTTAATCATCAGTAATATCTGTTACTTTTGCCCTGACAAGTTGCAGATCTCAGAAGAGTATGGGATTAGCATGGGCATTACCTTATATTGGAATCAATTCACTCAACCAATATTTACTGACATCTGCCAGGTACCAGCACAGTAAATGATTGTAGTGACGATCATTGCAACAACACAGGTGCATGTAGCCTTCCTTATAGAGGTGTTGGCTCTGGGACAGCTTCTGCCATCCAGGAGAGGGTCTACGTTGACACTTCCCTCTGTAAGCCCCATCATATGCCCTCAGGGAGCCCATAAATGCCAGGGACACTCCTCTGTAGACACCTTAACAAGGATCCCTCAAAAAAAAAAAAAAAAAAAAAAGGATCCCTTGAAGCTATTTCCCAACTCCAAAGATTTGGGCTAATTCTCTGAAAAATCAATCCTTTTGAGTACTTGTATGCCCATCCAAGCCTCAATTCTCTAATTATAAAGGTCCTCATTCAAACAGTCTTTACAGTTTGCAAAGGTCTTTCACATAACACTAATGAGATTGATTTTTTGTCGCAACTCTGAGAGGTAAGCAGGGCGGGTTTCTAGATTTTCGTTCTGAAGTTGAGGTGCTGAAAGCTCAGAGGAATTAAGGGATTGACCCAAGGTCTTGTAGCAAGTAAATGAAACGCTCAATACCCACATCCACACCTGCTGACTAAAGGTCCAGAAATTCCTTCTATTGTGACAGGATCCTGGGTCTCGTAGCTGGGAAAAGATGAAGCAGGATAGCAAAACAACCTCTCTGCTACTTACTCTCAGTGCATTTCCTGAAAGGGAGGAGGGGACCAGATGAGGTCTTACGGCTGTGGGAGTATGAGACGTGGGGCTAGAGGGAGCGTAGCCCTTCCTAGTGTCAGGGAAGTGGTATTTTTTACAAGTTCCCCCAGGTGACCTATTACATAGTGACAGTGAAGAAACAGGATGGGTTAATTTCTGACCTGCTGGGAAGAGCTGGGCAAGAACCCGAGATCTTGTGTCCATCTGGTCGACATTCCACAATGTACCATGTGGCCACTCCAGCCTTTAGACTCAAGGATATGAAAGACCAGAGCAGACAGTATATACAGAGACCCCCTGGGGGGCCATGCGTTCCAGGTACACAGCAAGGCAGAGCCATCAGGTGTTCAGGCAGCCAGCCCTCAATCCAGTGGCCTTGTCTTACTGCCACACAGTGCTGGAAGAATCCAGGGGAATTAATGGAGAGAAAGGCTTCTGCCCCCCAGAAGCCTCTCCCCTAATGGTGTTTTGGAGTTCGGTGAATATTTCCTCATTCCTTCTGCACTTGATAACTAAGTGGCCCAAGCCCCAGAGAAGCAGGTTGTTATTATCCACAGAGGACAAAATTACAGGTGGAAAGGTTGAGACTTGCCCTGGTCACACAGCACACTAACAGCAGAGGCCGTGTATTGGAAACAGAAGTCTTTGTTGTCCTGGAGGAAACACCGTGACTTAGCTGTTCAGAAGCAGCCGGTCTTGGCTGGGTAGCTCCATGGAGAACAGGGACGTACCTGCCGGAGGTGCCCCCGCCCTCTCGAGTCCCAGCAGGAAGTGACAGCACACCCCAGGCAACACTTCTCCAGCAGGACAGCTCTGCGGCTGTGTTCTGGCACCTCAATATCTCTCACATGCTTATCAAGCCCTTTCACATCTTGTCCACCGGTTTTCCCCGCCCTTGTGTTCAGGCACGAGCTCTCTCGGCTGTCCCCAGAGGTCTCCTCTGCCTCATTCCATCCGGAAAGGCAAAATGACAGGAAAGCTCCCACCAGGGGCTGGAGAGGTGATAAGAAGGAAAAACCTTAGGCTTTCAATTGTCCTGTGGTCAGTAGAACAGCCGCTGAGGTGCTCTTGTGTGAAACCACACTGTGCCAAAGTGGAAACTCCACCGGCTCCTACAGAGTGCCGCCCATCACCACACATACAGATTTTGGGTATTCTGCTGACCAAGAGTGAGAAGTGAGAAGTCAAAACCCAGTATGCCATGTAGATTTCTTCTTAGCTTTGCTCGGTGGAGAATCATTTCTGAAGACCTGCTGTTGTGTCCCTAGCCCTTCCCACTCGGCTTTAAATTCATTAGCAGCCATAGAAAATGTGCATCAGGAAACTGGGCAACCCAGACACACAGCCAACAGAGGGTTTGTGCAGTCAAGCAAAGCGCCTTTGTGTGCCTTGGCTTCGATGGTCCCAGCTGATGCTTCCCTTTCGGGAAACTAGTAACTCTTCACCTTTGGGAGGTTATTCGGGCTGATGGGAAATCTGATAGACCAAGAACACCATCCACAGACCCTTGGGCTAGAATAGCCAAGACAGTGAAGCACCTCTCTCAGTCACCTGGCCTTTAGCTTTCTGTCAGCACTGCTCCCATCTGGCTTTACCTGACCTCTGCCATGCCAGGTGTGGCAGCCAGCCACCCATGTGACTCCTCATTTCTCGGTATTCACAGCTGTGTTGTCCCCTCGCACGATGAAGAGGGCTGATCCATGTGACCAATAGAATATTGCAGGCCTGATGGTGTGGGGCTTCCTGATGGTGTGGGGCTTCCCATTAACAAAAATTTCAGCTTCCACGGTGGGCCCTTGACCTGCTCCCTTGGGGAAGCCAACCACCATGTTGTGAGGACATTCAAGCAACTGCGGAGAGACCATGTTGGAAGGAACCAGCCTCCAGCATAAACTTGCCAGGCACTTGAATGAGCTACATCTGGAAGCAGATTCTCTAGTCCCAGTTAAGCCTTCAGATGATTCTAGTTCCTCAGCATTTGAATCTTCAGCAAAGACCCAATACATCAGGGAGCAGAGATAAGATGTCCCTGCTGTGTCTGGTCTGAATTCCTGACTTACAAAAATAATGGAATAATAAGTCATTGTTGTTGTTGTTTTGCCAGTAAGGTGTGCGAGTGATTTGTAATGCAGCCGTAGATGCCTCCAGCCTAGCTGTATACGGATAGGAGCCGTCATAAAATTCTCTCTGCAAAGCTCATCCTACTTTATAAAGCAATCACTAAAAGCTGAATTCTTCTACCCCTGCCTTCTAAATTGCATTCATGTGGTCTTGAGTATTCATAATTGAGGTGGGTCCTCCACCTACCAGTACCAAGGAAGGTGCAAATGCACCTTGTGGATGGAGGGGACCATACAAAGTCCACTAAAGGAGCCATGGCTTGAATAAGCAGTTAACTTTCCACACCTCCCACCAAACCTCTCTTAAGAGAGGGAATCTGACTTTGGTCTCTACCACTCCTTGGGAATCATCTTCTCCTCTATCATCAGGGGCCACCCCATCTCTAACTCCAGGAGCCTAAATTCTAATTCCCCTGTACCTTCTTGGTCTGCCCCTCCTTTGATTTCCTTGATACCTACCTCCCTTTGTTCCTCTTTGGTCCACCTACTGCTTCCCCTATTTTAATGGCAAATCTTCTTCCCAATCCTTTTTCATCCTGGACTTCTGATGAACTCTTAATGACCCGGACTAAAGGGAAATGGGCTGCCTTGGGAGGCAGTGAGCTTCCTGGTGTTGGTAGATGCAGGGTGACCTTCTAGCAGGGGTGGCGTAACAGGGGTTCCAACAGTGGTCTCTGAGACACTAATCAACAACATAAGTCTGTAAGTATTGAGAGACTTGAATATCAAGATAACTTAAAGAATATTCAGAACTGGGACTGTTGTTATTTCAGAATTCAGCCTCATCATAGAGAGTCAAAGCTGGACCCGATCTTTGAAATCGTCTATATGGTCTTATCCACTCTAAAATTTGAACTCTCCCTGTAGAGATGACTTCCATTGTTTTCTCATGACTAGCCCTATTTTTCAAGAGCTAGTCCCAAGTTCCTATACATCCAAGATCCTATACATCTGCCCTGGATGTATCGTGTGCCACCCAGACTCAGGCCAGCTAAATCAGGTGCACCTTCTTCTTCTCCAAACCTACTCATCCTCCTGACTTCCTTATCTCAGTTAAGCACACTCTCCTCTGGTTGGGTCTCCAAGGTAAAATCTTGGAATCATTCTTGTGTTTTTCCCCGTCCTTCAAATCTCTGTTTTATCGGTTACCAAGACATCCATCTTTCTCCTTCATGTCTCTCTCATCCTTCTCTGTATTAGTCAGGGTTCTCCAGAGAAACAGAACCAATAAGAGATAGATGGGTAGGGACTTCCCTGGTGGCGCAGTGGTTAAGAACCCACCTGCCAATGCAGGGGACACGGGTTCGAGCCCTGGTCCGGGAAGATCCCACATGCCGCGGAGCAACTAAGCCCGTGCACCACAACAACTGAGCCTGCACTCTAGAGCCCACGAGCCACAACTACTGAAGCCCGTGTGCCTAGAGCCCATGCTCCGGAACAGGAGAAGCTACTGCAATGAGAAGCCTGTGCACCTCAACGAAGAGTAGCCCCTGTTTGCCACAACTAGAGAAAGCCATGTGCAGCAACAAAGACCCAACACAGCCAAAAATAAATAAATAAAATTAATTAATTTTAAAAAAATTTTAATAAAAAATAAATTAATTTAAAAAAGAGATAGATAGATAGATTTATATAAGCCAAATCCTCATTATATATAACACTATTACTGAGCTGAGGCTGGCAGTTCCTACAATCTGTGAGCTGGAGACCCAATGGTTTAGTTCCAGTCAGACCCAGGAGAGCCAGTGGTAAAGTTTTCTTTCGAAGGCTGGCAGGCTCAGTGCCCAGGAAGAGCCAGTGTTTCAGTGTGAGTCTAAGGGCAGGAAAAAAGCTAATGCCTCAGTCTGAAGGCAGCCAGGTAGGTAGAATTATTTCTTACTTGGGGGAGGGTCAGCATCTTGTTCTATTCAGGTCTTCAACTGATTGGATGAGACCCTCCCACATTAGAGAGGACAATCTGCTTAGCTCAGTCTACGGATTTAAATGTTAATCTCAGCCAAAACTGTCCTCACAGAAACACCCAGAATCATGTGCACCCCATGGCTCAGTCAAGTTGACACATAAAGTTTTTTTTTTTGGCTGCGTTGGGTCTTGATGGCTGTGCACCAGCTTTCTCTAGTTGTGGTGAGCAGGGGCTACTCTTCATTGTGGTGCGTGGGCTTCTCACTGCGGTGGCTTCTCTTGTTGTGGAGCATGGGCTCTAGGCATGTGGGCTTCAGTAGTTGCGGCACGTGGGTTCAGTAGTTGTGGCTTACGGGCTCTAGAGCACAGACTCAGGTGTTGTGGTGCATGGGCTTAGTTGCTCTGCGGCATGTGGGATCTTCCCGGATCAGGGATTGAACCCGTGTCCCCTGCATTAACCACTGCACCACCAGGGAAGTCCCGACACATAACATTAACCATCATATCTTCCTACCCATCCCCACCACCTATGCCTTAGTTTGGGCCTGTATTAATTTGCTTTCCCTGCCAACACTCTAAACCTCTCGGCCTATAACTAGACTCAAGTCCCAGCAGGCCCCAAGTGAGGTACCAAGTGTGACCCATGAGGAGATCTACTACACTCAAAAACAAAACAAAAACAAAAACTGCATGGGGAACTCCCTGGCGGTCCAGTGGTTAGGACTTGGCGCTTTCACTGCCGGGGCCCGGATTTGATCCCCTGTTTGAGGAACTTAGATCCTGTAAGCCACGCGGTGCAGAAAAAAAAAAAAAACTGCATGAGTTTTCCAATTTATGCATATAGAAATCTGGGGAACACAGTGTAGAATAGATCTTAAAGGTATAGGATCATGGTGGAAAGACTATAAAGTTGGATCAGACAGAATTTATTGATATGAGCCCACTCAGCAGAGATTCTGAATTCAATGCTTTAGATTGAGGGGAACCTCAGCATCCTTGAAGAGTTCTGTGGCCACTTTTCTCAACATTACAGTAGGAACTACAACCACCACACCGGGATCCCCAATGCAATGAGGATGAGATCCCCAGGGAGGCCCATACCAAGTGACAGCACTTAATCACAAAAGATTGGTGTGGTTACCATAATGGACAACAGAGCCAAAGCAGTCGTCACAATAGACTGACTCACAGAGACCTATGGCATTTGGTTAGCAGATCATGGTCCCTTTGGGGAAGACTTAGAGAAAGATTAACAGTACTATATAAAAATTTGGCAGTGTTGGCAGAGCCTTTCCTCAAGGGACCCAGCCTCCACTTCATTCAAGAGCTTCTTGGTCTATAAATTGACTCAAGTCTGGGAATTGACTGAAGGACCATCATGACTCTGTTTTGGTGATCTAAGATATACTACTGTTCACTCAACCTAGAATTCTTACGCTTATACAGATGCAAGAGTCTATGCTGATTCATGGGCTGTGGGCAATGGTTTGGTTGAGTGGGCAGGGACTTGAAAGGAACATTATTGGAAAGGTAGTGACACGGAGGTCCCAGGAAGAGGTCAGTGTATAGACCATCTCTGAATGGGCGAAAGCTGTGAAGATATTTGTATTCCATGTGAATGTTCACCGAAGGTAACCTCAGCAGAGGGGGCAGTTTAATAATCAAGTGGATGGGATGACCCATTCTTTGGATATCAGTCAACTTCTTTCTTCAATCAGACCTGTCATTGCCCATTGGGTTCATGAACAAAGTGAGAATGGTAGCAGGGATGGAGGTTATGCATGGGCTCAACTTCTACTCACCAGTGCTAACCTGGCTATGACCACTGCTGAGTGCCCTAATTGCCACAGCAGAGACCAACACTGAGATCCCTTTATGACTCTGGGGTGATCAGCAAGCTACTTGTTGGCAAATTGATTACATTGGACCGTTTCCATCATGGATGGGCCAGGACTTTGTTCTTATTGAAATATCCACTTATCTAGATATGGATTTGCCTTCCCTGCACACAATGATTCTGTCAAAACTACCATACGAGGATGTACAGAATACTTTATCCACCACCACACTATCCCCCATAGCACTGCTTCTGATCAGGAAGCTCGCTTTATAGCCATGAAGTACAGCAATGGGCCTATGCTCATGGAATTCACTAGCCTTACCACGTTCCCCATGATCCTGCATCAGTTGGCTTGAGAGAACGTGGAATGGCCTTTTGAAGACTCATTCATAGCACCAGCTATGTGGCAATATCTCATGAGCCTGGGACAATGTCCTCTAGGATGCTGTGTATTCTCTAAATCGATAGCCAATATATGGTGCTATTTCTCCCATAGCCAAGATTCCTGGGTTCAGGAATCAAGGGGTGGAAATGCGAGTGGCTCCAGTCAATGTGAATTCTCGTGATCCACTAGCAAAATTTCTGTTGTCTTTCCCTGTGACCTTAGGTTCTGCTGGTCTAGGGGTTCTAGTTCCAAAGGAAGGAATGCTTCAACCAGGAAACACAACAATGATTCCACTGAACTGGAAGTTAAGGCTGCCACCCAGCCTTAACTCTGTATACCTCTTTATTAACAGGCAAAAGAGGGGTTAGTCTCCTGAGCAAAGGATTTGAACATTTCTAAGGAAACGTTACCTAAAGGCATGTTTTCTATCAGTTCTTCTTATAAGAAATAGAAAAAAGAAATAAGCATATTTCATTTTTCTTGGAACTTCCAAAGTTCCAAATAGGTATTTGAGGGACATGATGGTCTTCTTTATGTGTCAACTTGGCTAGACCACAGTCCTCAATTAGTCAGTCAAACATTGATCTAGATGTTGCTGTGAAGGTATTTTGTAGATATGATTAAAGTCCTTAATCAGTTGACTTTAAGTAAGGGAGATTAACCTAGATAATCAATTGGTTCAATCAGTTGAAAGGTCATAAGAACTTCTTCCTTGGAGAATCCACCTGAGAGTTCTAGCTTACCTTTCTGGATGGTCTGCCATATGGAGTTCAGGCTTGCCTAGCCAGCCCCTACAATTACATAAGCCAATTCCTTACAATGAATCTCTTAATATATTAATATGTATTTCCTTCTTGTCCTTCTCTAGTTGAATCCTGATAGAGACATTAAAAACCCTCTCTCCAACGGACTTGAGGGTATGGGGAGGGGGAAGGGTGAGCTGTGACAAAGCGAGAGAGAGGCATGGACATATATACACTACCAAACGTAAGGTAGATAGCTAGTGGGAAGCAGCCGCATAGCACAGGGAGATCAGCTCGGTGCTTTGTGACCGCCTGGAGGGGTGGGATAGGGAAGGTGGGAAGGAGGGAGATGCAAGAGAGAAGAGATATGGGAACATATATATATGTATAACTGATTCACTTTGTTATAGAGCAGAAATTAATACACCATTGTAAAGCAATTATATCCCAATAAAGATGTTAAAAAAAAAAAACCCTCTCTCCAAAGCCCCTCCCATTTCCCACCTTCCCATTCAATGGAGAACCTAAGAATTAGGCAGGATCATGTGGGCTCATTTTCTCAAGTTAAAGGAGAAGCACATTATAATGAAAACATAAATTTACGTTAACAAAAGGAATGTGAATTACTTATGTAGACCCACTGAAGCTTAACTAATCCTTTTGTTTCTGTTTTTTTTAATTGAGACATAATTGACATATAACATTGTATAAGTTTAAGTTGTACAGGTGTTGATTTCATGCATTTATATATTGCAGTATTATGACTACCACCATAGTGTTAGCTAACACTTCTATAAGGTCACATAATTATTATTTCATTTTTGTAGTGAGAACAATGAAGATCTAATCTCTCAGAAACTCTGAAGTTTATAATACAGTATTGTTGACTATAATCACTATGCTATGCATTAGCTCTCCAGGACATATTTATCTACTAGTTGCAAGTTTGTAATCCTTGAGGTGCAAGGTGCATCTGATTTTTCTAACATATTTGGAGGAAAGCAAACTTCACTCTGAAATGGGAGTCACCTCTGTTCTGGACGTCCTTTGTTTCCATTGTTGGGTCTCAGAACCACCTCTTCTCCATACCTGGCAGCAGAAAGTGGAGAGAAGAGAGAGAGATGCTAGAGGCTGTGGAATTTATTTATTTATTTTTTTTCTGCACCAAGCGTGGCATGAGGGATCTTAGTTCCCTAACAAGGGACTGAACCCGTGCCCTCTGCAGTGGAAACTCGGAGTCTTAACCACTGCACTGCCAGGGAAGTCCTGGAGGCTGTACAACTTAGATACAAGAAGGGACATGGATGCAGAGATTTCTGATTAAGAGTGTTGGTAATTCAAGAAAATGCGGTAGGAGATGCAGGGACTCCATGGGGTTTAAAAAAGAAAGAGGGAATAATGAGAAGGGAGAGAAGGGCTGATGTTAGGAAAGGAGGTTATCCATGTGACTATAGGTCAGGGCAGTGAGGCTCCAGTCTTTTGTTCAGGGCAAAAGGACAAAGTTTGAGAAAAGAACCTCAGTGCCTGACTTTCCACACTCCCAACTCTATATGGTTCACATCCATCACTGGAGCTTTTAGTAAAGAACTGCTTACCCTTGTTCGGACCTTGAGGTCTAAAATAAGGGAGAGAGCCCCTTCCTCCAAGATCAGTGTCCGGAATTAGAAACACCTTCGTTGAAGCTGACAACAGGGCGGTGGAGGGGACAAAAGTGTAGTGCCTTTTGCATTGCCTTTTACAAAGTAACCCAGAGCACAGAACGTTGGGTGGAAGATACAGGGTGACAGATTTCAGTCCTGCCAAGAAATACCTTTGAAGTGCTCTTCCTGACTAAAGGGAAATGAGCTGCCTTGAGAGGCAGTGGGCTTCTTGCCCTATAGGTGTGAGTAGATACAGGGGACCACCTAACAGGGGTGGTGTGGGAGAGGACTCTGTTGAATTGTATTCAACAACATAATTCTACAGTTATTGAAAGATGTAGATACTGAGATAACTTTCAGAATATTTGGGACCAAGACCATGAGATATTCTTTTATAATCTCAGAGTTAAACCTCATCACAGAGAGTCAGAGGCAGACAGGATCTTTAAAATCATCTTGTCTAACCTCCCTCCTCTCCCCCTTTTATATAAATGAAAAAACATAAGGCCCAGAGAGAAGTGACTAACTCAAGGTCACACAGCTAAAAAGTGGAAGATCTGGGCTAGAACTTGTAGGCATGTTTCGTCTCTCAACATCTTTGCTGGTCTCATTATCAAATCTGCCCAGCAATATCTGGAAACTTACCAGGAAAGAAAATAATGGAAACAATTAAACCTAGACAAATGACAGCTTCTTCAGATATCATTTAAACACAAAGAAATATAAGGAACTCAACTGCTGAAACTCCTTGATAACATCAAGGAAAAGGAGGCATTTCACATAAATCTCAGCGATGATGTCATCTAAACACACAAGCCGTTAGTGGAAGTTCCAACTCATCATGAAGGAAATGATTCTTATAAATAGTTTTGATCTGGAGATACCGTTTGGCGTCTTCAAATCATAGATTCTTGAAGTAGGAAGACCAATCATAGAGGTCATCTGATCCAGGGCACGCTGACCCTGCAAATATTGGGCCAGGGTTCACGCCACTCTCAACTCTGTGTCTCATGCTACCTTGTACCAGCCACTACTCCAGCATTTTGCATATTAAAGTACACCAAACTGAATGGAAATTTTTTCTCCCAATCTGAAAATAGATTTTTCCCCTAATAAAATAAACATACTCATTGCAAAATGTCAAATAATACAGAGAAGTATAAAAAAATAAAAAGGCTTACCAGAAACCTCACCACTCAGAGATAACCATTGTTAGCATTTTGATATCGTTTAAGTATTTCTCCATGCACATATGCTTCCACTTGCACATCCATATTTTTGTAAAATTGGGACCAAGCATAAGTGCAGTATTGTCACATTCTGCTTTTCACTCATCTGTCTGTATAGATCTACATCTTCATTTTAATGGCTGCATGATAAACCTTAACATGGTGAGCCAGACCCTGACTGATGGATTAGTTGTTCCCAGTTTTTTTTTTTTTTTTTTTTACTAACATGGGGTGTTATTTCCTGCTTCAGCGAGAGAGGTCACCTTGGTCACTCGCGGGAGGGTGTATCATCTCTGGAAACTAAAAGTAGCTTGCTCCTTCAAAGGGGTGATGGGGTGATTGTAGAGCTAAGGCTCCCTGGAAAGTGAGTGGGTGGGTAAGAGGCAGTATTGTCTCCTCTGGGAGTTTAAAGGAGCCTTTGGTTTGCCGGAGAAGCTGCCGTAATCCATGGGGAGACCCCAAGGTATGGTCAGTGACTGGAACCCATCTGACCTTGGCTGACTTCCAGATCAGCTTGGAAACCTGCCCCTGTAGTACTCACAGCAACAGCCAGAATTGAGGACTGAACAAACCTCTGGTCCAGAGCTCAGCTCACGCAGGCCAGCTGCTGCTCTGTGACCAGGACTGCACTCCGGGAGCAAGAGACATGGCTGCCTAATTCCTTGGTCGCTAGGTGAGGCCAAAGCTTCATTCACTTCCGGGCTTTGGGTATAGATCACTTAACCAGCTGCTGCTCCTCTGTCACCAGCCCTTCCCCTCACAATTACAATAAGAGACACCACTATCAGTTAGTTCCCATGGGTGCTATATGAAGTGGGGAATGGGGGGGGGGGGGTCTAGGACCCATCCACACTCTGGGGGACAGCATGGGGTACAAAGTACCGCCATCACCACCTCCAGCTGAGGGAGAGAGAAGATGACAATGCAATAATAAGCATTTTTCTACATACATTTCTCATATTTATCCAATTAACTCCTTAATATAAACTCCTCTAAGTGGAGTTACTGGGTTTGTGGGAAAATGCTAAACAAATCTTACAGTGATGCTGGGAGGTACCTGGGAAGGACCAGCTGGCCAGCTGCTGAGAACCTTCACAAGGTAGCAATATATTATAGAAATAGCCGCTATCCAGGGTCTGGCCTTGAAGGTTCAGAAACTTGATCCCATCAGGGTCCCAAAGTTAATTGGTCGGAGGAGACTGGAGGGGATGAAGCAGAATCCCGAGTGATTAATTTATAATGAGATATCTAAATGCCAGATGAAGTGGCCTTTTGGGTCAACCTGACCGGCCTGTTCCTTCTCACTGTGGGCAGCCAGTGTGGGAAGCCAAATCACAATCAAAGGCTAGCGGTGGCCCTAGAATAGAGGAAGGAGAGTTAGTAATGATGTCATCTGAATGGTGGCCTGATTCAGCCACTTCTCCACCAGAGCAAGGATAATATACACCCGTGAGGTGACAGTGGCTCCAAAGGGAAGTCAGGTGAGTTCTAAGTACTGAAACTGCTCTGTGGCTAAGGTGGACCCCAAGCCACTCTCCTTACAGACCCCCTTCTGTCCAGCAGTCTCTAGGGACCTCGAGACTCACAGCTTTTCTTGTAGACAGAGAGGGTGCAGGTGGTCAAATGATGCCATAAGACCTGCTTTTTTTAATAGCCTATAGCCATATCTCACTTTTCTATTTATCTCTTCCTTTATTCGCACATTCAACAAATGATGGTTGGGCACCAGTCAGGTCCTGCAGAGACAGCAGTGGGTAAAATAGACCAAATTCCTGCTCTTGTGGAGCTCACATGCTAGGGGAGGAGAAAGACAACAGACAGATAATCAAATCAATAGACAATAATTATTTTTAAAAAAAAATCACCAAAAAAAAATCACCAAATAGGGCTTCCCTGGTGGCGCAGTGGTTGAGAGTCCGCCTGCCGGTGTGGGGGACATGGGTTCGTGCCCCGGTCCGGGAGGGTTCCGCGTGCCGCAGGGCGGCTGGGCCCGTGAGCCATGGCCACTGAGGCTGCGCATCCGGAGCCTGTGCTCCGCGGCAGGAGAGGCCACGGCAGTGAGAGGCCCGCGTACAGCAAAAAAAAAAAAAAAAAAAATCACCAAATAAATAAGAAAGTTGCTAACTGCAAAAACCTATATGCAAGATATTAGATGGCAATATTTGCCATGAACAAAAATTAAGCAGGGTAAGGGGTTAAAGAGTAACAGAGGAAAGTGGGGAACATTTTTAGAGGGTGATCAGGGGAGGTCTTTCTGATAACGTGACATCTGAACAAAGACCAAACTGTACAGATATCTGGAGGGCGAGTATTCCAGGTGGAGGGAACAGCACATGCAAAGGCTTTGAGGCTAGAGGATGGCTGGAATAGCAAAGAGATCCATGTGGCTGGAATATATATAAGCAAGGGGAAGAAGGGGTAGGGGAGGGATCAGATCATGTAGGGCTTTGTAGTGCCACACTGTAAAAACTGGATTTTATTCTGAATGATATGGGAAGTCACCAAAAAGTCAAACTCACCTTTTATAAGGAGTCTGGCTGTTGTGTAGTGAATAAACTGATTATTCTAATGTGTCAAAAATGGAGCCGTTGAATATTAAGAAAGGGACTTTTGGAGATCAAGACTCCTGCTACAGGGCTTCCCTGGTGGCGCAGTGGTTGAGAATCTGCCTGCCAAAGCAGAGGACACGAGTTCGAGCCCTGCTCTGGGAAGATCCCACATGCCGCGGAGCAACTAGGTCCGTGAGCCACAATTACTGAGCCTGCGCATCTGGAGCCTGTGCTCCGCAACAAGAGAGGCCGCGATACTGAGAGGCCCGCGCACCGCGATGAAGAGTGGCCCCCGCTTGCCGCAACTAGAGAAAGCCCTCGCACAGAAACGAAGACCCAACACCGCCATAAATAAATAATAATAAAAAAGACTCCTGCTACACAAAGTGTGGCCTATGGACCAGAAGAATTGGCATCACCTGGAGTTTGTTAGACATGAAGAAATCTTAGACCCCCACCCCAGACCTCCTGAATCAGAATCTGCATTTAACAAGGTCCCCTGATGATCTATGTTTACATAGAGGTGTGGGAGGCCCTGGTCTAGTCTAAGCCCCTCATTTTACAGGTGATGAAACCAAGTGTCAGTCTGCAGAAGTGACTTGCTTACAATCACATGGTTGGGTTCATAAGCGGTCCAGGGCTAGTGCCCAGGTCTCCTGACTCTGGCGAGCCCACTTTCCATGGCCTCACGTGGTCATGAAATTATAAAATGCACTCATTCAGTCAATAATTCACTTACTCACTCAATCGTCACTAAGGCATCATCCCATAATCATACACAATCATCTCACTAAAGATTTTTACCTTTTAAGAACTCACGAGTAAGTCAAGAGAAACTGATAACAGACTAGGCTAATCTAACTCAACTGACCACCTACACTGATTTTAAAACAGAACAAAACCTAACCGTGAGTGCTAGCAGCCTTAGCTGCAATACTTTTCCCAACCCATCTCATCAACTGCTGAGATTTGCTGGAAATGCCCAGCATGTTTAGGTGTGGTGTCCCCTGAAATGTTTCTTCCTCCAGGACGGTGGGAAAAAGCACAGATTTCATTGTCTTCTCAGCAGAAAAATCCCCTATGGCCTGAAACAATTTTTTAAAAAAAGCTCAATGTGGGTACCACCCCAGGATCTTGGAGATTAGACATAGAAACCCAGGTCATGTCCCAAAAGGGAAGAGTCAAGATAGGAAGGACTCTATTTTAAGGGATTGATAGGGTGAATGGCTGGAAGTTTCTACAATGGGAAAAAAAGGCGAGTTATCATCTCTGTCATTGCTATTATTGTTGTTATTATCAAAAACTTGTAAATAGTGTTCTTAAATTATTGTCCCTTTAAAACAATAAAGGAGATAATGGAGATTTCTATGGGCATTTGCTATTCACCAGCAGCTTTGCTTTCAGAAAAGTGGCCCAGTAATGACTGTTGGGATCTAGACAGTTCCAGGAGCAAGCCTGGGTCTGTTGTATGAGGACTGAAGAGGGTCAGAGCCCTTAGAGAAATGGTTCTGGCAGACTGCAAAGGGCATTTCCAAGGGGAGAAGACCCACTCTCTAGGAGGCTATTGAAGCCAATCAGGGGATAGATGGCAGGAGAGAGGGTGAAGGAAGGAGGGGAGGGGTAAATGGGAGACGCTGCGGAATTAGATGCCTGGGACAGGGCAGAAAGGAGGGCTCCAAGATGTCTCTGAAAGGTCAAGCCCGAAAGATTGGAGGGATTGGTGGTTTCCCCGGAAAGTTCCTCAGTTTCTATATTAACCAGGGTGGTTAGCACTAGCTGCTGCCCACCCTCCTCCACCCCTCATCCCTGTGACGACAAAGGCTCATTTATGTCTAACTCCTACAGTCTGTCGTGAGGGGCTGGGAGGGCGGCACTCCCACACAGCTGTCTTCCAGGGACTGAGGCATCCTGGCTGGGCCCATCCTGGAACCCTTTGCTTTCAGCCAGATGGGCAGAAGAGAAAGTAAAGCTTTTTCTTCACCACCATGAATGGGAGGTGACCCATAACTTTCACTTGCTTCTGTTGGTGAAGATTAGTCATGGGACCCCACCTTACTTCCAGGAGCCAGGAAACCTATTTTAGCCATGGGCCCAGGAAGTGAGCCTGGCTGGGGAACACAGCCAACTCTCTGCAGTGGGACTGACACGCCCACACCCTGTGTGGCTCTCAGGAGGCTGGCGCACGGGCAGGGGGCTGCCCTGTCCGGAGTGATGAGCTGTTGGTAACCGTAGTAGAAGGGAGCTTCCTTTGGCGCCTCCTCACTCCAAATCTCATCCTGCTGCCCTGTCTGGACGGTTCCTGGTTTGGGTAAGGTTTGGAGGCCACCAAGGCAATCCCACCTTGTAAATGGCAAAGCCCTTTATTCTGTTTTTTATTGTGGCTGTACAACCTTTAATGCTCCTCCCAACACTGGGATCTGATGAATATTCGGAAGCTTTGGAGTCTCACCCTGCCTCTCCAGTACCTTATCCTGCGATCTCAGGGGAGTCCCTTTCTCCTGCAGTTAGAGCCTTAGCTTCCCTAACTGCAGAGGGAGTGGGTTGGCCCAGAGGACCGTTCATTTTCTTTCTAGGCCTCAGAGTCTTACTTCCCTTGAGGACTAGCTTGAACTAGCTCACTTCCACCTCTCCTGAGTCCTTGGAAAGGAATGAGGCCTGAAAAACCTGGAGTTACTGCTGTGACCTTTGGCTCTATTTGATCCTGCCCAAAATTGCATAACAAACTCAGTGACTACTTCAGCTGAGCAGCTGCTGGCATTCAGCAGCTGGCAACTATCCCAAAAAAGCAGGACCTGAATGGGTAGAGGGAGAGATCGAAGGGCATGTGCCAGGGCCAGAGGCCAGATTTCAAGGCAGCAAAGAGTTCTGCCTGCCGGGACCTCTGTGAGATCCAGGGCATGAGCAAAGCCTAGAGCATCCGTAGATGTGAGACCAAGTACATGAGTCAGGGTCCCAGCAGGCAACAGGTGCATGCTCCAAAGTGCTTAGTGGCCGAAGGGGAGAGAAGAAGACCTTAATGAAGGGACTGTTTACAAACGTGTGGCCAGAGTTAAGGGACCACACAGAACAGTGAAGCATCCTGGGACTAAGCATCCCGGCACTAGGACCAGGCCTGAAGGGCAAGGGGAGGGGAGGTTGCGGCTGGAGGCCGCAAGAGCTAGAGCCCTGGGTGAGGGGCCTCCCCACAGGAGCCAGAGCTGCAGACGTACGTGACCGCTGCCAGAAGTGCAGTAAAGCAGGGAGGAGGGCGGTGGCATGGAGTGGGGGACAAATATGTCAACCTGGAATCTCCTGCTAGTGCTTCCCATTGGCCCAACATAACAAGAAGCCAAAGGAACTGGGAGCCTGGTGATGCAGTTGCAGAGAATCCAGAGGGGCCAGAGCAGGGCCAGCCGGGAATGGATGGCGGAGGCACGAGGAAAGCGACCAGGACATGAGTCTCGGGTCTTCTCTGGTCTTCCTCCCATCCTCTGTGAGATTGTGAATATTCTGGACCTGGTGGTACACTCTCAACAAAGTGCCCAGCCACGTGCGTGACAACAGCAGTAATAATGAAGATGATGACATTATCTTGTTTATATTACATACTTTCCTGCAATAATATCTGGTTACCTGGAGCAAGTTTCACCGCATCTGAAGGAGCCAGGTTGAATTTTTGGCATCTTACCTTGAGATTGCTTTGAGATACAGATTTGGACCCTGTTCCACCTTTCATCTGTGGTGGTAACACTAGCTGCTCTGTCAGTCCTGTGAGAGCTGGAAGACTGGGGTAAATTTAGACCAGAGAGTTATTGTGCCAGAGCCAGTATTTTAAATACTTGATTTTTAACATGACCTTGACCTCTGTGCCTTGCATAACCACATATTTCTTGTTCTGGGCTTGGCCAGCTTTTCAGTCTCTCACCCCCATGCTCACATGTATCTCCCCGCCCCCGGCAGCTCTGAAAGGTCGGTGCGTACAATGAGCCAGGGTGCTGGGCTGTACTCAGTTCCCCCTCCATCAGATACCATCACTGTCAAAACAAAGTCAGCGATGTGAAAACCCTCACCATTCCCCCTGCCTCCTTTCGGAATGCACTGTTCCAACTGCAAGTACAAAGCAGCAATTTATAAGCGTGAATTGGTACAGAAAACAAGACACAAAACCAAGAAAATGAATATGACATGGCATAGCATGAAACCCAGAGCTGTAAACAGGGAGATAGGGATGGAAACAGGAACTAGATGACATTTGGACATCAATATACATGACATAAGAGAGCCAAGAAACCAGACCTCAGGTATTTCTTTTATTGCTTTGTGTATGCACACTCACTATGGAATGACCATTAATGGATGATTTTCTTCTGGTACTTTTAAAACTCTTTAAACAATTGTGGCCATACCTTTTATTACTATTTAAAAAGGAAAAAGATAAAGATATGTGTGTATTTTTTACCCTATAGTATAGTGTACTGTTTTCAAACTGTGGGTCACAGCCTTTTAATAGGTCGTGAAATTAATTTAACAGGTATGGCCAGCATTTTTCAAAAAAATGAAATAGGGTGAGAATCATCATAAGCATCAGAGTGCATTACACAGAGCAAAGTTAAGTGTTGGGTGATACACAGAGACACGTGTGTTGGGTGTGAACGTAGGCTGCACTCTTTGCCGTGGACCGCGGTGTGTACAGTTGGCTGGGTATGGGGCACTTGGGCACTTGTTTCAGCACAGCTTTTAATCTTCCAAGTGGCCTCCTCTAGGCAGTTGTCCTCTCTGGTGTTGGTATCCTTATGTGTAAAGTGATACATTTGGACAGAATGAACCCTAAGGGCCTTTCCATCCCCCAGTTTAACACGTATCTATTGAATACCTACTAAGTGCCAAGCACTGGGTATTTAGCAGCAAAAACCTTGCGCTCACTGAGTTTATATTTTGGTGGGGGGTTGCCCAGTAATAAACAAACAAATGAACAGATAAAACACTAGTGAGTGGTGATAAGTGCAATAAAGAAAAACAAAGCAAGATAAGGGAGCTTATAGAACAATGAAGGGAGGGGATGCCATGTGGGCAGGTGAGGCCTCTCTGATAAGGTGATATTTCAGTTGAGACATTAAGAAAGAAAGTGAAAGAATCAAGTCACACAGATATATGGGAGAAAAGTAGATCCTGCCAAGACTGAAAAGTGCTTTTGCCTTGTTGGAGGAAGAGGCCAGAGTGGCTGGAGCAGAGCGAGCCAGGGATCGGGGCAGCAGAGCATCACAGGGAGGGGGACCGGACCAGTGGAAATGAAGCCTGGAGAGGGTTGACCTGATCGGACTCATATTGTAAAAGGTTCCCTGTAAGTTGTAAGAGGCTTCTAGAATACTCCAGAAGCAAGATAATAATGTTTTGCTCTAGGGTGGTAGACAGAAGAGGTGAGAGGGATTCTGAATATATTTTGGAGGTAAAGTGAGTAAGATTTGCTGATGGTTTACATATGATGTGAGGGATAAGGAGGAATACAGGATGAATTCAAGGTTTGAGGCCTGAGCAGCTGGAGTTTTGATTTACAGAGCTAAGGACGAGCATGAGAGAAGAGGCTTTGGGGAAGGGAGGGTGAGGCGGGAGATGCTTATGGGATGTTGGAAATCTAAATCTGGAGAGAGGCATTCATCAGCACATGGTGATACAGAAAGCCATAGGTGACCCCTGGGAGGACGGACACAGAGATTAGAAGAGGGCCAATCCCTGGCCCCTCCCACATAGAGACCCAGTGGATGAGAAAGAACCAGCAAACATGATTTGACTCTGTGACTCTTTCCAGAAGAGGCTGCTGAATGAGAAAAGGAAAACTTGGAAAATGTAGGTTTTGTTTTGAAATCATGAGCATGACTTTCCTATCAATCATTGCTAAACCCATCATTCCTGACCGCAAGGATCACATCTTGCACCAAACTAAGTAGAGGTTTGCTGGCAGGGTAAATGGAAAAACATATATTGATTGACTCAGGGTTTCCTCCGGCTTGTTGGTGTTGTGAAAAAATGGGGTGAATTAGAGCTTATTTACTTTCAGCAGATGATTCCAACTGAAAGAAATTGATTTCCAGGGTTTCCCCAGAAGCCCCTGAGCTTCAAAGGGAGGCTGCAGAGTGGATCTCTCCAAATTTGCCCCCGTCAACGCCATCTCCATGTCAAAATATAATTGCAGTGCCAAGTCCTGAGCTCTCCGGGGAATTTCTCTCTCTCAGCAAAGGCAAGAGAGACCGGCCTTGTGAGGAAGTCCTCAGCACATGCTTTTCTGGTGCTTTCTCAGGCTTCAGGACTAACTCTCCCACAGGAGCAGAAAAAATTTGAAGTTGCGGGGAATTCAATGCACGCTTCACCTCATTAAGACATGTCCTCTTGAAAAAGGATTCCAAACTGCCGTGTTCATCAAACTGTGTGGAGCTGCCGGGTGTGTCTTTCTGTTAGTGCTGGATTTCCACGGCCATTTGGATGCAGCCACAGTTGGAAGGTCGTGGTGGCCACACTGAGATTAGAGGGGAGAGCAGAGGACTGCTATATTAGGAGCAGCCGCAAAAGGAACTAGCAATTTTTGCCCCCCAGGAAAACTTCCGAAACTGCCCCTCCTACCCACCCCACCATTGTCCTCTGCCTCTTGGTCCTCCTTCCCTCCCCTAGCAACAAATTCTCTGATTCTATTGTGACTTCTCTGGACACCCAAGCCGTGCATCCCAGAAACTGTACCCTGGGCCTTCGCCCTCCCTCTCTTCACCCTCTTTGCCCTTAGAGCCCTGAACTCCTAAAATAACTATGTCTGGCCTGCGAGACAGGTTGATGGATTTGGAGGCTCAGCATGGTTAAATACTGCCTGAATCAAAAGTGAAGGCCCGCTGAACGTTCTCCAACCTTCTGGGAGTGTACTTGTCAGGCTGAGGGAATGGACCGGCAGCTCTGCCCCCTGATCAGCAGCAGGGACAGAAAACAATGTTGGGACCAATCTATAGCCCAACAGAGAGTCTGTTTTTGGTCTTGGCTGTCCTTCTCTGCCCAGGCTGCGCATTATTTTTTAAAGCCCTTCCCTAGTTTCCTGTTGCCTGTTGTACAGAGGCTAACCTTAGTGGACTCTCATTCAAAAGCTCACACCATTTAGGCTTCCCACAATAGTAAACCATATCCTCTCAAATACCCTCCCCAAGCACACGCGCGCGCGCACACACACACTCACACACACTCTCTAACATTCTATTCGTGACAGACACAAGGTCTTTACCCACAATGTCTTCCCACATTTCTGGGCCTTGGTCCAAGTCTTTTCCTCGTGCCTTGGCTCTCAAATCCACCTTCTCAGATCCTAAATTACCCCGTTCGTGGTTAGGGCACTTTATACTATGGCTTGCGGCAGTCTGCATGACACTCAAGCTAGCTGTGTGGGCTCCCGCCCACACTTGCCCCCTCCCCAATGTCCAAGCACACAGGAGACTCTGAGCTCTAATTGAGGGCAAATTAGCAGTGGCGACAGTCACATGTCAGGGGCTATAGCACTTTCACAGAGTCAAAGTAAAGAAGACTTTGCTAATTCAAAATGGTACCAGGCGAACAGCTCCCATTTAATTTCTGTTAATTTCCTGTTTAAAGACTCCAAAAAAAAGAAACTTGACATCTTCAAAAACAAAGAAAACCTGGCACATGCCTTGGGACTTGGGCACGTTAAACGCCCTCCAACTGTGGTTCCAAATAGATTGTGGTCAGACACTTGATCAAGGCAGCTACCTGAGCACAGGCTTAGAAAGGTAGCCGCTCCTCCCCCCTTTGACTCAGCAGTTCTCTTGCTAGGAATTTATCCTAAGGAATAATTATGTATGTTGATAAAGACTTAACTACAAGGGAAAATCGAAACAAATTGCATGCCTAACAGAAAGGATAGGCTCAAAAATCGGGGTATATCTGTGTGAAAGTGTACTGTACATCCAATAAAAATTATGTTCTAAAGATATGTTTACTGACATGGAAAATTGTCCATGATTTATTGTTGGTGAAAAAAATGCAGGTTACAAAACAGAATATATTATTCAATTTTTATAATAAAAACCTACCATAGGTATATGCAGAGGATAAAGCCTGGAAGAATATACTTCAGAATGTGGACAGTTGTAATCTCTGGATAATGGAATTATGGCTAATGTTTACTTGCTTCTTTTATATAGCCTGTTTATTTTGGCAATGGATAAGTGTTTCTCCATTAATATATAGAGAGTATTCAGACAAAACCATAATTCAAAAAGACACATGCACCCCAATGTTCACTGCAGCACTATTTACAATAGCAAGGTCATGGAAGCAACCTAAATGCCCATCGACAGATGAATGGATAAAGAAGATGTGGTACATATGCTCAGTGGAATATTACTCAGCCATAAAAAAGGAACGAATTTGGGTCATTTATAGAGACGTGGATGGACCTACAGACTGTCACACAGAGTGAAGTAAGCCAGAAAGAGAAAAACAAATATCATATATTAATGCATATATGTGGAATCTAGAAAAATGGTACAGATGAACTGTTTTGCAAGGCAGAAATAGAGACACAGGCATAGAGAACAAATGTATGGACACCAAGGAGGGAAAGTGGGTGGGATGAATTGGGAGATGGGATTGACATATATACACTAATATGTATAAAATAGATAACTAATTAGAACTTGCTGTATAGCACAGGGAACTCTACTTCACTTTGCTGTACAGTAGAAACTAACGCAACATTGTAAAACAAGTATACCCCGATTAAAAAATATATATATTTAGAGAGAGGGTATTAATAATAAATAGAGAAGCAACAGAGAGACATGGATCAGAGCATAAGTTCATCAGCAGGCAACCTGAGTTGGATTTCATCTGCCAATAACTTGCTGTTGGATCCTGGAGAAAGTTCCTTAACTTTTCTTCTTCTATAAAGTGTGCATAAAAATAATGCGTAAGGTGATTCTATGGAGAAAAGAGAGACTTTTAAACACAGGGCGTTGGAACCACTGGACACCCACAAACAAAAATATGAACCTAGACAGAGACCTTACAACCTTCACAAAAATTAACTCAAAATGGATCACAGACCTAAATGTAAAATACAAAACTATAACTCGTAGAAGATAACATAAGAGAAAATCTAGATAAGCTTGGGTGTGGCCATAACTTTTCAGATACAACACCAAAGGCCCAATCCATGACAGAAAGAATTGATAAGCTATATTTCATTAAAATTAAAAACTCCTGCTCTGTGAAAGACACTGTCAACAGAATAAGACAAGCCACAGAGTAGAAGAAAATATTTGCAAAAGACACATCTGATAAAGGACTATTAACCAAAATAAATAAAGAACTCCCAAAACTCAACAATAAGAAAACAACCTGATTAAGAAATAAACACCTCACTGAATAAGATGTGCAGATGGCAAATAGGCACATATGGAGGAGGCTGCGAGCGTGTGGGTCAAGGAGGTTATGGGTACTCTTTTCATTTTCCTCTCATCGTTGTTGTGAACCCCAAACTGCTCTAAAAAAATAAAGTCTATTAAAAAAAATAGTTTCTATCTCATTGGGGTTGTCGTGAGAGTTAAATACGTCACTCCTGCAGAGCTGTTAGAATAGCTCTTTGGCAAAGAGTAAGCACTCAATACATTTTAGCTAAAATTAAGTAAAATCAACACACACACATACACAAGAAGAGATTTTTTTAATGCAAATGAGAAAAACATTTCCTATCTGACTGGAAAAGTCCAGGGACTTCATACCCCAAACTCACAGAACCTGGCATATTCTAGATGCTCAATAAATGCTTGTGAACAGGTAAGTAAGGGACTAATCTCTGATTTAAACCCGAGAATAAATGAGATTGCTTAGGGTGAGATGAGCATGGGCCCAGGATTAGGTCTTATGCCCTCTAAATTTAATGATCAGCTAGAGTGGGAGAAACAGGTAAAGGAAACTAAGAAATGGCCAGATAGGAATCAGGAGCGTTTGGTGTCTGAAAACCAAGAAAACTGAGCATTTCAGCAAAGAGGAAGTGCCCGGCTGGGCTGGGTGCTCTGCCGAGAGGCCAAGACCAAGGAAGTATGAGCATGTCGCTCAGGTAACAAAGGTCCTGGTGATGGTGGTAAATGCAGCTGCACTGGAAGGGGGTGGGGGGGAGCTAGACCGGAGGGGGCTGAAGAATGACTGACAAGTAAGGAAACAAGACAGGGAGTGGAGACACCTTTCAGGAACCTTGAGAAGGGAGCAAAGAAAGACATTAGCAACCAGAGGGGAATTTGGGACAGAAGAGAGTTTATATTTGTTTGTTCTGCTTTTAGGCTGGAATGACTGGAGCAGGTTTAATAAAATACTGATGAGAAAGGATGCTTCCTCCATGTCCATGAGGGATGACGGGAAAAGCATGATGCAGATGCAGTGGTGGGAAGGTGAAACAGTCCCCATCAGAGATTTCTCTTTTCTTTGTGCAGTAGGGAGCCAGGTCATTTGCAAAGAGTGAGGAGAATCGGAAGATATGGGTAGATCTGAGCAGAGAGGAAGGTCTGACACGGTCTCTGTGGGGAGCAGCACAGCCATAGATGGCAAACTCTGGAGGGATTGTGGGGTCCTTATCCATGCCCTGTTCCTTCTGCAAGTTCTTCCCACCTCTAATTCCATAACCACAGATACCAAGACCCAGAGGGAGGAAGCCATTTGCTCAAAGTCACGTAGCACGTTAGGGGCAAAACTTTGATTGGAGTCAGGTGTTTGGGCCTCCAGTTGAGGACACGTCCATCCCATGACAGCAGTCACCTTCTCATGGGTCTGTTCTTCATCATGTGCCATTGTGTCGGGCTCTGCAAAAAATAGGCTCCTTGGTCTTACGAGATGTTGTGTCGCCCCTTCCCCCTCATGCAAAGCCTTGCACATAGAGGGGACGGAAGGAATATTTTCTCAGCTAATGAATGATTAGAAATCAGGCTGCCCTTCTGTCTCACTCTTCTTTTTTAAAAAATTAAATTAAATTTTATTTATTTATTTTTTTAGCCGCATCTCTTGGCTTGCGGGATCTTAGTTCCCCAACCAGGGATCCATCCGGGCCCCTGGCAGTGAGAGCACGAAGTCCTAACCACTGGACTACCAGGAAATTCCCTGTTTCACTTTTCTTAAAGGGAAGCCCTCCCTTATGTATAATAATTCCCTTCTTGCTCACTCACCCCCATTTCAGAAAAAGCCAAGGGGAGAACAGAACGAGCATCTCTTTGTCATTTAGGGTAGCAGACACCAAAACAGACACCAATATCTGCTTTCCTACACTGGGACATGGATAACGTATTTACTTATGTACACTTCACCTTGTTATGGAAAAGATTTAATGCTCCTAGGGTGTATCAGTTGCTAAAAAAATAATAAGTCCTTCTTTTTATTGTGGATGTCCCAATGCTCCACATAACTGGATTTGGCTATTAACAGATTCTACTAATTAATTCATGGTATTTCCTTGGGGGCTTAGGAACTCATTTATGTAAATGAATGCAAAAGAGATGACACATTAGAATTCCCACCCCAAAATACTTGTCACGTTATAAAGATAGAATCAGGAAGGAGTAATTACTATTTACCCACTCAACAGGCTAGGTGAGCTTCTTTTTTTTTTTCAGTTACGTAGAGGTAACCCTATTACAAATGCCAATAGAACACTCATACCCTGGCTCTGGTGGGTGGCAGGCCCCTGACCGTGGAACACTCAGATGATGGAGTCAGAGGTTCAGAGAGAGTAATAGAGAGAACGGTAAGCACGCAGCCGTTAGGAGACCTCTGCTCTAGGCTTGGTTCCATCACTTATTCTGGGCCTCCGTTTCTTGATGGACCAGATAAAGTGAAGCATTATTGCTGCCCTGACACAGTGAGAACTTTTGGAATGTAAACTATTTCTGGCTGTGGTCCAGGCCTCACAGGGCTTTGATGTCCCCTCAGGCACAGCAACCAGCCGCTTGTCTCCATGCAGTCCGTATTAGTGAATAGGAGCCTGGTCCCAGTGGTTAAATAGCTCCCCTGCAACTTGCAGGGGCTCTGGGTCTGGTCCTGGCTACGTGTTCCAGGGCCTGAAGCTCTGCAGCGTTGTAATGCAGGGTAAACTGATAAGTGTATTTAGCTCAGTGGCGGTAAATATTCCCTATCACTTTTTTTTTTATTGGAGTATAATTGCTTTACAATGGTGTGTTAGTTTCTGCTTTATAACAAAGTGAATCAGTTATACATATACATATGTTCCCATATCTCTTCCCTCTTGCGTCTCCCTCCCTCCTACCCTCTCTCTCCCACCCCTCCAGGCGGTCACAAAGCACCGAGCTGATCTCCCTGTGCTATGCGGCTGCTTCCCACTAGCTATCTACCTTACGTTTGGTAGTGTATATATGTCCATGCCTCTCTCTCGCTTTGTCACAGCTTACCCTTCCCCCTCCCCATATCCTCAAGTCTGTTCTCTAGTAGGTCTGTGTCTTTATTCCTGTCTTACTCCTAGGTTCTTCATGACATTTTTTTTTCTTAAATTCCATATATATGTGTTAGCATAAGAGAAAGACAAATCCCTATCACTTTTTAACAGCTGAGCAGGAATGACTGAACAATGTTTCTAAGAAACTTCACGTTTGAACCTCTTTATAGGTTCGGCTAGGGGATTATATATGTGAAGATATGGCAAATATCAAAAAGTAACCTGACTGGGAAAAAAAGTCTTGTCTGTGCATCTGTTTGCATTTCCTGAGCCCCTGAGCCTTTACCATGAGCAAGGGACTATACCAGGGCTGGGAAGGCAGGCCCAGGCCAGGGTGGATGAGAGCGCGAGGAGCTTGCAGAAAGGTGGGTGATTTCTATCCTCAGCTGAGGGGCCCCCAGTCTCCAGGCTAACCCACAGGGTCAGGCTACCAGATCCAGGGAAGGGAGCTATTCTTCCAGAGTAGGAATGAGTATTCTATCTGGAACACACGAGTATCTAGGTTGCTAGTGCTGACTGAAAAAAAAAAGCACAACCTAAAAGTTGAGAGTTACATTTTATTAGGCGTACATTCTTAGGACTTCAAGCCGGGAGACAGCCTCTCAGATAAACGCTGAGAAAACTGTTCCGTAGAGGAAGGGGGGGAAGCCAGGAGATATAGGAGTTTTTGCAACACCACCAGGTAGTCAGAACAAAAGGCTACTGTTAATAAAAGAAAACCAAATATCTCAAGTTAAGGAATTTAGCGCTTTCCTATATATGGGAAGATGCAAGAGTCTGGGCTCACTGAAATCCTTCTTTTGATATGCACCTCAGCTATCTGGGGCCAGCATCGTGTGTTTTCTCATCCTGAGTTTCCTCAGGCTGCACCGTTGCAGGTAGCTGCAGTCTGATGGCTGCTAGATGGCAGGCATTCCTTTTTTCCATCCTGAACTCCCTTAGGGCTCACCGTTGGGACATCCTTTGTTTGCTGATATGTCAGGCGATTTTTTATTTCTCACCAGGAAAGTCTATCAGTTCTGTTGTTGAAGGCAGGACTTTGCCAGGCACAGGGAATTTAGAGGTGGATAAAACATGATCCATGTCCACAAGGAGCTCACAGGTGTCTGGTCCTTAACAGAAGCTCTCTCTAAGCCTGGGAAGCCCCAAGAGAGCATCCAAAATCACGTTTCTGGATATGCAAAACTGAGGACCAGATCCTTAACACACTTGGCCCCAGCTAGATGCTGTTGTGCCAGAAAGGCCTGGAAAGCCAGCTGGGTTTTGCCCCTTCTCTGCGCAGTCAGTGGACTTTACTGCAAGAACCACTTTCCTCTCTAACCAGGCACAGATATATTAGAATGTTAGAAATGTATTGTTTCCTTTTGTATTTAACTTCCTATTGACGATGACTCTGCACGTATTCACTCATTGTCTCTGGTTTCCAATGAAGGAAGGAAACGATGTCCTTTAGGCACCTCCCCTGCCCTTTAAAATTATGAAATGTTCCACATTCACAGACGAGTGTATGTACAGTTTAAAGATAAATAATAAAAGAAACACCTGTTACCCAGCTGGGCCTGAATCCCAGCTGTGTGGCTCTGTCCAGTCCCTGCTTCCCCTGACTGCTCCCACCGCCCTACGTAACCAATGTACTGACTTTTATGTTAATCATTCCAGTTTTCTTTACAGTTTTACTCCCCATATTACATGTCCCTAAGAAATCTACTGCTTGGATTTGAATAACACAAATTAAAAAACAAACAAACAAAAAGCTGTGTAAAGAAAGAGCACTATTGCCATTATCAGACGGGATTTCCCAGAAAAACAAGCTGACTTGTTTTCAAGGGGTACAGTATGGTTTCAGCTTTCCCGAGTTTTCAAAAGCCTCTTCTGGGGAAGTCAGAGGGCAAAACTGTAAGTAGAGGCACATCTAGGATTTGTGGGGCCTGAAGATTATATAATTTGGGAGACTCTTTAAGAAGAGTGTGAGTTCAAAATTACAAATGTTGAGTTAGCTGCAGGGCTTTGCGAGGGACAAGTATGAGTAAGAGGCTTACGTTTCATTGGCTTCAGGTAAATAAGTCTCTAGCCATGACGGCTCACCTGCATCCAGGCATCTGGTAGATCTGCAGTATGGGTGAGGCACTGAACACCCTGTAAAAATAGGATCAGAGGGAAAGGGCTGCTTTGTATTTTCTGCTTCTAAGCTCATCATAGCCTATCTCCGTCTCTCAAGAACAGGTCAAAGAAGAACACTTCAGAAATGGAGATGTTTTGTGACATGAGGGTTCTCAGCTGATTCTAGAAGCGAGGCATAGAGAGATGAGCAGGAAATTCATTAATAGATGAGGAAGCCATGACAGACACAGATAAACCTGTCCTCAAAATTAAATGAGGGTAAAATGTCAGTGGGGATTTTGGTGATGACAGTTTTCATCATATCTGTTTCTCTTTTTTTTTTTGCCTCACCATGTGGCTTATGGGATCTTAGTTCCCAGAACAGGGATTGAACCTGTGCCCTCGGCAGTGAAAATGTAGAGTCCTAACCACTGGACGACCAAGGAATTCCCTCATATCTGTTTCTTGAGTCCCACTTTTCCAAGTGGAGCTGGTTAATCTCTACGTCTGGTACACGGCTATTATTATGGGATTTCCCTTCACCATCCTCCTAGGGAATCTTTGTCTCTCTCCTGTTTTAGATCCTCCTCCTTGATTTACTCTATCTTTGAGTGAGGTATATTCTTCAGTAGCTTTCTAAAGATGCATGATACTTGCATACTTGAAAAAAAATTTTATTCCACTTTCATACTCAGTTGGTAGTATGGCTGGGTATAGAATTCTAGATTGGAAATGACAATCTTCAGAATTTTAAAGGCTTCATGGTATTTTAGCTTCTAGTGTTGCTGATGGGAAGTCAGAAGCCCTTCTGATCCCTAAACTTTGTATTTGACTCACTTTATTTTTCCTTAATGGAAGCAGTAAAATCTCCTGGTCCCTCAAATCGTACCAGCCACTTACTGGCTCTTCAATCTGGCAGTTCATTCTGTTCTTGAATTACACCGTTGATTGTTCCTCCCCTTTTTTTCTCTTGCTCTCTTTCTGGAAACACTGCTATTCAGATGTAAGACCTCCTGAACTTGTACTCTAATTTCTTACTTCTTCTCTCTTATTTTCTATCGCTTTGCCTTTTTGCTCTATTTGCTGGGGAATGGACCCAATGTTATATTCCAACTACTGTGTTGAATTTTTTATTTTTACGTAGGCAGATAATTTTCCTTTCATATATTCTTATCATCTTTCCTAACTACAAAGTATTATATGCACATCATTTAACAATTATTACAAAAATACTTTACATAGAAAATAAAAGGTTGCTATGGTTCCATTTAGTAGATCATGAAACAGAATAGAGTCCAGAAGTAGACTCATGCATAATAGCCTAAACCTTTGTAGATGAACCACACTTTATATTTATTTTCAACAAAGATGCTGTATAGTAAGAAATGTGGCCTCCAGAGAGAGGTCTGGGTTTGTGTCAGTACCTGGGAAGCAACCTCTAAACCTTAGGAATTTCCTGAGCAATAGGAATGTCTTTCTTTTTTATGGTGGGCCCCTGGGACTACACCTGGTATTATATGCTGATGAGATGACTTAGGCTGGGGGCTGGTCATGTAAGAAAGACCAAGCACGAGATTAGAGGTTTGGGGCTTTGGGTCAGATGGTATCAGTCCAACTTCCAGGGAGGAGAGGGCTAGAGATTGAATTCAACCATGTGGGCAGTGTTTCAATCAATCATGCCTATATAATGAAATCTCAGCAAAATCTCTGGACACTAAAGCTCAGGTGAGTTTCCCTGGTTGGCAATACTCTGTGCATATTACCACACATCAATGTCAGTAGGGTAACACATCACTGATGATGAGAGAAGCATTGTATTTAAACACTCCCAGACTTTGCCCATACATCTTTTTCCTTTGGCTGGTTTTAATTTGTATGCTTTTGTTATAATAAAACTGTAATTGTAAGTATAGGGCTTTCCTGAGTTCTGTGAGTCATTCTAGTAAAGTATCGAATCTGAAGGTGGTTTTGGGAAAACCCCAAACTTGCAGCTGTTGTCTGAAGTAAGGGCAGTCTTATAGGAACTGTTCCCTCTGAGTGTTCAGTTTGGAAAACCCCTTAGAGATGCCAAGGCAATTCAGTGAGAAAATGGAACTCTTTCCACAAGTGGTACTGTAATCATTGATATCCATATGTAAACAAGTGAACCTCAATACTTACCTTAGGGAATTCCCTGGCAGTCCAGTGGTTAGGACTCTATACTCTCACTACTGAGTGCCCAGGTTCAATCCCTGGTTGGAAAACTAATATCCCGCAAGCTGTGCAGCGTGGCCAAAAAAAGAAAAAAAAAAAGAAAGAGGTTGAAATAAATTAAAACAAAATTTTTACCTCATACTATATACAAAAATTAACTTGGAATGGATCATAGGTATAAATGTAAGAACTAGAAATATAACATTTTTAAAATAAAATATAAGTGAAAATCTTTGTGACTTTGGGTTGGGATATATTAATATATTAAATAGACCACAAAAAGCAGGAAAAAATGATGAACTGGACTTCATCAAAATTAAAACATTTTGCTCTTCAAAAGACACTGTTAAGAAGATGAAAATGCAAACCACAGGCTGGGATAAAATACAGCTGACCCTTGAGCAATATGGAGGTTAGGGACACCAATCCTTGTGCAGTTGAAAATCCACATAAAACTTAGTATTTGTATCCAAACTTAACTGCTAATAGCCTACTGTTGACTGGAAACCTTAATAATAACATAAACAATTGATTAACACCTATTTTGTAGGTATTGTATTCTTACATTAAAGTAAGTTAGAGAAAAGAAAATGTTGTTAAGAAAATCATAAAGAAGAGAAAGTACATTTACAGTATTGTACTGTATTTATTGATACCATAAGTTTACATTGTCTGTTTACAAGATGAATCGTCTGTCTGTCAGTACCTACATCAGTATCGTCTTATGTGATGCAAAACACTGTAGATGTTACACATATTACTAACACTTGACATAAAAGATGAAAGACAATGTGAAAAAGAATTTCATATTTATTTACAGGTGTAACAACTGATGCATTGATAATGAAGAAACAGCAATATAATTGCTTCATGGTAGCCTAGCCTACACACTAGCAAATGAATCGTTATAAAATTTTTTTAAAGTTATTTTTATTTATTTAATTTTTGGCTGCATTGGGTCTTCATTGCTGTGGCTTTCTCTAGTTGCAGCCAGTGGGGGCTACTCTTCATTGCAGTGAGCGGGGGCTACTCTTTGTTGTGGTGTGTGCACTTCTCATTGTGGTGGCTTCTCCTGTTGCAGAGCACGGGCTCTAGAGTGCAGGCTCAGTAGTTATGGCTCATGGGCTTAGTTGCTCTGAGGCATGTGGGATCTTCCCGGACCAGGACTCAAACCCATGTCCTCTGCATTGGCAGGCAGATTCTTAACCACTGTGACACCAGGGAAGTCCCTCGTTATAAAATTTTTATGGCATACAGTATTACTGTCATATTCATAATACAGTATTGGAACTTTGTTACATTTTGTGAAAAAAAATACTTTCCTGTGATGATAGGCTGAAGAACAGTTTCTCCAAGTAGGGGAGAGAGAGAGAGGCGTACTTTACAGTAATGTAATTCATTGAAAGCAAAGCTATAAAATAGTAAGAAACGAACACATTCTTAATTTCATATTAAGTATCACTCACCTTATGCCAACGTAAGGATAGGCTTCCACTTCAATACAAGTCTTGTACATGGTGTTCTACATGATGAATACTTAGGTAACGGTGATGATGCTGACACAAAAATGTCTCATACAGTTTTTGCCATGCACTTACTAGATTTTCGTAGATCGTCATAAAGGTCTTCACCCTCATCGTCTTCACATCGAGTCGGCTGAGGAGGAGGAAGAGGAGGGGTGGGTCTTGCTCCCTCAGGGGTGGCAGAGGCAGAAGAGGCGGAGGTGGAAGGAGAGGCAGGCACACTCAGTCTAATTTTACAGAAATACCTTGTAAATTCTGACTTTTTTGTGTTTTCATTTCTCTAAAAAGGCTTCTATGTGGTACCAATCCTTCTTCTACCTTTTGCTTTAGTTTCAGTGCCTGAATGATAGAAGTGTCTATGTTGTAAAAGTCAACAGCAGTCTTGAATAAGCAGAACCCGTCTGCCAGATTGTCTAATGTCCGCTTGTTTCCTAGCACTGCTTCTTCTACATCGTCTTCCGCACCATCTGGCACTGGTTTAGAAGCACTCCTCTCTGTCAAGTCCTCTTCAGTTAATTACTCTGGTGTGGTGTCTATTAGCTCTTGAATTTCTCCAAGTTCCATATCTTTTATGTGTGTGTGTGTGTGTGTGTGTGTGTGTGTGTGTATACACATATATATATTTATTTATTTGGTTGTCCAGCTCCTTAGTTGTGGCACATGGGCTCCTTAGTTGTCACATGTGAACTGTTAGTGGCAGCATGCGTGTGGGATCTAGTTCCCTGACCAGGATTGAACCCGGGCCCCCTGCATTGGAGTGTGAAGTCTCAAGATCCATATCTTGAAACCCTTCACCACCACCACCCACCTTTTTTTCATATCCACAATCTCTTTCATGATTTCCTTGATTGGCTCTGTCATAAATCCTGTGAAGTCATGCACAACATCTAGATAGTTTTCTCCTGCAGGAATTTATTGTTTTGGGCTTGATGGCTTTCACAGCTTTTTCTATAACAATGATGGCATCTTCAATGGTGTAATCTTTCCAGACTTTCACGATGTTCTGTCTGTCGGGGTTCTCTTCTGTCACACTGACAGTCTTTTCCAGAGAGTACCACGTGTAATGAGCCCTAAAGATCCTTATGACCCCCTGGTGTAGAGGCTAAATTAGAGACGTTGTGTATGGGGGCAAGTAGACCACTTTGCCAGCTTCAGTGTTGAACTCATGGGGTTCTGCGGGGGCCAGAGGAATTGTCCAATATTAAAAGAACTTAAAAAGGCAGTCGCTTACTGGCAGGGTACTTCCTGACATCAGGGACAAAGCATTGATGGAACCAATCCAAAAAGAGGGTTTTGTTGTCCGGGCCTTCTCGTTGTACAACCAAAAGACTGGCAGCTGGTGTTTATCTTTTCCCTTCAAAGCTCGGGTGTTAGCAGCTTTGTAGATAAGGGCAATCCGGACCATAAACCTGACTGCATTTACACAAAACAGAAGAGTTAGACTATCCTCTCTTGCCTTAAATCCCAGTACTCATTTCTCTTCCATACTAATAAATGTCCTTCATGGCATTTTTTTTTTCCCCCAGAATAAGACACTTTCATCTGCATTAAAGACCTGTCCAGGCAGGTATCCTTTCCCCTCAGTGATTTTCTTAATGGCACCTAGTAACTCATCTGCTGCCTCTGGGTCAGCAGAAGATGCTTCTCCTATTATCTTGATATTGTTTAAGTCAAATCTTTTTCTAAAATGATCAAACCATCCTTTATTGACATTGATTTCTCCAGCTTCATATCCTTCACCTTCATTTTGCTTTAAGCTGTCATATAATGACTTTTTTTTCTCTTAAATCATATTGAAGTCTATAGGTATGCCTTCCCTATAGCAATTCTGCACCCACATAAAAGCTGCATTTTCAATACAAGATAAAAAGTTATTTCACAAAAAGTGCAACGTTTTCACACCTGCTGGTGTAGCTGCAGTTAAGCTTTCATGAAATTCTTTTTCTTTTTTCATAGTGGTCCTTACATTGGGACAACACAATAAATGAAATTACAAATGCTCTAGAAGGAATCAAGAGCAGAATAACTGAAGCAGAAAAACAGATAAGTGACCTGGAAGATAAAATAGTGGAAATAACTACCACAGAGCAAAATAAAGAAAAAAGAATGAAAAGAATTGAGGACAGTCTCAGAGACCTCTGGGACAACATAAAACACACCAACATTCGAATTAAAGGGGTCCCAGAAGAAGAAGAGAAAAAGAAAGGGACTGAGAAAATATTTGGAGAGATTATAGTTGAAAACTTCCTTAACATGGGAAAGGAAATAGTCAATCAAGTCCAGGAAGCACAGAGAGGCCCGTACAGGATAAATCCAAGGAGAAACATGCTAAGACACATATTAATCAAACTATCAAAAATTAAATACAAAGAAAAAATATTAAAAGCAGCAAGACAAAAGCAACAAATAACATACAAGGGAATCCCCATAAGGTTAACAGCTGATCTTTCAGCAAAAACTCTACAAGCCAGGAGGGAGTGGCAGGACATATTTAAAGTGATGAAAGGAAAAAACCTGCAAATAAGATTACTCTACCCAGCAAGGATCTCATTCAGATTCAAGGGAGAAACTAAAACCTTTACAGACAAGCAAAAGTTAAGAGAATTCAGCACCACCAAACCAGCTTTACAACAACTGCTAAAGGAACCTCTCTAGGTAGAATACACAAGAGAAGGAAAAGACCTACACAAGCAAACCCAAAACAATTAAGAAAATGGTAACAGGAACATACGTATCGATAATTACCTTAAATGTAAATGGATTAAATGTTTCAACCAAAAGGCATAGTCTGGCTGAATGGATACAAAAACAAGACCAATATATTGCTGTCTACAAGAGACCCACTTCAGACCTAGGGACACATACAGAAAAAGTGAGGGGAATGGAAAAAGATATTCAATGCAAATGGAAATCAAAAGAAAGGTGGAGTAGCAATTCTCATATCAGACAAAATATACTTTAAAATAAAGACTATTACAAGAGACAAAAAAGGCACTACATAAGAATCAAGGGATCAATCCAAGAAGAAGATATAACAATTGTAAATATGTATGAACCCAACATAGGAGCACCTCAGTATATAAGGTAAATGCTAACAGCCGTAAAAGGGGAAATCAACAGTAACACAATCATACTAGAGGACTTTAACACCCCACTTTCACCAATGGATAGATCATCCAAAATGAAAATAAATAAGGAAACACAAGCTTTAAATGACATACTAAACAAGATGGACTTAATTGTTATTTATAGGACAATCCATCCAAAAAGAACAGAATATACTTTCTTCTCAAGTTCTCATGGAATATTCTCCAGGATAGGTCATATCTTGGGTCACAAATCAAGACTTGGTAATTTAAGAAAATTGAAATCAAGTATCTTTTCTGACCACAACACTATGAGCCTAGATACCAATTACAGGAACAATACTGTAAAAAATACAAATACATGGAGGCTACACAATACACTACTAAGTAACCAAGAAATCACTGAAGAAATCAAAGAGGAAATTTAAAAATACCTAGAAAAAAATGACAATGGAAACACAACGATCCAAAACCTATGGGATGCAGCAAAAGCAATTCTAAGCAGGAATTTTACAGCAATACAATCCTACCTCAAGAAACAAGAAAAATCTCAAATAAACAACCTAAACTTACACCTAAAGCAATTAAAGAAAGAAGAACCAAAAAACCCCAAATTTAGCAGAAGGAAAGAAATCATAAAGATCAGATCAGAAATAAATGAAAAAGAAGTGAAGGAAATGATAGCAAAGATCAATAAAACTAAAAGATAAACAAAATTGATAAACCATTAGCTAGACTTACCAAGAAAAAAAGGGAGAAGACTCAAATCAACAGAATTAGAAATGAAAAAGGAGAAGTAACAACTGAAACTGAAGAAATATAAAAGATCATGAGAGATTACTACAAGCAACTCTATGCCAATAAAATGGACAACCTGGAAGAAATGGACAAATTCTTAGAAAAGCACAACCTTCCAAGACTGAACCAGGAAGAAACAGAAAATATAAACAGACCAATCACAAGCGCTGAAACTGAAACTGTGATTAAAAATCTTCCAACAAACAAAAGCCCAGAACCAGATGCCTTCACAGGAGAATTCTATCAAACATTTAGAGAAGAGCTAACACCTATCCTTCTCAAACTCTTCCAAAATATAGCAGAGGGAGGAACACTCCCATACTCATTCTATGAGGCCACCATCATCCTGATACCAAAACCAGACAAAGATGTCACAAAAAAAGAAAACTACAGGCCAATATCACTGATGAACATAGATGCAAAAATCCTCAACAAAATACTAGCAAACAGAAGCCAACAGCACATTAAAAGGATCATACACCATGATCAAGTGAGCTTTATCCCAGGAATGCAAGGCTTCTTCAATATATGCAAATCAATCAATGTGACAAGCCATATTAACAAATTGAAGGATAAAAACCATATGATAGTCTCAATAGATGCAGAAAAAGCTTTCAACAAAATTCAACACCCATTAATGACAAAAACTTTCCAGAAAGTAGGCATAGAGGAAACTTACCTCAACATAATGAACGGCATATATGACAAACCCACAGCCAACATCGTTCTCAATGGTGAAAAACTGAAACCATTTCCACTAAGATCAGGAACAAGACAAGGTTGCCCACTCTCACCACTATTATTCAACACAGTTTTGGAAGTTTTAGCCACAGCAATCAGAGAAGGAAAAAAAATAAAAGGAACCCAAATTGGAAAAGAAGAAGTAAAACTGTCATTGTTTGCAGATGACAGGATACTATACATAGAGAATACTAAAGATGCTACCAGGAAACTGCTAGAGCTAATCAATGAATTTGGTAAAGGAGCAAGATACAGAATTAATGCACAGAAATCACTTGCATTCCTATACACTGATGATGAAAAATCTGAAAGAGAAATTAAGGAAACACTCTCATTTACCATTGTAACAAAAAGAATAAAATACCTAGGAATAAACCTACCTAAGGAAGAAAAAGACCTGTATGCAGAAAACTATAAGACACTGATGAAAGAGATTGAAGATGATACAAATAGATGGAGAGACATACCATGTTCTTGGATTGGAAGAATCAACATTGTGAAAATGACTATACCCAAAGCAATCTACAGGTTCAATGCAATCCTTACCAAACTACCAATGGCATTTTTCACAGAACTAGAACAATAAATTTCACAACTTGTATGGAAACACAAAAGACCCCAAATAGCCAAAGCAACCTTGAGAAAGAAATACGGAGGTGGAGGAATCAGACTTCCTGACTTCAGACTATACTACAAAGCTACAGTAATCAAGACAGTATAGTGCTGGCACAAAAACAGAAATATAGATCAATGGAACAGGATAGAATGCCCAGAGATAAACTCACACACATATGGGCACCTAATTTACGACAAAGGAGGCAATACAGTGGAGAAAAGACAGTGGTGCTGTCAATAAGTGGTGCTCGGAAACCTGGATAGCTACATGTAAAAGAATGAAATTAGAACACTCCCTAACACCATACACAAAAATAAACTCAGAATGGATTAAAGACCTAAATGTAAGGCCAGACACTGTAAAACTCTTAGAGGAAAACATAGGGAGAACACTCTATGACATAAATCACAGCAAGATCATTTTTGACCCACCTCCTCGAGAAATGGAGATAAAAACAAAAATGAACAAATGGGACCTAATGAAACTTAAAAGCTTTTGCACAGTAAAGGAAACCATAAACAAGACGAAAAGACAACCCTCAGAATGGGAGAAAATATTTGCAAATGAAGCAGCTGACAAAGGATTAATCTCCAAAATATACAAGCAGCTCATGCAGCTCAATATCTGAAAAACAAACAACCCAATCCAAAAATGGGCAGAAGACCTAAATAGACATTTATCCAAAAAAGGCATACAGATTGCCAACAAACACATGAAGGATGCTCAACATCATTAATCATTAGAGAAATGCAAATAAAAACTACAATGAGGTGTCATCTCACACCGGTCAGAATGGCCATCATCAAAAAATCTACAAACAATAAATGCCAGTGAGGGTGTGGAGAAAAGGGAACCCTCTTGCACTGTTGGTGGGAATGTAAATTGATACAGCCACTGTGGAGAACAGTATGGAGGGTCCTTAAAAAGCTAAATATAGAACTACCATATGCCCCAGCAATCCCACTACTGGGCATATACCCTGAGAAAACCATAATTCAAAAAGAGTCATGTACCACAATGTTCATTGCAGCACTATTTATGATAGCCAGGACATGGAAGCAACCTAAGTGTTCATCGACAGATGAATGGATAAAGAAGATGTGGCACATATATACAGTGGAATATTACTCAGCCATAAAAAGAAACGAAATTGAGTTATTTGTAGTGAAGTGGATGGACCTAGAGTCTGTCATACAGAGTGAAGTAAGTCAGAAAGAGAAAAACAAATACTGTATGCTAACACATATATATGGAATCTAAAAAAAAAAAAAAAAGGTTCTGATGAACCTAGGGGCAGGACAGGAATAAAGACGCAGGCGTAGAGAATGGACTTGAGGACACAGGGAGGGGGAAGGGTAAGCTGGGACGAGGTGAGAGAGTAGCATTGACATATGTACACTACCAAATGTAAAATGGATAGCTAGTGGGAAACAGCTGCATAGCACAGGGAGATCAGCTCGGTGCTTTGTGACCACCTAGAGGGGTGGGGTAGGGAGGTTGGGAGGGAGACGCAAGAGGGAGGAGATATGGGGATATATGTATATGTATAGCTGACTCACTTTGTTATACAGAAGAAACTAACACAACATTGTAAAACATTTATAATCCAATAAAGTTGTTAAAAAAATAAAGGAACAAAACCAAGACTCCACTGGCAAATGAACTAAAGCTGAATTAAAAAAAAGAAAAATCCAATTAGAAAATGGGCAAAGGACATGAGCAGACGTTCTGAAGAGGATATACAAATGGTAAATAAGCACATGAAAAGAAGTTCACTCTCTGTGGCCATGAGGGAAATATAAATTAAAGCAAATGAGCTATCACTACACACCTAGCAAATTGCTACAATAAAAAAATGGCAACACCCAATGCTCGCTAGAGTGCAGAGAAACTGGATCACTTATAAACTGCTGGTGAGAACGTAAAGTGGAACAGCCACTGTGGAAACCAATTTGTCTGTTTCTTAAAAAACTAAACATGTAGCTACCATACAACTCAGCAATTGCTCTGCTGGGCATTTATCCCAGAGAAAAGAAAACGCATGCTCCCGCTGAAGAACTGTAGAGAAATGTTCAAAGAAACTTTATTCAAAATAGCCAAAAACTGAAGACAAAACAGATGTCTTTCCACCAGTGAATGGTTAAGCAAACTGTGTACATCCACACCGTGGAACACTACTCAGCAATAAAAGGGAGCAAACTGTTGATATATTCAATGACTTAGATGAATCTCCAGGGAAGTATGTTTTATGAAAAAGTCAATTCCCCCCAAATTACATATTGTATGATTCCATTATAATATATCCTTTAAATGGCAAAACTATGGATACAGAGAAGAGATTAGTGGTTGCCAGGGTCTGGGGAGGGGAAAACAGAGGTGAATGGGGCTATAAGAGGGCAGCATAAGAGGCCCCTTTGATGATAAGACTCTTCTGTATCTTGACCATATCATTGTCAATACCCTGGTTGTGATATTGTATTATACTTCTATAAAATTTTACATTGGGGGAAATTGGATAGAAGGATCTCTGTGTTATTTCTAACAACTGCATGTCAATCTACAACTATCTCAAAATAAAGAGTTTAATTAAATGAAACTGCACATGAATGTTTATAGTGTATTTATTCATAATCATCAAAAACTGGAAACAAACTAAATGTCCATCAATTGTTAAATAGTAAATAAATTGTGGTACCACCTTATAATGGAATACTAATCAGCATAAGAAAGAATGTTCTATTGATAGACAGCAATATGAATGAATGTCAAAAGCATTATGCTAAGTGGAAGGAGCCAGACTTAGGAGTATATACTTTATGATTCCATTTATATGAAATTCTAGAAAAGTAAGAAACCATAATGATAAAGAGCAGATCAGTGGTTGCCAGGGCCCAGAGGGTGAAGATACAGAATGACTGAATATGGTTTCCAGCTAACTTTTGGGGGTGATGGAGTTGTTCTATCAATATAATGATTGCAGTAGTGGTTTTATGACATTATATATTTGTTAAAACTCATCTAATTGTGCACTTAATATTGATGAATTTTATTGTATTTAAATTATACCTTCATAAAGCCGAGCCCCATTTTGGGGCTAATATATTTAGATGAATTTACAAATTTTTCACTTACCTGTGTATTATGGACTCTAGCTTCAGGGCATATAACCTTACCTTCTTTCCACAACAGTTGCATAGTATTCCAGTGTATGGAGCCCCATAATACCAGAGTTAATTTAGTTAATTTAATTGTCCCCTTTTGATGAGCATTTGGGATGTTTCCAATATTTTACTTTACAAATAAAGTTGTAATAGTCAACTTTATCATATATCTTTGCATACTTGAGTATTTTTATTGAATGGATTCCTAAAAGTGATTTCTTGGTCAAAGGTTATATACAATTAAAAGTTTAGTAGTAAGTATCAAATTGCCCTACAGAATAGGGTGGTGCCAAGTTGCATTCTTGTCAGTGGTGAGTAAGAGTCCTGTGGTTGTTTCTAAGGGATTTTTTTTTTTAACTCATGCTTTCAGAGTTTATTTCATCTATTTACTTTCCATCTAAGGGATTCTTTTTAAGCTCATTTACTTGTTCCTTTTCCCACAGCTTTTTCGTGCAGTTAATATTTTCCTTTTCACAGCTCCCATAGGATTTCTCTAGCTCTGAGTTTTGACTGTTTTTTTTTTGTTTGTTTGTTTTTGTATAAATTTATTTATTTTTGGCATGTTGGTTCTTTGTTGCTATGCACAGGCTTTCTCTAGTTACAACGAGCAGGGGCTACTCTTCGTTGTGGTGTGCGGGCTCCTCATTGCGGTGGCTTCTCTGTGTTGTGGAGCACAGGCTCTAGGTGTGCAGGCTTCAGTAGTTGTGGCACGGGGGCTCAGTAGCTCTGGCGCATGGGCTTAGTTGTTCTGCAGCATGTGGTATCTTCCTGGACCAGGGCTCGAACCTGTGTCCCCTGCATTGGTAGGCAGATTCTTAACCACTGCACCACCAGGGAAGTCCTCTGAGTTTTGACTGTTGATGCTTTGCTAGGGCTTGTAGAATGACCTAGTCATTTGTTGACCAATCAACAAGGAGTTCATATGATAGTGGGGAGATAGACACAAAAAGCAATACTATATAGCATGTTAAATAACATGAAACATGATACTTGTGTATGTGTCATACACTGATAATAATGATGAGAGAGAAGATGATGATAATGGTAATAATAATAGTTAAAAATTATTGAGCCCTTACTATGTACCAGGAAGTAATCTAAGATCTATATATATATACTTATTAAATCCTCCCAACAGTGCTCTGAGGTAGAAACTATTTCTACTGTTCCCATTTTATAGACTCCTTTGCTGGGCGTTGAATGATGAATTAACTAGGTTAACTAGGTGAAGAAAGGTTGTGGATTAAATGGAATCAGTCAGAATGAAAAGTGTGTATAAAGGTACCGGGAAAGAAAGAAAAGTCAATTCAGCAGTCCTGTGAGTAATTTCAGGTGGCTGGCACCCAAAGGGCACAGGAAAAGAAGAAGCTGGAGAGAGTTCACGAGAGGGTGGATGGAAATGTTTCTCATTTCCTCTTGCTAAACACACACACACACCCTACATTTGGCTGCCCCCACCTTATTAACCTATGGCTTCTAGTGGAGGCTGGGGGAAGACTTCTCATTAGCAAGTAATGCCTGGGGACTTCTCTGGTGGTCCAGTGGTTGAGAATCCGCCTTCCAATGCAGGGGATGCAGGTTCAATCCCTGGTTGGGAAACTGAGATCCCACATGCCGGGAGGCAACTAAGCCCATGCACCGCAACTAGAGAGAAGGCTTTGTGCCGTAGCAAAGAGCCTGCACGCTGCAAAGAAAGATCCTGTGTGCCACAAGGAAAGACCCGACACAGTCAAAAATTAATTAATTAATTAATTTTAAAAGGAAGCAATGCCTGGAATTAGACCCAAAGGTTGAGTAAGAGTCAACCAAACAAAGAAGAGGAACTGAGTGTTCAGGCAGAGAATGTGACACAAGGTATCATGACTGGAACACTTAAGAAACTGACTGGAACTGGAGATGGCTAGTTATGAAGTGTTAAGGGAGAAGAGCCATTAGCGAGGCCAAAGAGAGTGGCAGAGCCCAACTCATGCAGAGGCTGTAGGTTGCATTAAGGAGTTCTCAAAACTCATGGTGACTCCAAAATCAATCAATGAAAAAGAAATGATCCAATATCTACTCTAGGTAGGCCCTGTCCTGGGGGCCAAGGGAGACGCAATGATGTGGACTGCCTTTAAGAAGCTCCCAGACTAGCTAAGAAGGTAAGACATGAGCAAATATAAGGGAGCCAATCAAAGATAAAGAGCCACATATAACAAGGAATAAATGTGAAATGTTGGGATTTATGGGAGGGAAAGACGATTGGCTGGGGAGGTGGGACAGTGAGGCGTCAGGGGACGGAATGGAGTCTTGAAGGGTGGGTGCCATTTGGAAGGTGACAGGGAGTTAGCCTTCTGTATAGGACATTCCAAGAATAAACAAATGGAATATATCCTATATATATATATATATATATATTTGGAAGAGACTGAGTAAGCCTGCTGGGCCAAAGGGTGGGTGTGTGCAGGGAATATGAGAGAACCTTAGAAAAGGTGCATAAGGTCAAATTAGGAAGGGTCCTACATGCAAGGCTAAGGAATTTGAATTTAAATCTTTGTGGACAAAAAAGGGCCATTCTGTCTTTTTCAGTGTTGAGCAACTTGAATAAGGTGATTTTGTTTGATGATTAATCTGGAACAAAAGAGATAACCAAGTCAGGGAAACAACTTAGGAGGTTAGCGCTTACGTCACAGTTCTGTACAAGGTTCGCCAAAATAAAGCAGAAACGAGAAACCAGAGGGAAGAATGTGCCTCGTTATTTATGCCTTTTTGCAGGAACGTTATTTTCTTCCTTACCATGACGTACATTCTCTTTTCATGGTAATCTGCCTTCAGAACCTTGAAGATGGATGTATTTAAAGTTCTAGAAGCCAAGTCGATGGCATAGTATGATGTCTTTTAGAAATATGTACTCTAGTTTCTTCATTGGCGTCTATCACTATGTTTCATGCTCACTCTCCTGTCTGCTGGGTCTCCTTTTTCCACAGGAGGTTCATTATTGAAGCATTCTTGATACAATAATAAAATACATTAAAATTATTTAAAAAGATGTTTCCTTCTCTTGGGGTGTTTTTACTCACAACACTTCTGTGGGTTTTCCCATGCCAACAACCAGTTCTCCAACTCTCCAGACACCAACTGGGTGTCCTACAATTCAATTCTATTCTGACACTAACTACCCGGAGTTAGCACAGGCTCCACAGTTTTAAGGGTTCAGTCCCACAAGACTGTCCCACTTCAGATGCCAGCTGAAAGTATTGGGTCCCCCAGGTACCCATGCTTTTGTCCAATTTGGCTGCAGAGTCAGAGTTCCCAAACTCCCCCACCAACTTCACGTCCCATCATTTGCTAGAATGGCTCACAGAATTAAGGCAAACACTTTACTTTCTACCATTGGTTTATTATAGAGGATACAAATGAACAGCCAGATGAAGAGGTATATAGGGTGAGGTCCAGAAGGGTCCTGAACACAGAGCTTCTGTCCCTGTCGAGTTAAGTTGTGCCACCTTCCCAGAACAGAGCTGTGTTTGCCAACATGGAAGCTCTTCCAGCCCTAGGTTCTTATGGAAGTTTCACTACACATGTGTGATTGAGTAAATCACTGGCCAGCAGTGATTAACTCAATCTTCAGCACCTCTCCTCTCCCCAGAGTTGGGAGTCCTGAAAATTCCAAACCTCAAATCACAGGGTTGGTTCCCATTGCAACCAGCCCCCACGAAGTTACCTAGGGGCCCACCAACCACCTCATTAGCATAAACTCAGGTAAGGTTGAAAGGGGCTTATTATGAATAACAACAGACACTTCTATCACTCAAGAAATTTCAGGGGTTTTAGAAGCTCTTGTACCAAGGAACCAGAGATGAAGACCAAATATAAATGTATTTATTATATCATAGTATCACACCTTCCTCTTATTTGCTGAACAGAAGTGAATACGGCCTGTGCCATCTTTTAAAAATAGAGAGTTTTCAGTGAACACTTAGCATTTTTCATTATTTTGCTCTCCATTGTAAGGTCAGGGACCCATATGAGAACCCGCTTAAAAACCAGGGGGCATCACCCCACCCAAAAATGCACTATGTACACACACACACACACACACACACACACATGCACACGTGTAAAATTTTGCCTGCAATCTGAGGGGTTCATTGACAGCTGAAACTTGTAGCCTCCAGGTTAAGAATCCCTGTCCCTCTGTATCCAGGAGACAAGTGCTGTCTGAAGGCCACAGAGAATTGAGACAAAATTCTATTACCTCTACAGTATTAAGGACAAGGGAGAGAAGGTATGGAATGCATTCCAATGAGGAATTTTATTGGATTCTTGAAAGGTTTAAATGGTAAGATTAATAATAACAACTAAAAAGCTTTGTATATATACACCATAAAATGCTATACCTGTATAAATTTAAGGGATTCAGTCTCCATTTGTGTATACAATATGGTAGAGAGCTTAAAGTGGAGGAGAAACATAAGCTCTCCTCATTCCCCCCTCCACCCCCCCCCATATAACTGGCCCTTGTTGGACTTGTTTTCAAAGCAGTAAGCAGTTTTCAAGGGCCCTGCAATGTGCCAGAAGCTATGCTCAGCACCTAGGAGGGAAAAGAATTTTGCCTGGAGGTGAATTTGAAAGCTCTGCAGAATGGGAAGGATGTTCAGGTGAAGTTTTGTTTTGTTTTTTTCCCTTTTAGCACAGGAAGAGAGAATTCCAGGGTCTCTCTACCCTGGACTTATCACCTGGACTCTGTGTACCAGCTACTCCAAAAAGAGAAATGGCCAAGGGCATTCACCCTGCTCTTCAGTAATGAATGAAGTAGCTAATGTGTGCCAGGAACGCTGCCCGGCATTCTCCAGCTGTCATCTCTAATTCTGATAACAACAAAATGGTGGAGTGTTAGCCCCGTTTTCCTGAGGAAACTGGGTTCTGAGCTAGGACTCATCATGGTCACACCGCTAGAAAGTGGCTGAGCCAGGTCTGGAGCTGACTCTAACTTCAAAATCACTATCTTTCTTCTATGCTACATGGCTGCTTTGGGCCTGTGTTTTAAGGCCTTGTGATGCTGTGGTGTACTCAAGCACACACGTAGCAGACATTTGATACTTGTGTGGTCAATACATGGATAAATGAAGAAAAGAACGAAGGACTAAACTTCCCAGTAGGGGCAGCTCCTAGGAAGCCTGTTCCTGCATCCTGCAGAATGAATTTATCTTCCTTGCTATTGCCATATCATCAGTCAGACCCTGTTGTGCAGAGGGACTCCCCTCAGCAGGGTGTGCTGACCTCTGCTGCAGGCACTGTCTAGGGAGGTGTAGATTTGCCCAGCCAGAAGCCATGCTTGTGCCTGAAAAATCATAGCACCACTTCTCATCCACTCTGCCAGATTTTGCCACCATCTGCCCTGGATTGTAACCACATGTGCAGAGACCTTGCTTTGCCTGCTAGGCTGAGAGTCCCATCTGCCTCACCGTTAGCAAAATGAACTCAGGTTTGCTGGTCTGATATGCAGCAAAGCCAGTCTCCTGACACCAGGTGGTGGTGAAGGAAAGTGCAGCTTTTATTGCAAGGCACCAAGCAAGGAGAATGGACAGCTCATGCGTAAAAGACCCGAAATCCCCAATGGCTTTCAGGGAAGTGTCTTTAAAGGTAACCTTTAGGGGTGAGGGTCACAGGGTGTGTGATCAGCTCGTGGACATTCTTCTGATTGGTTGGTGGTGAGGTAACAGGGTGGTATTTTGGGATCTTAATCATCAACCTTCTGGTTCTAATCAGTCTGGGGTCTATATGCTTGCAGTCAGCATGTAGTCACCATCCTAGTGGTGGTGACCCTGGGGTGGGGAGTGGTCAGTTTCTGCAGAACAATACAAAATTATGCATCAGATTGTAATCTGTATCCCTTCAGGAAGAGCTAGGAGTTTTGTGACTCTATCATTCTAATCATAAACTGCTTGAGTTTGTTCTTTGGAAACTTGGGGAAGGCCAAACAAGAAGTAGGGGACACAGAGGAGCTTTTGTACCCCAGAGGCTCTTTTTTTCTTTAAGACTCCTCAATCCTGAGGGGGAACAGGGGCAGGACAAGATAAGGAATACAGTTTTGGATAGAGAGGTTAATTATCAACTTAGCAGGGGAACTCAGTTTTAGGGGGACTTGGTTTCATCACCACCCTGCTCCCCGTGGTCCCTGGGACTGACACGCAACAACTGGGGAAACCAGAGCAGCTCTGAAATGGGAACCACTGTCCACCAATTTTGTAAAGATTACAGAGGCATAGTTGTCACTTGAAGCCCTTTAAATTATACTGTCAAATACAATTTTTGTTATTATTAGAGGTAGCACTTGACAAAAGTTTAGCAAATGATTAGACAAATGATGATGTGAAAAAAAGTACGATGGGAAAAAGTGTTCTAGGAATTCAGATTACTGTAGGGTGGGGGGGGGGCACTGAGGAAGGGAGACTGGAGGAAGGGAAGATTTGGCTACTTTGGAATATGGAAATGACAGTGGCCATGGGGAAAATAACTAGAAGGGGAAAACTGCACCAGCATTCAGTTCAGCAACAAGCACTATTTATTTGCAGCAACATTCTGGTCCGAGGAGTCCTCTAAGGAAGTTGTATGTAAAGGTAACTCAGCAATAGCTAGCATTGATCAAGAGTCACTTCGTGTTGGGCACTCAGCTAAGTGCTTTACATGGGTGACCTCCTTTAATCCTCACAACAGCCCAATGAGGTGATTACTGTTATAATCATCCTCAACTAATAGATCAGGACTTTGAGATGCAGAGAAGTTAATTAACTTACCTGAAGTCTAGTGAAAGCCAAACCATGCAGTGATTTGAATGCCAAACTAGGATTTTGAACTCCCACAGTGGCAGAGGAGAGTTGCTGCAGCAGTAAAATGGGTGCTTCAGGAAAAAAGCAGTATGGTGCAATACTTAGGAGTTGGGACTTTGGCACCAAACTACCTGTTTTTCTAAAATCCCAGCTCTGCCACTTGCTAGCTGTGACATCTTAGATGTATTACTTAACTGCTCTGTGCCTCAGTTTCCTCATCTATAAAATGGGGGTAACAAAAGCATCCCGCTTTTAGGGTCTTATGAGGAGTAAATGAGATAATAAATGTAGAGCACTTAGAAACAGTGATGGCACATACCTGTATGACAACTGTTAGCTACTATCAATATGTTAGCTATTTGCTAGATGCACTGGAGAGAAGTCAGAGGCAGGGGGCCAGCAGGAGGCAAGGACTGAAGCAGCACTGCCTAGGGTGATGGCAACTGGAATAAAGAGTAAGATATTTTAAAGTAAGATTCAATAAGGTTCATTAACTAGAAATGTGGGATAAAGAAGAATAGTCAATAATGATTCCTGGTGTCATTAACTGGGAGGAAAAGGGTTTCTAATAGCAACAGGAACACTAGGAGAGGAGGTAGTTCTTGGGGGCCAAGACCACGCTTAGGGAAGGCATGGGGGGCACGTCAAGAGGACTCTGGGTTCTATCGCTAGCTCTGCCACCAGCTTGGCAGAAGCCTCCTTCCTCCTCTGGGTTTTCCCATCAGCAAAATGAAGCTTTTACACTTGAGATCTCAAACTTCTCTCCCAGCTCAGGTATTTTCCTATCTCACCTGGGAGTGCCCTAAAGGGAGACTGATACCGATGGCCTGGCTCAGGCTTTTCGAAGTTCAAGGGTAGGTGATAAGAGGAAGGCAATAACAGAAGAAGGGGACTCCCCCCCTTCTTCTTTTTTTTCAAATTGAATTATAATTGACATATAACACTATATTAGTTTCAGCTGTATGACATAACGATTTGATATTTCTGTATATTACGAAATGATCACCACAATAAGTCTAGTTATCATCTGTCACCATACAAAGTTGAGACAATATTATTGACTATATTCTCTATGCTGTACATTTCATCCCCGTGACTCACTTATTTTGTTACTGGAAGTTTGTACCTCTTAATCCCCATCACTTATTTTACTTCTCCCCTCTGGCAACCACATTTTTGTTCTCTGTATCTATGAGTCTGCTTCTGTTTTGTTTTGTTTTTTAAATGCCACATATAAGTGAAATCAAACAGTATTTGTCTTTCTCTGTCTAGTTACTTTACTGAGCATAATACCTCTACATCCATCTATGTCACTGCAAATGGCAAGGTTTCATTCTTTTTACGGCTGAGTAATATTCCATATATATATATCACCTCTTCTTTATCCATTCATCTATCAGTGGGCACTTAGGTTGCTTCCATATCTTGGCAATTGTAAATAATGCTGCAGTGAATATAGGGGTGCATATGTCTTTTCAAATTAGTGTTTTTGGTTTCTTTGGAAAAATACCCAGAAGTGGAATTGTTGGATCATATGGTAGTTCTATTTCTAATTTTTTTGAAAAACCTTCAAACCATTTTCCATAGTGGCTGCACCAGTTTACAATCTCAGCAGCAGTGTATGAGGGTTCCCTTCTCTCCACATATTTGCGGTCTTTCTGATAATAGCCATCCATTCTGACAGGTGTGAGGTGGTGCTCCCTTATTTTTCTTCATTCCCCCTTAAATATTGCACCTCCGGTCCTGCAAAGGCCCCCTCCCTTGAGATCCCTGCACCTCTCAAGAGATTCTGGGGAGCAGTGTTGGAGAAAGTCAAGGTCAGTGTTTGATTTAATGCACCGTCTTCCACTTGACTGGTTCCTGACTCAGGCTTTGTTTTTCTACCAGATTAGAGAAGAAAGGAGAGGTTGTTTTTAAAAGTTCACTGTCCTTAGCACTGACATCAGAAACACAGCGACAGTGAAAATGGAACCCTTGGTGGTGGCAGCAGCCCAGGAGAGCTTGTGTTTACCCACATGGCACACCTGAGGGGGAGGAGCGTTACCTGCCCAGGTGCACCCGGAACTGGCCCTAGGCTGGTGCGTGCAGCGGGCCTTCCATTCAGAAGGGCTGTGGGAGAATGGGCAGGCGCTTTTCTGAGAAGAGCTGCAGTTTGAAACGGAGTTTCACATAAAGTAAAATAGAATGACAAAACCTAGGCTGAATAATGAACATGTTGAACGCATGCCAATCAACTTAGACAGAAACAAACACTGGGAGAAAAATGTTTTTTCAAATAAAGTATTACTTCCACAACGTAGTGGCATAGTACTACACAGAGGAGGTGTCTTCTCCTTTTTTAAAGTTGGCAACTGTGCTTAGACCATTTTCCTCAGATTGCACAATATTTAGGAACTAAAATTAATTCTTACATATAGTGATTGGGAGTCATTTACAAAACCTTAATTGGCTCTCAGAGTTAATGATTAGAGGGAACTTTGACATTAAGTAGGCTCTTTTCAGTTCACACAGAGTCATCACTGTTACTCATGTCAGCAAATATTTATTGGGCATTTTTGTATTAAATAAAATCCTACTTGGCAAAAGTATTTTAAACACTTTAAAGCACTGTGCAAAAATGTTCGTGTGCTTAGCAGATTCATAGATTTCAAAAACCTTATGCCCCACATTTTACAGATAGAGAAACTGAGGTTCTGGGAAGCAAAAAGTCTTACCGATGATCATTCCCTATTTTAAATATAGTGCCAGCCTGTGAGGATTTAAGGAGATGAGACATGCAAGTAATTGATAATCTAGCTCAAGAGAGATAGCACCAAGAAATGGAACCCATGGTGTTTAATTCCTTGTTTGTGCCCAATAGAATGCCCAATGCTTCTGAGGGTGAACTGGAGACCTAGGAGGCTGCATCTTCCATGCAAGTTTGGAGAGACCATAGTGAAACCTAAAAGAGAAGAGGACACAGAAGTGACTAGAAGTATATCCATGGCCCCCTGGAGAGATGGCAGGCTGCTGAAGACTGCTGGTGACCACCCTGAGACAAGTGCCTGGTCTCTAGGGGGGGGGCCGGGCGGGGGGGGGGGGGGGGGGGCACTCTGTTTTTAAGCAGCACCCGCAGGAGACTTCAATTATTGGCTAAGTATCAACAGAGAAACCATGGGGAAAGTAGGGCATGGTGTGGCGAGAACCCATCCTTTGGCTAAGTCATTCCACTGGAGTCAATCTCAGTGAAATAATCACTGTTAAATAGTCTCAGTGAAATATGGACAAAGCTTTATACACTCCAGAATTATTTATAATTGCCTCTGTTCTCCTTATTTCTCTCTCCACTCCTTGCACCAGTCATACTGAAATACTTGTAGTTCCTCTGAACTTGCTGCATTTTTTTTCACATCCCTACTTTATATACATAAAATATTTCTATCTCCTTTCACTTTTTATTCTTTATCATGCTTCTAGAATGAGCTAAGGGTCACCTCCTTCCAGCATTTTCTTGTCGCTAAATTTTTGCGGCTAAATTGTGTCTCTTTAAAATTCCTGTGTTAAGGCCCTGACCCCACTCCAAGCCTCAGACTGTGACTGTGTTTGGAGATAGGGCCTTTAAAGAGGTGATTCAGTTAAAACGAGACTGTATGGGGATGATGACTCAATCTGACCGGTGTCCTTATAAGAAGAGGAAATTTGGACGTACAGACACCAAGGGTGCACACACACAGAGGAAAGGTCACATGAGGACACAGTGAGAAGGCCACCAAATGCAAGGTAAGGAGAGGCCGCAGAAGGAACCAAAGCTACTGACACCTTCATCTTGGATTTTTATCCTCCAGAACTGTGAGAAAATACATTTCTGTCGTTTAAGCCACCCAGTCTGTGGTACTTGTAGGTCCTTTCCCCTTTGGGTTAATGGCACTCCTCGTGCCTCCTCTTGTCATCTTATTTTAATTGTATATGTCTGCTTCCCAGTCATTTTTCTTCCACATTTTGAGTTCCTGGAAGTCTAGACTTACTCACTTTTATATCTTCAAACCAAGCCCAGTGCTTGACTCCTGAATGCCAAGGGTTCAATAAATGCAGAATGAATTAATTCCTCTGAATGAAAACAATATGCAATGTAAATGAGAAACAATGAGGAACAGGATACGCAAATTATATTCATATGACTAAAACAATGCTTACAACCAATTTTTAATAATGTGAGAGAAATGCTTATGTTCTTATAGTAAGTGAAAAAAAGGTAGGATAAGAGATTCTACCTTCAGGATGGGCACAACTATATTAAAATGAATCAAAGGCAACTCAAAGGAATTATGCAAAATATTCCTAGTGCCTCACCCGGGTAGTGGCGTTATGGATATCTGCCTTAGTTCTTGCTTCCTATTTTGGAAATTTGCACCCCTGGTATTTCCTATTGAAAGTCAATCTGTACTTACCTCCTTTGTTGCAACTCTCCTTCTGTATTTCAGTTTTCTGGTTTCTTATTCCACCGTTTTACTAGTCAAGATTATATACTCCTTGCAACCGGAGCAGTGTTTTTGTACTATGGTTTCTTGGGTGCTTGGCATATCGTATTAAACACTAAACATTTAGTCATTCACTAAATAATTCTTCAATGCATGATGGCAATAACAACCACAAAAATGAAAGTTTTTTGTTGTTATTTTTAAGGAAACTCTCATTAAACCTCTTTTTCTTATGTCTGGCAATCCAGAAATATGTGAGCAAAGATGACAGTTTTCACTATGAATGGAGGCCAGTAATGATTCAAGTAACCTTGCATCCAAAAAAGGGATAAAATGGGTCCACAGAGCAGAGAAGGGTTTTGTGATTTGGGAAAACTTTCTGAAAGGCCCAGGTGTGCAACATGCTGAGGGTGGAGAAAGAAAACCTGACTGTATTTTGTCAGATTTCTTCAAAATCCCTTAGCAGTCAGTCACTTTGTTCATCTAAAACTTGACGTCATGGTAAGATAACACATGAGTGTTTACAATGAAAAGTTACTAGCAAAACACATGGAGTGTCTAGTTGCCACAGCTAACACTTTTTGCTCTCTGAAGTTTAGCCTCAGTTTCTGGTGAAATTTAATAATGAATATCTACATCCACACTTGTAGATGGGAGTGGACCTGTCTCGTAAATACTAGGTCAAGGTTTCCTTCCGAAGCTTAAAAACAGCGGAGTGACTATTTGTGGCACTTACCATAGAGCCCCTCTGTGAGCTCAGCACTCTGGGTTCATCTTAGCTTCACTCACACACTCAAAACAGGAGAAAACTCAGTGGGCCCGAAGCAAAGGTGGGATCTTAGAAAAACACAGCTGCCAGTGTTAGCATGTGTGTAAATGTTTCTCTCTGTCGTGCCCATGCTGCTTTCTTATTTGCTTGGCTCTGAAAGCTAAGCTTTGGGGCTTTAAACTTAATCCCGTCAGACCTGAATTGATGCTTCTTAATTATGCCTGTGATGTAGTAAATCAACACCCTATTAGGAAGTCATTCAAGCATTAAATATTTAGGAACGTATTACAAGAGAATTGCAACATGTAAGGCCTCAGGCAGGAAAAGATGTTGCTAATCTGTTCCACGTACGGAGCAGTGCTAACTGACATTGTGCAAACCAGGACAGGGCTTCTGGTCATATGTCCGTTCATATATTTCATCAAATCTCACCTTTCAAATAACAAAAACATCCGGTATAACCTCCCTCCTTCACCTTTCCTACTTATTTCCTTCTTTGTGGTTCCCTTTAAGCTGAAATTAAGTCCTAGTTGTGGCACATGAGCCTAGTTGCTCTGTGGCATGTGGGATCTTCCCCAATCAGGGCTTGAACCCATGTACCCTGCATTGGCAGGCAGATTCTTAACCGCTGAGCCACCAGGGAAGCCCATGTTGGAAGATTTTTAATCACAGTTCTATTTCAGTGCTTGTGATTGGTCTGTTTATGTTTTCTACTTCTTCCTGATTCAGTCTCGGAAGGTCGTGCTTTTCTAAGAATTTGTCCGTTTCTTCCAGGTTGCCCATTTTATTGGCATATAGTTTCCTGTAGTAATCTCTCATGATCCTTTGTATTTCTGCATGTCAGTTGTTACTTCTCCTTTTTCATTTCTAATTCTGTTGATTTGAGTCTTCTCCCTTTTTTTCTTGATGAGTCTGGCTAAGGGTTTCTCAATTTTGTTTCTCTTCTCAAAGAACCAGCTTTTAGTTTTATTGATCTTTGCTACTGTTTTCTTCGTTTCTATTTCATTCATTTCTGCTCCATATTTATGATTTCTTTCCTTCTACTGACTTTGGGTTTTCTTTGTTTTTCTTTCTCTAGTTGCTTTAGGTGTAGGGTTAGATTGTTTATTTGAGATTTTTCTTGTTTCTTGAGGTGAGATTGAATTGCTGTAAACTTCCCTCTTAGAGCTGCTTTTGCTGCGTCCCATAGGTTTTGGGTCGTGTTTTCGTTGTCATTTGTTTCTATGTATGTTTTGATATCGTCTTTGATTTCTTCAGTGACCTCTCGGTTATTTAGTAGCGCACTCTTTAGCCTCCATGTACTTGTGTTTTTTACAGGTTTTTTTTCCTGTAATTGATTTCCAATCTCATAGCATTGTGGTCAGAAAAGATGCTTGATATGATTTCAATGTTGTTAAATTTTCTGAGGCTTGATTTGTGACCCATGATGTGATCTATCCTGGAGAATGTTCTGTGTGCAGTTGAGAAGAAAGTGTATTCTGCCACTTTTGGGTGGAATGTTCTATAAATACCAATTAGATCTATCTGGTCTATTGTGTCATTTAAAGCTTGTGTTTCCTTATTTATTTTCTGTTTGGATGATCTGTCCATTGGTGTAAGTGGGGTGTTAAAGTCTCCTACTATTATTGTGTTACTGTCAATTTCCCCTTTCATGTTTGTTAGCATTTGCCTTATGTATTAAGGTGCTCCTATGTTGGGTGCATAAACATTTATAATTGTTATATCTTCTTCTTGGATTGAGCCCTTGATCATTATGTTGTGTCCTTCCTTAGCTCTTGTAACAGTATTTATTTTAAAGTTTATTTTATCTGATATGAGTATTGCTACTCCAGCTTTCTTTTTTTTTTTTTTTTTTTGCGGTACGCGGGCCTCTCACTGCTGTGGCCTCTCCCGTTGTGGAGCACAGGCTCCGGATGCGCAGGCTCAGCGGCCATGGCTCACGGGCCCAGCCGCTCCGCGGCATGTGGGATCCTCCCGGACTGGGGCACGAACCCGTATCCCCTGCATTGGCAGGCGGACTCTCAACCACTGCACCACCAGGGAAGCCCTCCAGCTTTCTTTTGATTTCTATTTGCATGGAATATCTTTTTCCACCTCTTCAATTTCAGTCTGTATGTGTCCCTAGTCTGAAGTGGGTCTCTTGTAGACAGCATATATATGGGTCCTGTTTTTGTATCCATTCAGCCAGTCTGTGTCTTTTGGTTGGGGCATTTATCTATACATATTATAGATATGTATGTTCCTATTAACATTTTCTTAATTGTTTTGGGCTTGTTTTTTTTTTCCTTTTTTTGCGGTACATGGGCCTTTCACTGCTGTGGCCTCTTCTGTTGCGGAGCACAGGCTCTGGACGCGCAGGCTCAGCAGCCATGGCTCATGGGGCCCAGCTGCTCCGCGGCATGTGAGATCTTCCTGGACCGGGGCACGAACCCGTGTCCCCTGCATCGGCAGGCGGACTCTCAACCACTGCGCCACCAGGGAAGCCCCTGGGCTTGTTTTTGTGAGACTTTTTCGTCTCTTGTGTTTCCCGCCTGGAGAAGTTTCTTTAGCATTTGTTGTAAAGCTGGTTTGGTGGTGCTGAATTCTCTTAACTTTTGCTTGTCTGAAAAGCTTTTGATTTCTCCATTGAATCTGAATGAGATCCTTGCTGGGTAGAGTAATCTTGGTTTTAGGTTTTTCCCTTTCATCACTTTAAGTATATCCTGCTACTCCCTTCTGGCCTGCAGAGTTTCTGCTGAAAAATCAGCTGATAACCTTATGGAGATTCCTTTGTATTTTATTTTTTGCTTTTCCCTTGCTGCTTTTAATATTTTTTCTTTGACTTTAATTTTTGTTAGTTTGATTAATATGTGTCTTGGTGTGTTTCTCCTTGGATTTATCCTGTTTGGGACTCTCTGTGCTTCCTGGACTTGATTGACTATTTCCTTTCCCATGTTAGGGAAGTTTTCCACTATAATCTCTTCAAATATTGTCTCAGCCCCTTTCTTTTTCTCTTCTCCTTCTGGGACCCCTATAATTCAAATGTTGGTACATTTAGTGTTGTTCCAGAGGTCTCCAAGATTGTCTTCAACTCTTTTCATTCTTTTTTCTTTGTTCTGCTCCTCAGCAGTTTATTTCCACCATTCTGTCTTCCAGCTCACTTATTCGTCCTTCTGCCTCAGTTATTATGTTATTGATTCCTTCTAGTGTATTTTTCATTTCAGTTATTGTGTTGTTCATCTCTGTTTGTTTGTTCTTTAGTTCTTCTAGATCTTTTTTTTTTTTTTTTTTTTTTTTTTTGCGGTACGCAGGCCTCTCACTGCTGTGGCCTCTCCCATTGCAGAGCACAGGCTCCGGACGCACAGGCTCAGCGAGCCCGCTCCGCGGCACGTGGGATCCCCCCGGACCGGGGCACGAACCCACGTCCCCCGCATCGGCAAGCGGACTCCCAACCACTGCGCCACCAGGGAAGCCCCTTCTAGATCTTTTTTAAACATTTCTTGTATTTTCTCAATCCATGCCTCCATTCTATTTCCGAGATTCTGGGTCATCTTTACTATCATTACTCTGAATTCTTTTTCAGGTAGCTTGCCTATTCCCTCTTCATTTGTTTGGTCTTGTAGGATTTTACCTTGCTCCTTCTTCTGTGACATATTTTTTTGCTGTCTCATTATTATTATTTATTTTTTGGTGAGTGGGATTGTGTTCCTGTCTTACTGGTTGTTTGGCCTGAGGCTTCCAATGCTGGGGTTTGTAGGCAGTCTGCTTGGGGGTTCCTTCCATCTTCTTGGGCATCAAGGGTCCCCACCAGCATCTGGCATGTGCCCTAGTTGTGGGGAGACATGAACGTTGTGTCTTCCCACACTGCAATCTTGACTCCGCCTTCTAAACTTTTAAAAATGTTAATATTTTACTATATTTATTTTATCTATCTATCTGTATATGTATTTATCTTTGTTGTTTTGCTGTTGTCAACCCATTTGAAAGATGCAGACATCATGGTACTTTATCCTCAAAAACAATCTCCTATTATATCACATCTCAGAAAACTAAAACTGATGAAATCTAAATTCAAAATTCCCTTCTTTCTAAGAATCCTTTTACATACTACCAGGATTCCAATCAAGGTTCATACATTGCATTTGATTGTTATGATGTGCTGGTCTGTTTTATTCTAAAATAGTCTATCCATGGTTTTGTTTTCTGATTGTTTATTTTCAAGACATTGACATTTTGGAAGAGTTCAGACCAGTTGTCTTACAGAATGCTCCCACTTTGGGATTTGATTGATTGTTTCCTACTAGTGTCTAACTCATTCCTCTATCCCCTGCATTCCCTGTAAACTGGAAGTTAGATCTAATGGAAATTTGTGAGTTTTAATTAGATGAAAGTACAGTGTAATCTGGGAAGTGGTGATCCATTTTCTGGGTATTGACTGGATTAAACACCATTTGGGGGACTTCCCTCATAGTCCAGTGGTAAAGAGTCCGCCTTCCAATGAAGGGGATGTGGGTTCGGTCCCTGGTGGGAGAACTAAGAGCCCACATGCTGCGGGTCAACTAAGCCCTCGAGCCACAATTAAGACCCAATGCAGCCAAAAATGATAAATATTAAACACCATTTTAAGTTGTTGGTACTTTAAAAGATCATCTTTAGCCTTATAGGACTCCATTCCTATCCTTTACCCACCTAGGGAGGGATGCATGGTTATATATGGACAGAGAGGGAGAGAGAGGAAGATTTCCCTGGCAGTAAGAGGAAGAGCACTGAATTTGGAGTTTAGCCCTGAAGTTGATCATATCCCTTTCTCAGTTTCCTCATCTAAAATTTAGAATAAGTTTCTTTTTAATGGATTGTTGGTTTCAAATGAAAGATCAGAAAAGTCTTTTTTTAGTGAAATAAGAAGATCTATGTGGAAGCAGCTCTGCTTCAGGGACTGACATCCAGTTCACAGACATCCTTGATTCATCTCAAGTAAGTGAGCAAAGTATGAATCAATCAATCTATCATCTATCTATTATCTATCTATCTATATCTATTTATCTATCTATCTATCTATCTATCTATCTATCTATCTATCTATCTATCTATCTCTATCTGTCTATCATCATCTATCTACCTACCTACCTACCTACCTACCTACCCACCTATCCATCTAGAGTAATGAATTTTTGATATTTCTCAAGAGTGACTAGAAAGTGTGGTGGGGGTCAGTTTTTCAAGATGATTTAAGACAGTGGTTCTTAATCAGGGGAAATGTTGCCCTCCAGGGGCTATTTGGCAATGTCTGAATACAATTTTGGTTGTTTAACTGGGGAGCAGTTACTGGTGTTTAGTGGGTGGAGGCCAAGATGCTGCTAAATATCCTACAATAAACAGGACTGTCCCCCTCACCCCCCAGCCAAAGAATTATCCTGCTAAAGATGTCAATAGTGCCAATATAGAGAAACCTTGATTTCATATAAGGCACAATTAAATATTGAACCTTAGTCCAAAATCCTAGACCAATCCTTCAAATAAGTATTGGGAATTTGAAATTCCATGCCATGAAATAACGAATTATGAACAGAAGAAGAAAAACAGAAAGAAAAAAATGGAGATGCAAATATGTTAATCATTTCAGTTAACATAATTGCTACAGTTCAACTGAGCTTCCTCCAAGACTAAAAAGAAATCACAATCAGTTGTATAATTTTGATTATTAAAAAGGGTAACTCCTAAAGGACATTGATTTTCCTAAAATAAATTATAAAATATAATTTTCAAAAAGTGTTTTATAATACAGGGAGCAATGAGCGACCTGATGATGGGATGGGCAATAGTCTCAGTATTCATGCAAAAAATGCAGAAGTAAGTTCCATATGGCTATTTATTTTAGCGACTTAGATAAAAGCTATAGGGAAAATATTCAGGTGAAATGCCTTTAGGGTGATTCTGTGAGGCACTGGATTAATATGATTCCATTTGGAGCCTTCTGATGGTCTAATTTGATTAAAGAATTGGATTATGGTACCTGGAGGAATATAAGGTTTAAGTAAAGGCACAACTGAACCATGGCCTGGAGCCCTTATTATGTTTTTAAAAACACTTTGTAAATATACTATTTAAAAAAATAACTTTATTGAGATATTATTCACGTACCATAAAAATCACCCTTTTAAAGCAAAGAAGTCAGTGTCTTATGGCATTTTCAGAGTTGTACAACCATCACCGCTGTCTAATTTCAGAATATTTTCATTACCCCAAAAGGAAACACTGTACTTATTAGCAGTTACTCCCTCTTCATCCCCCTGAACCTCCTTCCCCCATCCCTGGAAAACACTAGTCTACTTTCTGTCTCTGTGGATTTGCTTATTCTGGACATTTCATATAAATGGAATCATACAAGATGTGGCCTTTTGTGACTGCCTTCTTTTACTTAGCATGTTTTCAAGGTTCATCCATGTTGTCACATGTGTTGATATTTCATTCTTTGTATTGCCAATCAATATTCCATTATATGGATATACTTATTCACTTTTTGGTTATTATGAATAATGCTGCTATGAACTTTGGTATGAATTTTTTTATCCTGAAAAGATATTTAATTTTGTCAAATACTTCTGCATCTATTGAGATGATCATGTGTTTTTTGTTCTTTATTCTTTTAACATAGTGTATTGCATTTATTGATTTTCATATGTGAGATCAACCTTTACATTCCTGGGATAAATCCCACTTGGTTATGGTATAAAACACTTTTTACATGTTACTGGACTTGGTTTTCTAGTTTGTTAAGGATACTTGTGTCTATAGTTATAAGGGATATTGGTCTGTAGTTTTTTTGCATTGTCTTTGTCTAGTTTTGATTATCAGGTTCATACTGGCCTCATAGACTGAGTTGGGAAATATTCCCTCCTATTTTATTTTTTGGAAGAATTTGTGAAGAATTGGTACTCTTCTTTAAATGTTTGTAGAGCTCATCGGTGAAGTCATCTATCTGGTCCTAGGCTTTTCTTTGAGGGAACTTTTAAAAATTACTAACTCAATTTCTTTACTTGTTATAGGTCTATATAGATTTCTATTTCTGCTTGAGTCAGTTTTGATACTTTGCATGTTTCTGGAAATGTATCCATTTTGTCTAGGTATCTAATGTGTTGGCATACAATTATTCATAGTATTCCTTTATAAATCTTTTAATTTCTGTAATGTAGGTAATGGTGTCCTCTCTTTTATTCTTGATTTTGGTAATTTGAGTCTTCTCTCTTTTATTCTTGATTATCTGGATAAAGATTTGTCAACGTTGTCAAAATTTTCCAAGAATCAAGTTTTGGGACATCAGTTTTCTGTAATGCTTTCTTATTCTCTTTTTAATTTATTGTCACTCTAATCTTTATTATTTTCTCCTTGGTAAATATACTATTAAATGTTTGTATAATGTGTTATAAACTACATTCTCATTTTGCTGACCATCTTTGGGCTTTAGGTTTTTTCTTCCTCCCTTTTCCCCCATTATAAATGATATCTGAGTGACCATCTCTGTGTAAGCATTTTCTCTGTTTCAAATACTTATATACGTTAATAGAGGAGAAATGGCTTTGGAGGGACACGCTGGTCCTTTAATTTACCCAGCTATTTGACATTGAACAATTTACTCAAGTTTAGGTTTCTTTAGAGATTAACATCCCTTTAGGATGTTAATCCTTTCTTGGCACCTAGGTAATGTTATTAGGTTTCTATGATTGAGATATCTTGGGCAGAGGATGTGAACATTTCTTAAAAAACTTGATACATAAAGGAATACTTTTTTATTGTTCCTTCTTATATGAAATAAGAAAAGGAAATAAATATAGATATGGAAGGAGCCACTTCCAAAGTTCCAAGATAGGTATCTGAGGGATGTGATGGTCTTTTCTATGTGTCAACTTGGCTAGACCAGTTATTCAGTCAAACACTGATCTAGCTGTTTCTGTGAAGGTATTTTGTAGATATGATTAAAGTCCTTAATCAGTTGACTTTAAATAAGGGAGATTATCCTAGACAATCAATTGGTTCAATCAGTTGACAGGTCTTAAGAGCAGGGCTGACTCTTTCCTGGAGAAGAAATCCACCTGAGTGTTCCAGCCGACCTTTCCTGATGGTCTGCCCTATGGATTTCAGCCTTGCCTAGTCAGCCTCCACAATCGTGTAGGCCAGTTCTTTGAACTAAACCTCTTAATAGATATATCCTGCTGATCCTGCTTCTCTGACTGATCACTGACTCTTACAAGGAGGACCAAATTTAATGGAAAAAAGTTAAAAATTCTAAACCTCCTTATACTACATTTATTAAGGCTGTAGACTATTCAAAATTTATTGAGTGGTTACTACCTAATGTTTATTGTTCTAGTTGCTGGGACTATAGGAATGAATAAAATAGAGAAAATTCCTGTCTTCGTGGAGGTTACATAGCAACCGTAACAATATTGACCACCTGCTACAGCATCCACATGTGGAGGATAAAAAGGTGAACTATACCTTCTCTCTTGGACCTTGTAATTAGTCCATGAATATTTGAATTGGTATGAAGGAGCGTGGCACTGAGCATGAATTTTAATTGTAGGAACACATAATTTCTAATGAAGAGATAAAATCAGGTATTTCAGAGGAGCTATGAGGTACCTCTTGAAGGGATATTTGAGATCTTTAGGGTCCTGAGACTTCTTTAACAAATAAAATTATATTTTAAAAATGAAACTAAGTTCATAAGTGTATTTAGATGTACCCTAAAAAAATCACATAAGCTTAAAAAAATTATAAAGGGAATTTTTAGTAAAGCCCCAAGAGGTTTCACTTTGGCTTTCTTTGTGAGCAATATGAACTATTTAAGTGTATTTGAAGAGTCCAGTGACAAAGAACAATGTGCAAATAGTGAGACGTTTCTGTTGTTCTCCACTTGAACACCTGGTTCTATTTCATTTTGTGCCTGCAGCTGTTGTGCAATTTGCAGAACCTTGAGCTGTTTGGACTCTGCTTTCTAGACTGGATTAGATTACAGGTAACCTCATGGTGGAGGTGTATTTTGGATCAACTTACTTTTGAAACGTTTCTGAAAGAAATTCTTCGGTAATGGGACTTCCATACAGTAGCTCAATCAGTATTGCCTTAATTTGCCAATTTTGGTGAGGCATTTTTTCCTTTGACAAAAACAAAACAAGAAGAACAAATGGGTTCTTTTTCTTTATTACTATAAAGAAGCAACAGCCTTCAGCAAACAGACGATAACAAACAACCTTCTGGAGATCTTGAGATATGGACCCGTAGTTTATAGTGGGATGAACATCTGTCGACTTGCGTGAGACAATCATACCCACCTACTGGCCTGCAATCCTTTCACCATTACCGAGCAATTCTTTTTTGTTGCCGGGAGCCTAAAGGAAACAATCACCTATAGCTGGGCTTGTTCCTTGTTTGCTCTAGAAGCCAAAACTGCCAGCACTGAAAATAGGTCACAAGTGACTAGCAGTCCCTGAGAGGCTCACAGGAAGTAGCTGCAAAGGTCAGGGGAGGTTTTTAAAGATTATCTAAGAGGCCAGTGAATGACAGGCCTACAGGTGTTTCTCTGCTTGGCATCTGGAACAGCCACGTGGAGGAGCTGCCTCGGAGACAGACTGACAGGTGTGGAGATGTGAGCCTGGTGCCTAAGCCCCATGAAGGAGGTGCCTTTGCTCTGTTGTACAAAAAGCCTATGACTATATACAGTATAGGGAAATCATCTTTCAGGACTCAAAGGATGATCAGGAAGGATTTACGGCATTAACTGCAGAAACCCAACACAATAGCCCCAAGTGGAGAGTCAAGGTTGCGATGAACAATCTCTGAATTAATTCCAACCCTGAGATGTTGGGATCCCATGACATCAGGTATATGTTTCTACTAATACTTGTTTTCATGGATCATTTGTTACTGAAGTTTATACCTTAATGCTGTTTCACTGAGAAAATTGTTATAGTACAAATGTCAGGGTACAGTTACAATCTTGACATTACTTTTCACTTGTCTTATTGGCCAAGAACACAATTTCAGAACCAGCTTGACCCTGGGAACTACTAGGCTCAATAATAACCATTGCCTCTCCCCGAATAAAGAGGCAGGATACCATAGAGCAGGGATCAGCCAACTTTTTCTGTAAAGGGCCAGATATTATAAATATCTGGGGCTTTGTGGGTCATATGGTCTCTGTCACAACTACTCAACTCTGCTGTTGTAACACAAAAGCAGCCATAGACAATATGTAAATGAATGAGTATGGCTGTGTTCCAATAAAACTCTATTTTTAAAATCAGGCAGCTGGCTTTGACTTGGGGCCCTAAAGGGTAAAAGTACAGACTTTGGAGTCAGGTTCAAATCCTGGCACTATTACTTGCTAGCTGTGTGACCTTAAAGAACTTAATTAACCTCTCTGTGCTTTGCTCTTTTCGCATCTCTAAATTGATAATAGTACTTACACCACAGTGTTGTTATAAAGATTAAATAAGTAAATGTGTAAAGTACTTAAACAGTGCCTAGCAGATAGTAAGTGTTATACAAGTGTTTGTTAGATAATTAACCATCCTGTGAAGTAGGTAATATTATTCCTATTAAAACTGAAATTTGAAGAAATAAATATGTTACTTCTAAGAAGGCTAAGACTGGAACCTAGTTTTCCCATCTCCAGTACAATTGTTCTTTTCTCATCAGAGGTGAAATCATTACCTCTAAACACAGAGAAATCCTGGGAACAGCCTAAGGGGGCAGGCTTTGTCCCTAAAACCGTCATTTAAAGAGCTGCTTGCATTTCTCCTCTCCCTGTCCACAGGAGGAGGCCCTATAGGCAGTAGTGTGCTGGAGCTGATTTGTGTTGGCTCATTAGAGCAGATTGCTAAATTTTCAGGAATCTGTGAGCTGTATAAACTGTTGGTAGCTTGAAAATGGCCGTGGTGGGAGTATTTACACCATGAAACTGGCAGGTGCTCCAAATCAGGGCTTTTTTCCTCCAGGAGGCCTGGAGCACTAGCACATGAGTGGCTACATGCCAGCAGTGAGCACCCCTCCAAGCAGGGGTCCTATGATCTAAGCGAGTTTGTAAACAATATTCAGCGGCATGTGACCCACCATATCCTAGTGTACCATGGCCTGAGAAGAATGCGCATCCCTGGCTTTCTGTCTCGTGGCAGAGACAGAAAAGATTACATGCTTTGTTTAGCAACAGAAACGAGTCAGTGGCCCCTGGACTCTGATTTCTATACATCTGATTCACAGCTCTCTTCTTATTCCTGTTCCAACACACTCGTGTGCATGCACACACACACACACACACACACACACACACACACACACACACACAGAGGCCTGTGTGGTTCAAGCTAAATAGGGACAAAACGACCTAAGAGGGGCTAAGGGAAAGAGAGAGCTTGTTAGGCAAACATCATAAAGTACTTTTAATGGTCACTTTTTATAGGAAAGGCAGTGAGTGCTGTGGCATTTTGTTTTTAGTCTTCTAAATTTTTCTTTTTTACTTTTTTTTTTTTGGCTGTGTTGGGTCTTTGTTGCTGTGCACAGGTTTTCTTCTAGTTGTGGTGAGCGGGGGCTGCTCTTCATTGTGGTGTGCAGGTGTCTCATCGTGGTGGCTTCTCTTGCTGCGGAGCACAGGCTCTAGGCGCGCAGGCTTCAGTAGTTGCAGCGCATGGGCTCGGTAGTTACGGTTTGCGGGCTCTAGAGCCCAGGCTCAGTAGCTCCGCGGCATGTGGGATATTCCCAGACCAGAGCTCGAACCCGTGTCCCCTGCATTGGCAGACAGATTCTTAACCACTGTGCCACCAGGGAAGCCCCTTTTCTAGTCTTTTCTAAGGTGAAGTCTTCCTGAACACTGTCCTCTAAACTGTGGGAGCAGCGGAAGAAATACAAAAGAGGGCTGGAGTCAGTCAGAAGGACAGTAAGACAAATCACTTCCTCTTATGAAGTTGTGAATCTCATTTTTCTTCTCTATAAAATGGGAAGCTTAATCATGCCATTGTTAGTTTGACATGGTGGTTGTGAAAATCAATGACAGTTTGTTATTCATTTAGTCGACATACTTGTTACTGAGGACCATCATTAGCCCGGTCCTCCACTAAGTGGTAAGGATCCAGAGATGGGTGAGTTGGGTCCCTGCTCATGAGAAAGTCAGAATCTGGGTGTTTAAACAGATAATCCAAAGAGTTTGGATCCCAGAGGCTGGATCCCTGTGGCTTCATTTGGTCGTACTGATGAAGAGTTTGACCCTGGAGCCAAGTTGCCTGTGTTGAATCCTGGCTGTGTGTTGTTTATTAGCTCTGTGACTTTGAGTGAGTTATTTAGTATCTTTTCCTATTCTGTAAAAGGGAGTTTTAAGCTCTCCTCAGTTTCATCTTTAAACATTGAGATGATAATAGTACCTACTTCCTGGATTATTCCAAAGATTAAATGAGATAATACATGTAAACTTCCTCAGTTTAAAAAAATACAGATAATAAAATCTATTAAAAAATACAGATAATACAAATAAAAATCTCTTTAAAAATACAGATAATAGTAACTACTGCTGCTTTTAGTATTGGCATTGTTGTGATGATCAAATAACACACAAAAGTACTTAGAACTGTAGAAACAAAAACACAAATTCAACATAGACTAATGGAAGACACAGACGCTAAACAGGTACTTGTTCAAGGTTGCAAATGCAGTAAAAAAGATGCACAGAATAGGGATGCTTAGCCTGAGAGTCAGGAAAGGCATTTAACAGAGATGACGTTTGGGAATGTAAGTTCATTCATTCATTCATTCATTTGACAACAAACATTTGAGAGTCTACCATATGCCAGGCTTCATCTAGTGCTTGATATATAGTGATAAACCAAACCGATTCCGTCTTTGCCAGTAGCTGCACCAAAAGATGGCTTCTGGGGAAGGCAGGGGAAGTGCTTCCTGTGTCCCTTCCCCTTAATTCCAAAAATCCTTTCCCCATTTACAAACATGGACAACTGATCCTTTTTCAGTTTTATATAAAGTGTCATGGAAGCATAGCCGCAAGACAAACCCTCATTTCTTCATCCAAAAAGACCACTACTTTTAAGCCCCTTCTAGAAAAATTCTTGAGTTGTAATCAGTCCTCATCTTCACAGAATTGAAATCAGGTGGGAGAGACAGGTGTTAAATATGTACATAAACTCACAGGTAATTAAAATTGTGGTAATGGTTATAAAGAAAATAAATGGAGGTCATCAGAAAATAAAGGAAAGAATAAATAGCCAGGGAAGGCCTTTTTCAAGAACTGAGGTACACGTATTTAAGGCATGAGCTGAACTTGTACGAGTTAGCCAGGCAAGGAAACAAGGGAAAGAGAGAAAGAAAAGGTTGTGCAAAGGCCCTGGGGCAGGAAAGAGTGTGGCATGTTTGAAGAGCTGAAAGAAGGCTTACTGTGGTTGGAATGAGGTGAGGTAGGAAAGGATCTAGGGTGGGGGGAAGGTGAGGGTGCAGGAATGCCACTGAAGGGGGAGTGATGGGCAGGCCGCGTCTAACCCTGGACTTTGTAGGTCAAAGAAGTTCACATTTTAATCTCAGTGAAATGGGAAGCAGTTGAAAACTTTTATCAGAAGCTATGCTCGGAGTCACACACAGTAATACACTCTGGCTGCTGTGTAAGAATGGATTGGAGGGTGGTAAGTGTGAAAGTGGGGAAATCAGTTGGGGGCTGAGGTAGTAGTTCCAGGTGAGAGAGAAACTTGAGAGGTGGCTTGGATTATTCTAGTGGAAGTAGAGATGGAGAGAGGTGGAAGGATTTGAAGTGGATTTGATATTGGAATGGAAAGAATGATACCCAGGTTTCTGGCTTGAGCAGCTGGGTAGGTGACAGTGTCTTTTGCTGATGAGAAAGTCTGAGAACGTAGCTGGTTTGGAGAAGAAGGGGAAGAGCTGGGTTTTGGATAAGTGAATTTATGAGGTACCGGTGAGACATGTGAAGATGATATGGACGTATGGCCCAGAGACTCTGAAGTGAGACCTGGGCTGCAGGTATATATATATACGGTTGTGAGTTATTAATGTACATGCAGACAATAGCTACAGCCATGGTATTTGAGGTCATCACAGGGAGTGAATGTGGATCAGGGCTCTCATCCTTTTTTGAGGTTCCAGATGTCTTTGAAAAGCTGATAGACACTATACTTCTTCGTTTAAAGTATTTTCATTCAAGTTTAAGGAATTTATAGACCCCCTGAAGCCCATCCACAACTCCTGTAAGGTCCATAGATGACAAATGGAAAAAAAAAAAAAAGACCCAAGCAATAAGACTTGTATATACAGAAAAACAGGCCCTGGATTGAGCCCTGGAGAGCAGCACCATTTAGAGGTGAGACAGAGGAAGTATCCACAAGAGTCTGGGATGGCGTAGACAAAGACAGAGGAGCAATTCCAAAAGAGACTTATTGAAACTGAGAGAAAAGCCTTTCAAGAATGGGAGATAAGTGTTGCTGAGAGGTCTGAGAGATAAAGACTGAGAAGTGTCCACGGAGGTTGGCAACAGCAGTGACCTTTGGGAGGCCCAGGACTGTACTTATGAAGGGTTAGAGCTCTCGGGAGGAGGCATTGCCTGCTCCTCTGCAAAAACTGGAGTGAGGGAGAGATACTGGATGCAGAGGTGGGTTGATGTGTAGACTTGCAGGTGTTCCCTCTTGATGGCCTGCATTTTTTTCAGTGAACTAGAAGGTAAGGTGATGGTGAGAGAGGAAGACAATTGAGAACAAGGGTGGAAAGTGAGGTTAGAGCTTAGTAAGAGGACTGTTACCTATTTGGGGTTGTGATCAGGGGTTGGGTCTTAAAGAGCGAGTAGGATCAGAGGAGGGAAGGGCTGGGCTCAGTATGAACAGAAGTGTGGGCACGGAATCATCGTGGGCCAAGAGCCAGCCAGGCTTCCAGAACTTCTCAAGGCTTGCTGCACTCCCTTTCTCTTCATCCTGGGCTTCTCTTTTTTCTGGCTTGTCTTTCCCCTCAGCCTATAAACATGCTCAAGCTTTACCCAGTGACTCAGCAACTCCTCTCATCAGTGTCCAAATTCTCTTCTTTCCATACCCAAAACATCTGTAACAGGAAACTTTATGAAATCTTCAATTGCTCTTGTTCTTCCTATAGTTTTCCCTTGCTTGGTTGTGTGTTGACTTATTTTGGGGATGTTGGCTGCTTTTTGAAGTCTGGAGCTCTGCGTGGTCTTTTAAAAGCCTGAGTGCATTGATAAGTTCATGCTGGGTTCCTTGGAGATACAAGCAACAGCCAGATGACGGGGGAACCCCTGCAGGATTTTAGATAGGTATGTGTTTTAGACAGTTCACTCTGGAGGCTGCGTGGAGGATGAATTTGTCTGAAGGAGACTGTTAGGAGGCTGCTGTAATAGTTCAGGCTGGAGAGGATGGCTGGAACTTTTGCCAGTGGGAATGGAGGTAGAGATTTGAGGGTTACTGAGGTGAAATAGAAATGACTGGATGATTGGATAACACAAGAGGCTGAATCCAGGATGACTCACACTCATTCCCAACTTTCTAATTCTGATGGCTGTGGATGGTGGTGCCAACAGCTGAGGGAGGAGCTGCTATGAAGGCAGAGGATGAGTTCGGTTTTGGACAAGCTGAGTTCGGGGCGCCCCTGTGATATCTAGATAGAGCTGCCTGGTAGGCAGTTGGATATTTGGGTCTAACTTTTGTGGAAGAGGTCTGGGCTGGTGATCACTGATTTGGTAATCGAAACTGTGAGGATGGAGGTGATTTCCTAAGAGTGGAATGAGACGAGCTGTGGGCTTGCAGTGGAGTCTTCCATATAAGGTGCAGACTCACAATTGGTGGTAAAACAGGATAGAAAGGGGCAGGGCACAACTTTTTAAAAAAATGACATAGCCATAGTACATGACAAAAACTACTGAGAAGCACCTAGGTCCAAGATGGTGGAGGATTCGACTTCCAGTAGACCTTGCGCCTCATTATACGCTCATTGTAATACCATGCTAAATGACACACCCACAGGCCCATGACAGTTTTGAGGCCAACCATAAAAGGTCAAAAAGTGGAAATCCCCACCCCTTCCCCGAAACAGTTGAAATAATCTTCCCACTCATTCGCTTACGAAATCTATGCCATATTTCAAGGACTCTTGCTTCTTGCCTTCCGAGATGGCCCACACTCTGTCTGTGGAGTGCGTTTCTCTCTAAATAAATCTGATTTTTACCTACCACATCGTCTCCGAATTCTTTCACAATGAAGAAGGAACCTTAAATTCACGGGCAACAGTGGCACTTAAGGTGCCACCCAAGGAGGAAGAGGCTTTATTTACTGATGTGAGAACTGGAAGAGTTCTCACATCTTCTGAAAACCAAGAGAGTATTGAGATTCCAGAGGTGGAAGTCATCTGAGCTGTCAAATGTAGCAGAGAGATTCAGAAAGATAAGGGTCTGCAGGATGCCTGCTAGATTTGGGAAAATGAAGGTCATGGGTTACTCTTGCCCTAACAGGGTGAGGAAAGGTGTTGGGGTGGGGGGAGAAGAGGGGAAGCTTGAGTGCCTAGTGCTGAGAAGGGAGGAAGTGCAGTCAGCAGGATAGACCACCGTTTAAGAGGTCTGTATGAAAGGAAGAGAGATAGTTTTGTTGTTAGAACCTAAGCTTGTTTAAAGGCTGAGGGAAAACAGTGACGAGCCAAGGAGCCCAGAGAGGTGAGGAAGGAGGCTTTAAGGGCTCCACGCCGCCAAGACAGCTTCTTAGAGTTTGCCCAACGCTTCCACGCTCCTTATCTCATTTAATCATTTGAGGGGGAAAACAAACGGTGAGACTGAGCCCAGGAATCGGGGAGTAGAGCTGTAGATCCATCCTGGTCCAGCGCGCAGTCCATGCCACGTGGTACCAGGAAGTGCGCGGAAACCGTCCAGCTCCACACAACCTACGGGCCAGGAGCAGCGTGTTCCTGGCTCCCGGTGAGGTGACATCGGTGCCGCGGACTTGGGGATGTGTGCTGCCCCCAGATGAGGTGTCAATACGTGTCACGGACCAAGGGTGGCAGCCCCCCGCCTAGTGTTATCATGTGCTATGAACCGGAGCATGAACGCTCCCTGCCCTCGGCAAATATGCCCAAGTGCTGTGCACCAGAGGTCGTTGAGTCTCCTCCTTTCTTACGCTCCAGCAGCTGGGAGTTCTGTTAGCCGTAAGGTGAATGACAGTAACAGTGATAGCCGGGCCTTAAGGGCGCGGGCAAGGTAGTCTCACGGCCGACAGATGGCGGGAGCCCGAGGAGGCAGATGGCTGAGCGCGCTCCTCGCGCGAGTCACCGAAGGGACGTCGCGAAAACCAAACTCGCGATTTGTTCATCCGGCCGGGGCCCTTCTCCGAGATAAATCTTCTGCGGAGGGAAGTATTTAATTTGCATCCAGCGCTGTCGGAAGAAACTCCTTACCGCTGGAGGCGGTGTAGTGGGTACGTGGGAGCTTTCTCTTGGGTACGTCTTCCAGTCCTCAGCCCAAGGTCGGGCGAGCCTAGCAGGTTGTTAAATGCAATTTATAGTTTTTGGTTTGTTTTTGGAGGGGGGAGTCTGCTGTTAAGGAATGAAAGGTACCTGGATTGCGAGCCAGGATCTGACCTCCTCTCCATCATTCTAGTACAAGCTACCTCTGTGACCTTGACTCGGCGCAAGTTAAGCTAGGCCCTTCACTGCGACTCAGTTTCCCTGTTCATAAAATGGGGTTTTGGACTATGATCTGGTCTGCAGGGCCAGGATGGCAAATTCCACCTCCTCCCGCCAAAAAAATGAAGTCCTCCATTAGGAACATCCCCTCCCCAACAGCCGGCTCCTCCGTAGTGCCCTCCCTCACCCTTTTTTTTCTCCTCCTGCCTGGGGGGACGGGACCAAACGGGAGGAGGTGGGCGGGGCCGCCCCTCGCCCCGCCCACAACGCCCCTCCCCTCCCGACTTCCCCTCTGCGCCCCTCCGCCTTCGGCGCTGGATGAGGCAATCACGTGACCTCACATCCGGCTCGGGAGTCCCGAGCTCGCCGCGCGCGCTCCCCCGCAGCCCGCCGGCTCTCCCCGCAGCGTGATCCAGGCGCCACCGCGGAGGGGAGGGGGGGTTCGCTACGTCGGTGGCGGCGGAAGGCCGTTTCGGAGTGCAGAACGCCCCCCTCCCCTGCCTACCTCCCCCTGCTGCCCGCCCTTGTTCTCGCCCTGCTCCGGCTACACGCCGCCGCCGCGGGCGCAGAGGAGGAGAGCGCGGACGCTCCTGCGCCCGCCTCGGCCCGGGCCCCGCCGCGGCTCCTCCCTCCCCTCACCCCGAGCCGCAGCGTGCGGCGGCGGCGGCGCCTCGAGCTCGAGCGACCCGCGGCCGCCAGCGCCGGCCGAGGGCGATGGGGCTGGGCTGAGGCGAGGCGGCGGCGGCGGCGGCGGCGGCGACAGCGGTGGGCCCCGGCCCTGCGCGGCCTCTCGGCTGCTCCGGCCGGGAGGCCGCCGAGGAGACGGCGCGGCGGTGCCGGGTGAGTGGCCCCAGCTTCCCCGAGGCGTCGGAGGGCTGGGTGAGCAGGGCGTGGAGCCGGTGGGAGGTTGGAGGAGGTGAATGGTATTGTCGGGGGTGGCGGGTACCAGGTGAGCTCGTGGTCGGCCTCCTCGAGCCGGAATTGGGCATCACTTCTCGGGGAAGGTGTGTGTGGGGTGGGGAGAGTAGCGTTAAGACTGCGGAATGTCTGTCTGGGACAGGTGAGGCGCGGAGGAGGGCACCACGTTGTGGGTGTGAAGGCCTGGTTGGGACACGCCGCTTGGGGGGAAGGCGAGTGTGTTGGGTTTGAGAGTGAGATGGTGGTCCAGCCCTTTCAGAAAGTACGGGAGATGGTGAGATCGAAGGTAGGGGTATTGGCAGGGCGCTTGATGGGTTTGTGCGGGTGCTGACTGAGGAATCTTCATTTTGTCCTTAGCCACGGAGTAGTGGAGCTCCTGGCCAGTCACCGCATTAAGCTAAGTGAGGCCCAGAGAGGAAAAGTGACTTATGACTTGCTTAAGGCCTCTCACTTTGACTCTAGAAAAACCCGGGGCCCTTTCTCCAGTACCTCCATGGCCGCTCTCTTTAGAGCCTTTCCTTCTCCCCACATCATTCGCAAAGTTAGGTTCTGGTGGATATGTGACCTCTTTTTTTTTTGCGGGGGGCGGGAGGAGGGGGAGCGGAGGGAATCTGACTGGGGATTGACAGTAGTAATTCAGAGCTTCCCAGTTTGGAAAGCTTTTGTGACAGGTGTTTATCATTTCCTCTTCCCACAGATCTGACAGAAACATCCTTAGATCTTGGTGTCTGGACATAGGAGGTATGAATCACTCAGATAATTAACTACTTTTTCATCAGTGTTTTAGAGCTGTATTGAATGGTTACATTAGTGCAAAATGAATGGGTATGGAGTTGTAAACCTAGAAACAGAAACCTATGTTTCCTACATGATTCCAAACGAAATGAGTAGAACGTTTATGTATGTAATGACTATTTTAGATCTATGAATCAGGAAGTTAGAATTTTTCAAAAATCTAAGAAATGCAGGGACGTTTAAGATAATTGCAAAATGAATACTTTTCTAAAGACTTTGTTGCTAAAGTGAAGGTGTTCTGATTTGATTGTCTTTTGAAGGGCGATTACTTAGTTAAAAATGCTCTACCGGGCTTCCCTGGTGGCGCAGTGGTTGAGAGTACGCCTGCCGATGCAGGGGACACGGGTTCGTGCCCTGGTCCGGGAAGATCCCACATGCTGTGGAGCAGCTGGGCCCGTGAGCTGTGGCCGCTGAGCCTACGCTCCTCAACAGGAGAGGCCACAACAGTGAGAGGCCCGCGTACCACAGAAAAAAAAAAAAAAAAAGCTCTACCTTTGCTTAGAATTCAGCCTTTTAGTACCAAGGCACATTTATTAATTTTGTTTCACTGGAATATATGTGGTATTCTTTTCTTAGGAGGATTGTTGCTTTGCTGAATAGGCTACAGTTGCCAAAATAAACGTATGCGGGCATCCCATTCTGGTTTAGCGACCCTTTTTAAAGGCAAGTCAGTTCCTGGAAGTTGCTTGAAATAGTAAGCCTATTATTAATAATTGTTAAGAAAGTTTACTTTTGCTGCTATCCTTGTTTTTGCATTATCCACCATTAAAGCAGATGAGGATGAGACGGCTAAGTGAGATTTTTGAACATTATTAGAACAGCAAAGCCTGTTTTTGGTCAGGGGATTGGATAGGAAGAACGTTGACATTGGTTGGTTGCGTTATTTCCGAAGTAGTACAATTACAAAAAAATAAAACTATTAAGTAGCAATAAAGTTGACAGGCTTCACTTTGACTCTGTGTTCAAATTATGTCGTAAGAGGGCAGAGTTCTTCGTCCAGGCTGACCAGGAAGCTTTATTTGGGGTAGCTTTGGTTGTTAAAGTTTTAATTTACAACTGATTTGAGATAAATAGGATAAATTCCTATATAGATAGGAAAATAGTTTCACAGTAGTTAAAACAAAACTCTATAACCTGAATGTCTAAATAGTATTTTCTGATGAGTTTTCTACTTGGTTCTGCTTATTAGTTATTGGAGCTAAAATCCTTCTGTTGGTTTAGTTAGCCCTAAATAGTTATTTCATTTAGGTAACATCAGTTTCCCATCTGTTGTATTTCGAGTATGGATTCTCATGTGGATAATAATGTGTGTTTGCTGCTACAGAATATTGTAGTAGAAGAAGCATGAACTTGGGAATCAGACCTGAGTTTGATCTGACTTTCTTAACTAGCTATTGACTTTGACCAGTGCTGATAGTTATTGAGTAAGCTTACTGTATACTATGCTTTGAATTAAACATGATGTGAATTGTCTCATTTAAACCCCATTTTACAGATGGGGAAACTGAGGTTCAGAGATGTTAAGTTGCTGAAAGTCACATGCAGCTAATCCGGTAAACCTAGAAATAGAAACCTCTATGTCACATACAGTAACAGAGCTAGGATTCTGGCTGTGTTGAAAGTCCCTTATACTGTTGCTTAACTTCCCTGTTCTGCTTTTTCTTTCTTTCTTTTTTTTTAATTAACAAAGGAGAATACTAGTACTTACGTCAGAGAGTTTTGAGGATTAGCTGAGAGCATATGTAAAGAAAGGAGCACTCTTCCTGGCACATAGTAAATATTCCTTTCCCCCTTCCATTCCATATACTGAATCAGGGCTGTGCTTGTTTAGCATGCTGGTTTTGTAACCACTGTGAATATAAGGTTTTAAATGTGAATATACTTTATTGCTGAAATGGATAGCAGTCCTAGGAAGTGGGCAATGATGAATGATAATGGGGCATGCTGTGGAGTTTTGTCTTTAGTTTTTGTATTTTTTCCCACTGGTCTAGGTGATGGTGGAAATAGGAACTTCATGCTTGTGAATGACAATGAGGTGGTGGTTGTAGTTTCTAAAATCTTAGAAGACAGAAGTAGAATTTCAAAATGATATTGATTACTTGGTTCATCTAAAGCTGGCTTTTGTTCACTGGTATACTGGGTAACCTAAGCAGGGGACCTTGTGAACAGACCCTAAGTTGAATAGGAGTTAGCAGCTTATCACTGACTGGACAACATTCTTAAAACAACTCACAGTGGTATGCTAAAGGAAGATAATCTAGTGTCTGATGTCTACCTGGTACATAACCAGAAGGTTTGTTCCAGTGATGGAATGTGTTCTGAATGTGCTGTATAGCTCATCTGGTTAAATCTGGATCTAAGAGTTAGCTGATGGGATTTAGTCTTTGGTTTTAGAACATAGTTTTTCTGTGTGAAATGAAGCCAACTGGCCTGTTGGAGAGAGTAAATCTGTAGTCATCAAAACCGTATTCTAATTAACCCACTTAACTAGTCCAGGTAACAAGCAAGAAGCAAGGAAATTATCATTACAGTCTTACTTGAATGTTGTTGATCTTCATATTTTGAGAGTAGAGAAATGAGAGAGGATTAGGATTGGGCTACATATTTTAAGATTTAGGTTAAAAAGTAAAAGGTTCTAGGCTTATTTAATCTGGAGAAAAGTATGTATCAATTACAAGGTAGAATGTCCTGAAGTTAATGGTAACTAGTAATTATAAAAATTGAGTTAAAAACATTAAAAACATATTAGATTAAAAATAGAGGTAATGTGAAATGTTATGAATAAATGGTAACTGGAAAAAACGATCACTGTTATAATGGTGAGTTGAAAATGATTTTTTGGTCCTCAGTAAGAAGGGAGAAAAGTGGAATGAAGGAAAGGGAGAGTTGTCCAAATAATCAAATATCTGAGACAGAGGAAAGTTGAGGATGAGGATTGCTGAAGAGTTTCCAGAGAGCTATCCCAACACCAGGCCTCATAATATCTTCAACCCACAGGCTTGTATTGGGGCCTTTGCTAGGTCTGAGATTGTAAAATATTAACTCAAATAGCAAACTTTGAGACTGTCCAAATTAAAAAAGGACTTATGTACCTTATGTATGTGTCGCCCCAAGGGAAGGGTCCACATAGATTTATGAAAATGGAGCTTCTCAGAGGCACGTATCTTTGAAGTTACAGGTGAAAATGCATCTTTTATCTTATCTATCACCAAAGGCCACTAATGCTAGTATGAGCTGGGAATGCAGGAAGAAATTAGTACCCTGTGTTTGAAGTCTGTTTTTTTGTATGTAAGATGGGGTGAATGAAGTGAGTTGTAATTAATCTTTTTTTTTTTGTAATTAATCTCTTAATCAAAATTTCTCTCTTGTTGACTCTTTCACTTACTCGCTGTGGATCTTGCTTTTAAATAACCCGTTGAGGGAATTCCCTGGAGGTCCAGTGGTTAGGACTCTGAGCTTCCACTGCCCGGGGCCCGGGTTCGATCCCTGGTCGGGGAACTAAGATCCCACAAGCAGCACAGCGTGGCCAAAAAAATATATATATATCCAATGACACTCAGATACTAGTTAGATTAGAAGCATAATTTCCAGGAAAGGTGAGTTAACTGTAAAGTAGAATTTCTTGATTACATGATGTGGAACACGCTGATATCTATATAATCTTTCTCAGAAATTATTAATAAAATTTATTTATATCTGTTGTTGGGTGATGAGGTGAAAGACAGGTCTGCCTCAGTGATAGCAAGCTAGATTAATTGACTGCTATTTTTTGTTGTTTTTTAATTTTTTCACAAAGGAGTTTATGAGTTGGACATTGAAATAAGGAGGTATGAGATTGGAAAATAATAATGCTGAGTGGTTGTAGGTTATTTAGACTAGCCCCTTCTTTTTATAGAAAAGGAAACTGATGTCTGGAGAGGTAAGTGACAGCATGTTGGTAAAGGAGAAGCTTTCTATTAAGTTGGGTGTTCTTTTCACCCTTGTCTTTAGTTTGTACTCTGTAGTAATGGCATATCTCAAAACTCAATGTATGTTTTGTGGGGTGTTTTTTTTTTTTCTTATTGAGAACCAACTTTAAAGGATTGATTTTGATCACTTGACAGACTTCTATTACATTTTTAGTTTATTTTAAAATAAGTCATGGAACAGCTCCCACATGTGTCTAGCATGGCTTCTTTACAGCATTCCTATTGCTCTCTTTTTCCTATTTGTAAAGTAGGATGAAAAATATGTTAGTAACTTACTTTGATATATAAAAGACAAGTATTTTGGTTCCTAATTCTTTCTGATCTAAACAGCTGAGTAAAATGAAATCCCCTTTTATGTAGGGGCTTTGGGCCTACATTCTCATTTAAGATAAAAATCCTGTGAAGTCAAAATTACCCATGAAAAAGTCATTTAGGAAGGCACCAGTTTGAAAACTGGTTAACTGAGATATGGTTTTTCAATTCTCACAGCTAGTTTTTTCTTCAGCTATTAGTATAGGTCACTTTTTTCTGGAATCATAATTGGTTATGTGCTTTGGATTGACCAAGGAACACCAGATTTAGTCTCCGTTGCATGCTCACTCTGGGACAAGGATGTGAGGGCAAGCGTCCTGCTGCCATTATTTAGAGTATTTTTCTCTCTTGTTTTTCTTTTTTCTTGCAGCACAGATAGTTGAATTGTAATTAAATCCATATGTGATGTGATTCCACAGTGTGAATAATGGAGAAAGAAATTAGGTGTTTAGGAAAATCTGCTATTTCCCTAGGGTTATACTGGGTGTTTTATACCACACAAAAAACCTAGTATAATTAAAGGGCTAAGTAATAAAGTTGGGATTATTGGGGCACTGTTGGTACTTTTTATAATTCTAGATGGATATTCAGCTACTATCAGTGTTTTTTGTTTTTGTTTGTTTTGTTTTTTTTGTTTTGGCTGTGTTGTATCTTTGTTGCTGCTCCCCGGCTCTCTCTAGTTGCCGCGAGTGGGGGCTATTCTTTGTTGCGGTGCGCAGGCTTCTCATTGCAGTGGCTTCTCTTGTTGTGGAGCACGGGCTCTAGGCGCGCGGGCTTCAGTAGTTGTGGCACATGGGCTTAGTTGCTTCGTGACATGTGGGATCTTCCTGGGCCAGGGCTCGAACCCGTGTCCCCTGTATTGGCAGGTGGATTCTTAACCACTACGCCACCAGGGAAGCCCTGACTATCAGTGTTTTTAAGAGTTAATGTCTCCTTACTGCTAGCAAGATTTGCCTTATTTAAAAACAACTCTGTAAGTTGTTAATGCTTTCCATGAAATTTAAAGTATTTGAACTTAAATATCACTCTGGGGATAGCACAGTAAGAAAACACCAGTCGTTAAAGAAATGTTATGGTGACTAAAGATTTAACAGTCCTATGCCCTGGGAGAGGGCATGTGTATTGGTTAAAATGTGGCCTCAGAGCCATATACAAGTGATTTTGAATTCTAGCCTCATCACTTACTAGCTCTGTAGTCCCTTAACCCTATTTAGCTTCTTCATTGGCTGAATGGAGGTAATAAAACATAGAGAATTGTGAGGATAAGAGGCTCAGTAATTGGTAAATTACTATTATTTATTAGTTTAATAACATTTAACATATTCAAAACAAGTCATACTCCTGTGTGTATCTGTGTGTCGTGAGAGAGTGTGTGTGTGGGTTGTGATTGAGGATTGCTTTTTCTCAACTGGAGCAGCAGGCAATAATGACATACTGTTTAATTCCGGCTTTTATAGCAAAAATACCATGATTTTGCATCTTTGGTAGTGACATCCTATAAAGCTCAAGATGTTAATTTCATGGGTCTGTAATGTACATTTGATGTATATTTTTATCTTGATGTTTCTGGGTGTGTTTGCAGTCTCTTTTTCCCCCATCCTCTGTGTTAATGTTACCTGTTGTCTCTCTCCCTGGCTGCATTATAAAATTTAAAAATATGTTTATTTAATAGGATTTTATGTTTCCTTTTTTTTTTTTTTTTTTTTTTGCGGTATGCGGGCCTCTCACTGTTGTTGCCTCTCCCGTTGCGGAGCATGGGCTCCGGACGCGCAGGGTCAGCGGCCATGGCTCACGGGCCCAGCCGCTCCGCGGCATGTGGGATCTTCCCAGACCGGGGCACAAACCCGTGTCCCCTGCATTGGCAGGCAGACTCTCAACCACTGCGCCACCAGGGAAGCCCTATTTTCCCTTATTTTCATTTAGAAATTCTGGTTAGTGAAATGTGTCTACATCTTTTCTTTAAAAAGAAGTCTTGAAATTTTGTTTTACTTCTCTGGCCTTTGGATTGATTAGATGTAGTCACTGGTTCTTTGTAGACCAAATATTTTTTCCTTATTGTTTTCCCAAGCACCTGAGATGGAGTTCTTACTTACATGCTAATTATCCTAATATAATTCAGTTTACTAAGTGAAATGTAAAGTACTGCAGGCAAGTAACCTGAGTAGTACTTAATTATTTGAAACACTAGTCTAGCAAATTGTTAGTTAAAATAGATTTTTATTCCATGGGTCCTATATAAAAATATACTTTTTATAGTTATCACCACTGTCTTAGAGTTAGTTGTTGAATAATTTTGAGCTAATCTACAGTTGTTTTCTGTTCAGTTTTTGGTGAGAAGAGTAGAAAAACTGCTTAATTTTGTCAGGTTCAAGAGCATCTTAATGTGTGTTTTCTCAAAATCCTTTCTAATCTCTGGTGCAGCCCATACCTTTCCCCATGTTACTTTAAAAGTTGTGCCAATTACCAATTGTTGTAGTGCGTAAGAGTTGTGAGTTTTATAGGCAGTAAGGAAGGAGGCTGGGTTAGGGCCACTTAGTTGAGCCCTAAGATTGTGTTGGCACATCTAACTATTGGATACTTTTTTAGTTCCTGTCTGTGCCAAGCACAGGGCTAGATGCTGGGTATATGTTGATGAGTGAGTTCTGCCTTCTTGGAGGTAAACAGTCTAGCAAGGGAACACAGAACTGCTGCTTTGCACACCATTCACATTGTATTCTTTGGGAATGTGGCCTCTTGGCACGTCCTTGGGTCTCTTTCAGTTGAGAAAAGTTCAGAATCTCCATCACGTACAAGTTAATCCATATCTTTATCAAACAAGGTCTTTCATCATAACTTGATTCTGTTCCATCTTTTTTAGCTCCATTTTCAGCCATTCCCCAGAGGCCATCCTGTGCTCCAGCTAGTTCAAGTAACTTGTATTCCTAACATTTTCTGGGATTTCTCACCTTAGCACTTCTGCATATGGTAATTCCTCTACTTGGATTCCATCTCTCTCTTATTTCCCCTTTTTACTGCTTGTTTGCTTGATGAACTTCACACCCGTCAGGTCTTAGATCAAGGGAGAGTTCTTCTCTGAAGACTCTTTTGTCCCTTGCCTGCCTCTTCCTCCCTCCCTGTGCCTCTCCGTGCTCCCAATGCTCGCATGATACTTACTTTACTGCAGTGTGCAACCGCTTTGATAGGTTTGTTTACTTGTCTAGCCTAGGTTTGGCTTCTTGAGGTTAGAAATTTAATCTTTGTAATCTCCAACATTTAGCACGTACTTGGCACGTGTAGACAATGACATTGTAACAAATGATTTTTTATGAAATAGGAAGTAGTGATAAACCATACTGATTCTTTCTAGAATGCTAATTTAATAATTACAGATTTATTTTGAAATATTAAGGGTACTTGGGCAACATCTTGGTTTTCTCAATTAATTTGCCTTTTCCTAAATCAAACAATGGTCTAGGGTTGGATTTTAAGATATTACTTGGTTAGAATAGAGGCATTGGTTTTTTTGTTTTGTTTTTTTGTTTGTTTGTTTTTGCGGTACGAGGGCCTCTCACTGTTGTGGCTTCTCCCGTTGCGGAGGCTCCGGATGCGCAGGCTCAGCGGCCATGGCTCACGGGCCCAGCCACTCCGCGGCATGTGGGATCTTCCCGTACCGGGGCACAAACCTGTGTCCCCTGCATCAGCAGGTGGACTCTCAACCACTGTGCCACCAGGGAAGCCCTAGAGGCACTGTTTTAAGTTCATCGGTGACCGTGTTGGTGAGACTTTCTGTCCATAATAATGAAAAACTGACCGTCACTGGTCTCTAAAGCAAATAAAACTTTTCAACCCAAAAAGAATGGGTGATCCGTAGGATTGCCATAGCACCAGCTCCATCTGTCTCTGCTAGTAGTGCCCACTGCTGCTCCTGGGAAGCAGGGAGACTCAGTCAGGAGGACTCCCAGATTTTTATGGGCCAGCCTCTCTGAGTGGTAGAACTGTAATGCCCACTCCCTGTATCTCCTTCATGCTTAAAGAAAAAATATTTTGGGGACGTCCCTGGCTGTCCAGTGGTTAGGACTCCACGCTTCCACTGCAGGGGGGCACGGGTTCAACCCCTGGTCAGGGAACTAAGATCCTGCATGCTTCATGGTGCAGCCCAAAATAAATAAGTAACTAAATAAATTGTTGCCTAGAGATTCATCTTGGATTTGCCAGCTTTGAGAAGCTGTAACCCATTTATGTATTAACTTCTGAACAGAATAACTCTTGATGAACTGGACGAGGAAGTAGTTGATACTGATGAGCATAGTCTTGTGGCGGCGGTTGTATAGAGTTAGGTGAGGTCACTAAGGACCTGGGGAGAGGGTATTGGGAGAGTCAGGAAGGCGAAAGGGGCATAAGGATGAGATGTGGGAGTGGGGCAAAAACAAAATTTACTTTGTTGTGAAATTTTGCCCAGAAAAAGGAAAGATTTTACCCCTTCCTCACACTCACCTCCTGTCTTGCCCTGTCTGATTCAGTCAGCTATGTTGCTGGGTGCTGGCCTGCTTCCCAACTTTAAGTCTGTAAGCCCAATATTGTGAGACAAGTGCTGACTGCTCTGACACGTGTAGAGGAGGGACAGAGGTGGGACAAGTCTGCTGCGGGGTGGAAGGGACAATCAAAGCTTAGTAGAGAAAATAACTGACCAGGGGCTGGAAGGACTCGCAGGAGCTCTTCAGCCAGCCTAAATTAGGGAACGGCATTCTTAGCAGAAGGAACGATGTATGTAAAAGAATGGAATCAGGAATCAGTAGGGCTCTTTGAGGAACTGCAAGTTGTGTTCTGTATAGATGGGATGTAAGGTTTGTAGGAGGTGAATAATAACCTTTGATGAATGGAAGGTGGTGTTGACAACTAGGCAGGGCCAGGTTCTGAAGGATTTTATGTCTCCCAGTTAGTTGTGACTTTGTCCTTGGAGCCCAGTTGGGTCTCTCTTTTGCACCAGTTTCCCATGGTAGGCAAACACATAATAGTATCGTGTGTTGTAAGACTTTCCAAAGTCTTGCTGGTAAGAGGGCTACTTAACTTTGTTTAATGCAGTACTTTTCTTCAATTTATATGAGCAGTCAATGCCTTTAAAATTTTTTTTTTTTTTTTTTTCAGTACACGGGCCTCTCACTGTTGTGGCCTCTCCCGTTGCGGAGCACAGGCTCCGGACGCGCAGGCTCAGCGGCCATGGCTCACGGGTCCAGCCGCTCCGCGGCATCTGGGATCCTCCCGGACCGGGGCACGAACCCGTGACCCCTGCATTGGCAGGCGGACTCTCAACCACTGCGCCACCAGGGAAGCCCCTAAAATTTTTTTATTTTGGTGCTTCCCTGGTGACGCAGTGGTTGGGAGTCCGCCTGCTGATGCAGGGGACGCGGGTTCGTGCCCCGGTCCGGGAGAATCCCACGTGCTGCGAAGCGGCTGGGCTCGTGAGCCATGGCTGCTGGGCCTGCACGTCTGGGGCCTGTGCTCCGCAGCGGGAGAGGCCACGGCGGTGAGAGGCCCACGTACCGCCAAAAAAAAAAATTATTTTGGAGGGACTTGTACCAGTTGGGAAATGATGCTACAGACAATAGGAAGCCCTTGAAATTTTAAGCAGAGAGAAACGATCACATCAGGTTCGTATATTGATTAGAATGAGGGAGACTGGAGAGGGGATCAGGACCCAAGGTGAGGCATGCCAGTGCAGGTAGGGTGGGGTGAGGTGGGTTTGAGAAAGGTAGGAATGATAAGACTTAGTGCCCAGATGGATGTAGAAGGTGTGGGATAGGAAGGAGTCTAGGATGACTTCCAATTTCCTAGCATGGCTTTTTAGGCAAGTCCTGTTCGTTAAAGGAGTAGAGGGAATTGGTAGTGGCAGCAGCAGGTGAGAGGGCAGGTTTTTGGAAGAAAGTTGAAACAAGCCATTTGAATTTAGCTGTCTGCAAACATGGACTGTAGATGTTTGAATCCGTGGGTCTGGAACTCCTGAGAGAGCAGTGCTGACAATACTGATTGGTGGTTGCCACTGTAGATGGGCCAGTGGTGCCACCCTTTGCCCATGATATTGTTACAGAGAGAGGAGCATGGAGGAATTAATAGTTAAGAAGTAGGCAGAGGAAGTAGAGGCTTGGGGAATATTAATAATTAAGAAGTGGACAGAGGAGGTAGAGGCTTCGTAACCTGGCTACCTGCCTCAACACCCAGGCTAGTGTTATATGAAGTAGATCAGCAGCATTGTGAGAGGTAAAAAGGTCATTTGCGGGCTGTCTTAGGAACCTACGCTGTTTTCCGTATGAAAGCGTGTATTTCAAGTACACGCTGCTTTCAGATGAAGTTTTGGGAAATGAATGGTGCTGTCTACATTAATTTGTTGGCAAGGCTTTTCGGTATAAAGTCACCCCGTGCTTGACTTTCTAGGGAAGGTGAAAAATGCTAATCTTAGTTAAGTGAAGATTATTTTTTTTCCTGTTTTTAAAAGACAGTATTGATTGAAAACTGGTAAATGATAATATTTTGTAAACTAAAAATCCCTTTTCAAATGTCAGTCACTATTATTACGGTTGACATAGTACCCAAATACATTGATTTTTTTTAAATCCTGAATAGTGGATTATAGAATGACCATAGGAAATGAGGAAGTTTAGATTTCTGTGATGGTTGTACCATGAGTAAGGCCATTATCCTCTTCAGTAGTAACTTAAAGTTCTGTATTATTGAAATATTTGCTGAATGAAAATGTTAAGGCCTTTATACTTCCTTTCTATGCTGAATCAGCATGAGTAGGTTTCAAATTGGGGAAAAGGAGTAAAGTGGAAAAAAATTCACGTAACTGAAAAAAGTTGATCCAAGTGCCTGTCAGTTGTAAGTGGAAATTTGCAGGATTGTACTTTTTGTACAGAATGGTTTCCTGGTGATTTTGTGCTTCTTTGAGGTTGAGCCTTTATAATGTTTGGAAAAACGAAATGTGAACCATACTGTAGTATAGATCATGAGTAAAACTAATTTTGTTTTTTTGTAAGCATAATACAATAATCCTGAAGTGACATATGCTGAGTTAGTGAAGAAAAATTATTTTGGAGTTTGTTGTTATAAGAAAAATGAACATATCTGTAGTCTATGTGTGACTCCTTAACATACTGAAGATTTAGAAGTATAATTCTCCGGAAAGTTCTTCTGTTCTTCCTTTTTCCTTCTCTACCTTTCCCTATCCCCCCACCCCTTCTGATCCTAGTTCTTCCTTTCCACTCTGCTGCTCTATTTTGATCCTTTTCTGTGCAAATGATTACTTCTTGTTTCAGTATGCAACTACAGTGTAATCTTTTTGAATATTTTTAATAATCAATTTAAACTCAGCATTGTACTGCCAATAATGCACTTTACTCAACTGAAATGACAATGCTATAACCAGTTGACACCAACTTTGAGTGTGTGCATGCATTGATCACTGCGTCACCATGGTTACCTGTCAACTGCAGCAGTAAGATTTCATCTATAAGTTATATCCCAATTTTAACTATGCTAAAATGTGGAAAATATGAGTCTTAGAATTAATGAATGTTTAAATTTCAAAGACCATCTTTTAAATTGCTGATTGAAATGTCAAACAAGTTATTAGGGATTGGATTAATAGCATTACATTTTAGAAGAAATAGTCACTAATTTGCATTAAAATGGAAGAAACATTCATGTATATATTGCTTAACAAAAACCCTTACCTTACCTCTGAAAAGTGTAACTTTTTTTTAGTTGAAGTATAGTTGATGTACAATATTATATGTTACAGATGTACAATATGGTGATTCAATATAGTGATTATACTTCATTTATAGTTATTATAAAACATTGGCTATATTCCCCATGTTATACAATATACCCTTGTAACTTACTTTATACGTAATAATTTGTACCTCTTAATCCCTTACCCCTAAACGTGTAACTTTTAGTTTGGGGACTTAGGCACAAACAAACAATTTGGTTTATTTATACAGTTGTTATTAGAACTCTTTTTTAAAATAAATAAATAAATTAGGCTGCGTTGGGTCTTAGTTGCGGCACATGGGATCTTCGTTGCGGTGCACGGGCTTTTTGTTGTGGCACGTGGGTTGCAGAGCGCACAGCCTCAGTAGTTGTGGCACATGGGCTCTCTAGTTGTGGCTCGTGGGCTTAGTTGCCCTGCGGCATGTGGGATCTTAGTTCCCCAACCAGGGTTGACCAGGGATCGAAACCCGTGTCCCCTGCATTGGAAGGTGAATTCTTAACCACTGGACCCTGTTACTAGAACTCTTGATTTGTCAATTCTTGTTGTATTAAATGCCCATGGCACACAATTTCTTTTGTGCGTGTTTTAAAATACTCTCATTTGTTTCAGCTAGCCTTGGTTGTTTGTAGGTACCCACTTTCACCCCTAAAGAAAAAAAAAAAGCACAAAACATTTATAGTCTATTTCATAAGTCTAACAATGCAGAGAGGAATTTGAAGAAACTGTTAGTAGTAACATACATGTATAGGTACATGTGACATGGATTTCTAATTGGGATTGTTGGATCAAAGTATGTAGGAAGTTTAAATTTTTGTATACTGTCAGTTGGTTTTCCAAAAAGCTAGTACAGATGCACTCTTAACAGCAGTGTATAAAGGTGCTCTTTTTTGTGTGTGTTTGCCAATTTAATAGGCAAATAATGTTTTATCACGTAATTTCATACTTTACCTCATCTTGTTTTCTAATAGGATCATGTGCTCTTTAATTGTTACTGTTTTCCCCCTCCCTGGTTCTATAGCATTGTAAGATCCCTAAATTCTAGTTTCAGATGATTGTGAATTTGGCAGTAATCTTTATAAAGGGAATAATATACCTGCCTTTCCCTCCCATTATCATGTTTTATGTTTATTGCCATGTCTTATTTTTCCATTGAGACACATGAAATAGAAGTTCTATTATAGGCAACTCCTACTTTCTCTTATTAGTATTTCCATTGGTACTAAAAAAAACTATATAAAATTTCTTACCTTTAATCATTCTTGATCAGTGATTGCCTTGCTGAGGCTTGTGAAAACTGTCAGCCTCTTTTCTTACCAATGTTGGAACGTCACCTAGTGGTGAAAGAGTGCAAGAGAAGGCTGTATACACAGGCGATACTTGTGTAGCTCAGAAGCTTTCATGGTTGGAGTAAATCATGAGTTATTGGGTTGGCCAAAAAGTTCGTACGGGTTTTCTGTAAAATGTTACAGAAAAACCCAAACAAACTTTCTGGCCAACCCAGTATTACAACCGTCTCATTTTAGTGGAGAAGTTGAAACCAAGATGGGTGAAGGAACTTGCAAAATAGTTCGTGTTGAATTAATTGACATTTAAGAACAAATTGAAGCTGATTCTTGAGTTGTGTACTCTTTTCATTTGTTTTTGTTTTGTTTTTTTTGTATTTTGGGATAAAGTTGTATATCTCCTACTGTTCCTAATATAGTAGTGAATATGTCATATATGCTCACTTAATACTTATAGTTGAATTAGTTTGATAAAATAATTTAGAATTTGCTGTTGCTTATGCTGTATCACTGGCTAGTACTTTTCCTCAGTGGAGCCAAAATATGGAGGAGACAGAAAAATAAAAATAGCTAACTGTAGCTTTCTTGAAATATGCTTGTTAAAGGAGCCTTCAAAATGGTACTTTACCTTGTCTGGGGTAAAATAACAATAAGAGTGCATCCAGGCAAAGAGAGTGGAATGGTCTGATAGAGACCATCTGGAGGGTCCTACAAGTTCAGGCCCACAGTTGGCCACGTGTGGTAGAACTAGAATTCTGTACATATGCTCAGTCTTCTTCCTTTACTTTCTTCTTTAACTATTTAAAAATATTATTGCACATAGATGGTGAAAGCATTCAAAGAGCACGAAAGTCTCCCTCATTCCCATCCTGACACACTGTTACCCCTGATAGTTACGTCACCAATTTACAGCTATATTCATCCTTTGGTTGTCTTAGGGGTGGGTGCCAGTTTTCTTTTGAGGCCTTTTTGGTTCTGCCAGTTTTGAATATTCACTCTTTAGGACTGGTCTTATCATAGTGAGCCTTTCTACTGCTTTCAGTTGTCTGCTGTAGCATTTTTCATAATAGATGGTAAGATTTTGAAATCAATCTAGCAATTATAATACTTTCATAACTCTCAGTCCTTGAGTATGGAGTTTTAGAAAGTCACATACATGAGGAAGGTTTAAGGGGAAGTATAAAAGTTTTAAGTTCAAAGTAACTTGAATAAATGAAAAAAATCTCTCATTCATATTAAGTAGACAAACTTAATTATGCTGTATATAAATTATATATTTTACTCATTTCCTTTTTTTAATAATGAGAATAAAGCATAGATACCATTTGTCAGTCCAAAGGTACCTTCTCCCAGTTTTCACTGATTAAATACTATACAATTGACTGTAATACTCAAAGCCATTGTTTTGTCTAATGATAGTCTTACCACATGGGGTTTCTCTGAATAAATGGGTTGATTTCTTTCTTTAAATAGCGAATATAATAAAAGTGATAAAAATGTATGCATGTATGTTATAGTGTAGGTTAGGTTATGACTCTTAATGTTCTTGAATTGACCCTAAGACAGAAAATTGCATTATCTTTCCTAATTATAACTTATTTTGTTACAGCTATCACATTGTTTTATAACTTACAAAAAAAATAATTTTACAAAGACTGCATTTTACAAATGTAAATACAGTTTTAGTTTGGTGTATATTGGATACAATGGTCTTCCTTAAGCCTAAACACAGAAACAAAAGCATGTATTATAAGAGAAAGTTCAAGATGGGAAGTGATAAAATGGGTATTGAGTAGAGCTTTGTTAAGATTTAGCTGGTATCCTCGTAAAATTTCCATGTATTCATTAAATTATATTATGTCATTCTTATTGTTAGGAGCTGACTTGAAGTGTTAAGTTTTGCCCTCATAAAGTTGTCACAATTTGGTTACTGTTGTTGGGAGATTGAGATTTTGTCATTCTTTTTACACAAATATTTGTATAGATACTAAAATTAAGGTTGGACAGTGAGTAGAGTTAGGATTTTATATTAATAGGGCATATTTCAGTTGTAAAGGTAGAACGCTTTTGAATTGCAGAAAGTCATCTTAATTGCTGTGGATGCTACAAATTTGACAATGAAATAATATTGATTGAAATATTGATGAAATAATACAGAATGCTGGCTTTGCTGTTTATACTTCAGAATCTTTGAAACACCCTTTGTTTTGTGGTTCTGAAAGGTGTGTTTATCAAATCTTTATTTAACATGTATAGGTATGTTTAATTCTCAGGAAAAAACCTAGAACTACAAAATAAAGTGGGATGATTCATTTTGTTTTTCAACAATACAAGGTGGCCCAAAAGTTTTAGTGCAGTTTTAATTTTTAAAACTTAAGAAGTACATGTTCCAAACTTACAAAAAATATCATTTGAGAATTTTTAATACTTATTTAGTTTTGCAAATATTGAATAGTACATTTTTAATTTAATTTTGTGTGTGTGTGTGTGTGGTACGCGGGCCTCTCACTGCTGTGGCCTCTCCCGTTGCGGAGCACAGGCTCCGGACGCGCAGGCTCAGCGGCCACAGCTCACGGGCCCAGCCGCTCCGCGGCATGTGGGATCTTCCCGGACCAGGGCACGAACCCGTGTCCCCTGCATTGGCAGGCGGACTCTCAACCACTGCGCCACCAGGGAAGCCCTAATTTTATTTTTTTAACTTCAGTTTCCCTGAAGTTGGCAAATACCAACAGAAGTAAAAAATTAAATTAAAAATATTTATTCAGAATTTGCTTGAGGTTTTACTTGAGTGGCAGATCATTCATTCCCTAATTCACCTCATAAAATTACCTACTTTGGAAATCTAAGCACATACATTGAGTATCCTCAAAGAAAACCCTCCACATATAATACTATAATATTGTTACAGCTTGTGCGAAACTCAGGTTTGAAGCAAAGATGCCTTAGGTGTGGGGATTCTATGCTTGTTAAGTCCAGCTCATCTTGTTTTAGGAAATGAGATCTGACTCTTAACCCTAGGTTTAAGACTGTACCTTAAATGGTTCTTAGTAATTACATAATATGAAAAAATGAGTTAACTTTCACAAAAATTAGCATTAGATTTTGTGTGATTTATTCCTGATAGCTTCACTTTGTCCTGTGCTGCTGTTTTTACTCACACAAAAAAATCAGGTTCATTGTAAATGCAAGGAAGGGTTTGGTTAAGCACAATAGCCTATAAGCTGCTTGCTATTTAGATAACATCAAGGCTCAGTCATGCACCGTGGAATTGGGACTTCAGTATGCTAGCTAGATATGATTTATTCAAGTAATAGGAGCTCTGCAGTGACAGTCAGATGGCAGAAGGTATGTCTTCTGAAAACCCATTTAAAATTGGAGCATTAAAAAATCCTAAATTTTAATGTCTTAGTCATTTTGAAAACAGTTCAAAAAGAACCCAAACAAGTATGTGGCAGAAAATTGTCATTTGAATGGATTTTTATGCTTAGTTTCATTTTATTTTTGTTATTAAGAGCCGGCTTTTGAAAGCTCTGCTAATATCAACAGTTGGAAGGAATGATGATACAGTGCTATTGGTAAGAAAAATTTCTTTGTTTTTTATGATCTAGAAATTGACTTGATTAAAAAGCACATGCCCTCAAGCAAACCACCGGAAGTTATACTTCTGTAAGTTAAATGGATTTTAGAAGTTCGATATTAATGTTTTAAATATCTAATTGGGTAAATGGTAGGATAGTATTTAATATGTATTTTCATCTTGATAAGTAATATATTTTGAAATATGTTATATAGATTTTTATCTTCATGATGTCATAAAAATGTTAAGGGCTTTCTATATATGTACATGTTTTTAAAATTTATACATTTATGATATGTATATGTTTTAAATGTAAGCTGTTGCAGTTGTCTCACTGGGTTTTACTAAAAGTTTATGTGACGAGTGAATTCTTAGTAATTTCCTATGAAGTATAATATGTTTATAGAGAACAATAATTGGTGACTTTTAGAGCAACTTTTAATTTGAATTACTTAAATTATTTTTAACATTTCATCTTTGGTAAAGTTTGGTAAGACTTAAGAACTTTGCCTTAAAAAGTAGAACTTTGCCTCAAAAAGTAAGTTAAATTTCAGAGAAATAACACTTATAAAAAGAGTAATGAGATAATACGGTCAAGAATTGTATTTAGAAAAGTATGAACATAGATTGTTGTAGGCAGTGCACCATGTGTAATGGCTCATTTAAAAATAATTTGAGTATTTTTTTGTTGTGGTCAGTTTTTACCTGTAGAAGATGAGATGAAAATATAGTTATCTTGGACTAATTTGAACTCTGTCAAGAGATATTTGGGGAAAAGATTTTAAATAGTTATGAGCATATGGAATTAAGGAAAACATTGAATTTTAATGATAGTTCTTTTTCTAAAATTATGAAAAGCATGCTTATTTATCTGCAAATATATTCTACATTGAAAACTTAGAATTTACAGAAGTGGGGAAGTACATCTATATTTCTAGGCAATGGATGAAAGACAAGAGTGAAGAAGAGTTAGATTCAAAACCCAGGGGTAAGAGTTTATGGATAATACCTGAACATAATAGGTTGAGTCGGTAGATTTGGGACTCAGAGTCCTCAAGATTCATATCCCTTTGTGCCAGGAATGACTATCCTCTGAAAATTTTCTTTTATTTTCACTTCAGATGGGTGAATTTTTTTTTTAATTCAAGTATATTGATTTACAGTGTTGGGTTAATTTCTGCTGTATAAAAAGTGATTCAATTGTGTGTGTGTGTGTATATATATATATATATATACACATATATATATATATATATATATATATATATACACATACACACACACATTCTTTTTCATATTTTTTCCATTTTGGTTTATCACAGGGTATTGAATATAGTTCCCTGTGCTATACAGTAGGACCTTGTTTATCCATTCTATATATGATAGTTTGCATCTGCTAATCCCAAACTCCCAATCCATCCCTCCCACATACCCTCTCCCCCTTGGCAACCACAAGTCCATTCACTGTGTCTCTGAATCTGTTTCATAGATAAGTTCATTTGTGCCATATTTTAGCAAATGGATGGCTTTTATTTATTTAAGAAAACTTTTCCATTATGGACAATTTATACATATTAAAGAGTAGAAAGATGAGTATAATGAACTCTCATGTACCATCACTCAGCTTTTTTTTTCTTTTTTTCATTTTAATTTTTTTCCATCACTCAGCTTTTAAGTCAGCTTTAGCAGTTATCAACTCACAGCCATCCCCTGACTGATAAAGATTTTTTTTTAAAGTTTTTTTATTGGGAAGTAAGTTCAAACCTGCAGAAAAGTTGGTTTGTTTGTATAAAGTTGCTTGTTGGTTCCTTGATTATCCTTCTGATATCTGCATAATCTATAGCGATGTCTCCTGTTCTATTCCTGATATTGATAATTTGTGCCCCCCCTTTGAGTTTAACTAGAAATGATCAATTTTATTAATGTCAAAGAACCAGATTTTGGTTTCATTGATTTTTTCATCATTTTTCTGTTTTTTAAAATTTCATTTATTTCTTCTCTGAGTTTTAGTCTTTCCCTTAAGTGCCTACACTGGGTATAACTTGCTGTTCTTTTTCTACTTTCTTAAGAGCATTGTAAGAGTGTACTTTCATTTCTCCATGTTCTTTGTGCTTTTGCTGTGTATAGTTACCCTCTTAGTTACCATTTCTGGTGCTCATCAATCCTTTGTGGAGATCCTTATTACCATTGGTTATCTTTTTTTCCCCCATCTGAGGAATTCTCTTAACAATTTTTTTTTTTTAAATAGTGTAGGTTCACTGCTGGTGAATTTTTCCCAGCTTTTGTATCTGAAAAAGACTTTTATTTCACCTTTGATTTGGGAAGATATTTTTGCTGGGTATAGAATTCTCAGAATAGTTTCTTTTTCTCAGTACTTCAGAGATGTTGCCCTACTGTCTTTTCGCCTGCATTGTTTTTAAGCAAGAAATTTAATGTCATTTTTATTTATTTTCCTTTGTATGTGACATGTCTTTTTTCTCTGACTTCTTTCAAGAGATATATATATATATATACACACACACACACACACACACACACACACACATATATACACACACATATATATATATATACATATATACACACATATATATATATACATGTATATATATACGTGTGTGTGTGTGTGTGTGTGTGTGTGTGTGTATTTATATATATAACCCATTTTTCATCATGGGTTTTGATGATGGTATGCCTTGGTTTAATTTCTTATGTTCTTTGGTTAGTGTTAGTTGGACTTCTTGGATCCGTGGGTTTATAGTTTTTCATCTAATCTGGAAATTTTGGGGCCATTATAGAATTACATATTTTTTATTCCCTCCTGCCTTACATGTATATCAGGGTGCTTGAGATTGTCACACAGCTTACTGATGCTGTTATGTTAGCTTTTTTTCCCCTCTAGTCTTTTTTCTCTCCATTTTTCATTTTGGATATTTCTATTACTATGTCTTCAAGTTCATTGATTATTTTTGTGTAATATCGAATCTGCTGTTAATCCCATCTAGTGTGTTTTTCATGTCAGACATTGTACTTTTTATTTTATGTTTGATTTGGTTCTTTTTTATATTTTTCATGTCTCTGCTTCACATGATCAGTCTTTCCTCTTGCTTTTTGAACATATGAACTATAGTGGGGACAGTGTCAGGGCAGAGTTCCTTTGCAGTCATTTTAATGTCCTTGTCTACCAGTTCTATTATCTCTGTCAGTTCTAGGTCCTCTTCTGTCCTTTGATTTTTCTCATTGTGGGTCATATTTTCTTGCTTCTTTGCAAGCCTGTTAAGTTTTTTTGTTTTTATTTATTTATTTATTTATTGCGATACGTGGGCCTCTCACTGTTGTGGCCTCTCCCGTTGCGGAGCACAGGCTCTGGACGCACAGGCTCAGCAGCCATGGCTCACAGGCCCAACTGCTCCGCGGCATGTGGGATCTTCCCGGACCGGGGCACGAACCCATGTCCCCTGCATCAGCAGGCGGACTCTCAACCACTGCGCCACCAGGGAAGCCCAAGCCTGTTAAGTTTTAATTGGATATCAGACATTGTAACTGGATATTTTGTATTCCTGTAAATCTCCTTGGACTGTGTTCTGTGAAGCAGTTAAGTTACTTGGAAACAATTTTATTCTTTCAAGTCTTAAAAGTTTTGTTAGGCAGGAACAGAGTAGCTTTTAGTTTCAGGTTAATTTGAACCCACTACTGAAGCAAAACCCTCTGAGTACTCCGCCTGATTTCATGCAGCTAATGAGGTTTTCCCACTGATTGGTGGGAACAGGTACTCTGCCCAGCCCTGTGTGAGCCCTGATGCATTTTTCCCCTTAAACCTTTTGGGTGGATTTTCCCCTGGTCTTGGTAGTTTCCTCACACACAAGTGCTGATCAGTGTTCAGCTGAAGACTTGAGAAGGGACCACTTTGCAGATTTTCAGTGTTCCTTCTCTGTACATACCTCTTCTCTGGTAATCTGCCCTGCAAACCCAGTCACTTTGGTGCCTCCCCAGACACCCAGCTTCATCTCTTCAACTCAGGAAGATTGCTGGGCTCCCCCTGGGTTTCCTGTCCTACATTTTTTTTTTTTTTTTTTGCATCCTGTAAATTATTCAGTTTGTAAACTGGGACAATTGTAGAGCTCACCCATTTTTGTATCAGTTTCTTTCATTGACGTCCAGCTCCTTGAAGGCTATATAGTTTTATATATTTTATTCATTTTGTTGTTTTAGTTAGGAGGGCTAGTCTTGGTTGGAAGCAGAAGTCTCTCCACTTAAGAATTTGAAGAGGTTCTTCCCCTCGAGAAACATATTTTAGGTGGTGGTGGGAAATGGGGATCAGAATTATATGTTTTGGTTGTTAAAAATGAGTGGTAAATCCTGAGTGATGATCCTGAGACACAGTCCAGAGCTTAAGGAAGAACCACGGATTAAAGGTTAAGAACCCCAGACTGGATTCTTCAGTGGGGACAGTGTCAGGGCAGAGTTCCTTTGCCTTATTACCCTTTGAAGGTAGGCATGTGCACATTTGAAACCTTGCAGGATTGGACTAAACCTTACAGGTTCAGGCAACAACAGCTGATCTTTTCTACAGGGAAAGAGGTTGGACTTGCTAATTCTCCCCCAAAGTCTGTAGCAGCAGGTGTATAGCCCTTGAGAATAACTGCTGCCTCAAGTTGTATTGGTTTGATGGAACAGTCTTACAATGGTGGGATGACTCTAGTACTATACTTTTCAGGGCTCTAACAGTACCCTAGACTGAGAAGAAATTGTTACTAAATTGCCTAAAAGGTTTTGTATGATAATGTGTCTTGTTTTCCTCTGAGAAACAAGATATCTCTGAGTCTTCTTTTCCAAGATGGCACTGAGTCCAATATATTGTGTGTGTATGTGTGTGTTTGTAATCAAACTCTTGCATTTTATTTCTGTGGAAAGCCCTGACTCTACCTAGCCCTAACCCCGTCTTCAGGGCTACCAGAAAGTAGAGAAACTTTGCCCATTCAGGAGGCATCAATATTTTTTATTGGTCATTTTGTTGATGACATAAATCAGGAGATTTCAGTAGTCTTATGGGGGGGGGATTAACTTGAAATCCTGCAGTTGGTTTTACTTTGCTATTAATTCATATCATGTAAACATTACATGTGGCTATTGCTGTCTTAGCACAAATTCTTTATCAGGTCATTCATTCAGCAAGTATTTTTTGAGTGCCTACCATGTGTCAGACTTGTGCTATACACCATATAGATGAGTGGAGGTATGGCGTCTGGAATGAGGGAGGTAATATTCCCACTGTGTTCTGCAGAGATCAGCCTAGTCTAAAGCAGTGGCTCTCAAACTCTTTGGGCTCAGGGCTCAGACCCTTTTACATTCTTGAAAACTGTTGTGAACCCTAAGGAGCTTTTGTTTATGTGTTATACCTGTTATCGCCACATTAGTTTTTATAGATCTTTAAGAATATTAATTTAATAGAACAGTTATAGATACTACATGTTAAGTAACATATTTTCCAAAAATATATATATTTTCCAGAAGCAAAAAAAAAACGAGAAAACTGGCATTGTTTTACATTTTGCAACTCTCTTTAATGTGTGGCTGAATGTCTAATATTTGAATTTAATCTGTTTTTTTAATACAGGAAAAAGATTTTTGTCAGTGGGCTCAATGAATTTTTTCCTACACAAGCATTATGGGTAGTCAGGAACAATAAGATTGCTCAGTGGACTTGGCATCAGAATGACATAGTCAGTTGAGTGGTCTCCAATAGAGGTACACCTGCCTTAGAGATTAACCCAGCAATTGCCATACATGTGATAGGTGCTCAGTAGATGAGTCTGGGGAATGAAAAAGGAAGAGTCTGTAGAAATAGTTTCTCTCAGAATTTAAATGGCTTTGTAGCAAGGCTAGTGCTAGTATAAATTAATTAATGAAATATGCCAAGTTTTGTGATAGTAGTAAGCCAGGCAGTTTCAAGAACTGGCACACCATTGAAAATGTCGCGAGAATCAGCACTTTAATGACTACTTAAATATCAGTTAAACTTGCATCAAAACAAGAAATCTGGTAGTATGAAGTTAGTATCAGATATAGTCTACCAAGATACAAGATAATGTTCTAATATTTGTTCCTCTTTCCCTCAGTTATCTTCAATTGTTCTGAAGCACAAGACCTTTCCAACCACTGCAGATATGGACAAAGAAGAAAGAAAGACTATCAACCAGGGTCAAGAAGATGAAATGGTAACCAGCTTTTATAATATACTTATAAAGTGTGAAGAATTTATATTTCTAGTGAAGTAGAAAAGTATATTTAAAAAACTGCTAAACTAAAATACAGTAAAACAACAGCTAAATCGGTGTGCTGTCGTCTTTCTGACTGTGTTTTTGAGTTGGGATTATGTAACACCTCTGGTTCCAGTATAGTTCCTGCTTCACTTGTGAACTGTTAAAACTTAGAGGAAAGAGATATGTTTTTTCATTTGATAATTTAAGAAGTTACATTAGCTAATGCTTAAATATATCCCAAATGCAAATTTTCTAGTTTTCCATTTATAAAAAATGTTTCAGGTCAGCTTAATAAAACTCAAGTCTTTGTTGGTGGTATGTGGGAGGAAAGATAGGGTTCTCACTTTGAAATTTACCTCTCATGTCACTTGATGTGTAATCACTATGTCCATGCAGGAGATTTATGGCTATAATTTGTGTCGCTGGAAGCTTGCCATAGTTTCTCTCGGAGTGGTGTGTACTGGCGGCTTTCTTCTCCTGCTCCTCTATTGGATGCCCGAGTGGCGGGTAAAGGCAACCTGTATTAGAGCTGCAGTTAAAGACTGTGAAGTGGTGCTGCTGAGGACTACTGTAAGTCCACGTGTTTACTTGTAGCTGATTATTTGAGGAGTAAAATAATGTCTTTGTGTGTATTCAAAATAAAATACGAAGAGAACATCACTGCTAGGATACAATGAGGAATACTAATCCTAGTATTTCTAAAGCATCTGTGTTTGAAGTGACTATTATCCCAGTGATTAGACTTTAAAGGAATCTTGAAAATGATCACATCTACCCTTTTTTATAGTTCTTGATGCACTGAGAGATTGGATCAGTGGTTGGTCTATCAAGGTCTCTTGACAGGACTGTATCCCAGATCTCTTCTACTGTGCAATGCTGTTGCACCCTAGGATTTGTTTTAAAATCCTAATTGGAAACATTTTATAAGAGGCTTTAATATCTAGTCTCAGTATATAGTTGGATAAATTAAGAAATTATGATCTTTTATGAGATCCTCTCAGTGAAGTATGACATATAAAATGGTGAGCAGTTGAAAGCACTTCATGTTTGAATTTATGCATCTTCGTAATTCGAAATGGTTTAACATTTAGTGAGTGAAAAGTGAACTTTCTCAATTAGAGATAAGTAAATAATATATCGTGTAAAGAATGGAAACCAATATATATGGTTATGTAATATGCATAATTGACTCTTTATCCTTATTCCTTTCTCTTCTAAGGATGAATTCAGAATGTGGTTTTGTGCAAAAATTCGCTTGCTTTCTCTGGAAACTCCCCCATTTTCAAGCCCCAAATCTATGGCTAATAAGGTTTCAAATGGCCATGCAGTTCACTTAACTGAAAATCTGGCTGAAGAGAATAGGCTTGAGATGAATAAATATTCACAGCCTCAATCACAACAGGTATTGTGATCTTAGTCTCAAAGTTCCTCTAAGAACCAGAATTGTTACATTTTATACTATTACGGATAGTCTATAATTTTGTACTTGCAGTTTTTTGTTTGAGATTATATGCATATAAAATGCCTATTTATCATTGTATATAACACTTTAGTTATTTACTAGAAGAAATAGATTACATGTCACATGTGATTGCTTTAATTTTAATAGTTGTTACATTATATGCTAAATTTGTGTTAGTAAACTTAATTGTTAACAAGTGATAATAATGCTTTTTGATATAACCTTTATGTATGTTCTACAGATTCGTTATTTCACCCACCATAGTGTAAAATACTTCTGGAATGATACCCTTCACAATTTTGTTTTCTTAAAGTACGTACTTTTCTTTTGTTTGGATTATGAGTATCTTGATAATGTTTTAGCTAGAAAAGAATTCATTTTAGTGTTACATAAAATTGAAGAGGTTTTTGTTACATAACTTTCATTCACTTGTTCATTAATAACTTCTTGGTGTTATTTGAATACTTACTAACCATTTTAGAATAAATCCTATCTGCAGCTTGTACCTTGGCAAAACTTACATAAAAGTTAGAAGCAGTATGCTCCCAAAATCCAGTCTGAGTCCTTTTCTTTTTGAGGATTCATCTAAAGTGAATTTTGAGTATACCTTTATTTATTATTTATTTATTTATTTATATTTTTGTGGTATGCGGGCCTCTCACTGTTGTGGCCTTTCCCGTTGCGGAGCACAGGCTCCGGATGCGCAGGCTCCGCGGCCGTGGCTCATGGGCCCAGCCACTCCGCGGCATGTGGGATCTTCCTGGACCGGGGCACGAACCCGTGTCCCCTGCATTGGCAGGTGGACTCTCAACCACTGCGCCACCAGGGAAGCCCTGAGTATACCTTTTAGTCTTTCAGTTCTTTTTCTTTTTGAGGGTTCACCTCAAAGTGAATTTCGAGTGTACCTTTTAGCCTGTCAGCGTATCTGAATTATCACCTCTCAATTTCCTGACAGTTCCATCCACTTGTACTTGAGGGATGGAGTGATAGACAAACATAAATTTCACTTTAATATGTGGATAAAGATGGGACATCATCAAACAAGTTAAGCCTTGGGTAGGACATATTGGAATAATCCTTTAAAATTTATTTTTTGTGGAGGCTTCAAATGATATAAGTACTAAACTAGGATTCTATTTTTATTGCTGTTAAAGTGATTAAACACTGTTAAGTATCGTTGCTTGAGAGTGGCAAAGGAATTCTTAATATTAGCAGTAAAAAAAGAATCACCTTGTGAACATTTAAAACGTTCATGCCTGGATTTTTTTCCTCAGACACTAAAGAATTGGTATATTCTGGAATGGAGCAGGGCAATTCCACATGCCTACTTCTGAAGACCATTCCTAGTTAAGAACCATTGATTTCTTTATAGAACACTGCCTATAAATTGTCATTTTGTTTTTTAAAAAAATTTTGACTTGGAGCTGATCCCTGCTACCTTTGGAGAAGTAATCCATCTCAGTGGGAAAAAAGAGTCAAACATATTTGCTGTGTAGCCTTTGCCAACCATACCAACTTGTAGAATTTAAACTTATCCCAGTGATAGCAGCTAATCATGGGGCTTGGTTTTTCTATCCGAAAAAAGTAGAAAAGGATTGGAGTTAAATGATGTGTTATATTCTCTTTAGAGTTTTTCTGAATAGCATCTCAGTTAAAATAAGCATAATTAAGACATTTGTGGTGGAAAGTAGATATGCTAGTTGAATCCCAGTTTTAATAGTTACAGATTTTAGACATTGCCTGTGACTCATACAGATTCAGCACTTCTCTTCTCAGTATGTATTAGATGAGGGAAGGATTTAGATGGATGCTTTTGTAGAAAGAAAAATGAGTAGGACTTCTTAGAGTGAAGCTTAAAAATTGAAGAGGGAAAACTAGATAAAAAGTAAAAACTTTTTCATCTTTAGTTTGGAATTCTTGAGTTAGTCATACTTTAATTTTATTAATTATTTGCTCTTAAAACTTTGGCACAGACTTAAAGGATAATAATATTGTTACATAAGCTTGAGTATTGAGAGCCATCTTATTATGTGACACGTTGGATAATTTAGAAGTTGCCATATTTGAGACTTAGACCTTTCATTATTGTTTTATCTTAGGAATTGGAGATTTAAAAATTGTCATCCATATCTCAGTTTTTGTTAGGGGTTTCTATTTGTAAGGAAGTCACACTTTAAAACCAGGAATATAGAAAAATGAGGCATTGAGAAATATGGATATTTTAAACTTTGTTTAAAGTAAAAACTTTGGATTTATTTAGGGGACTGGATGAAGGTGTTTCTTGTACGTCAATTTATGAAAAGCATAGTGCAGGACTGACAAAGGGGATGCATGCCTACAGGTAATTTTTATCCAACTAAAGTTAGACCTATTATCAAAATTCCTAAATAAAGTAGTATATATAGTCTACCCTTTTACCATATAGTTGTAATATTAACAGGTATTTAAGTATTATAGTAGATGACAACTTATTGATATTTTATTTGGGTAACATTGTCTCTCAGTTTAAGAATTATAAAAATGTTGAAGCTGATTTTGAAGTGAATATCCCTGATAATATACTGTATTTCATCAGTTCTAAGGTGCACACTTCCCTGCATTTTAACATCTCTATAAGGAGGGTGTGTCATACAGTGGGTGGAGTGTCATCCTTTACTTGACAGCATTTTTGTCTTTCTTGATAGTACATAAAATCATGGAATGTCTTACAATTCAAATCTTAGATTTACTGAAATGTTGGGAATTGTAAGCATGAGCTCAAATTTACCACAATGAAAATTTGTAAATTGGGAGACATAATCCTTCTTATAGTGTTATTCTTTGCTAAAGTATAAAAGTATACCAGTGTATTACATATCGTAGAGATAAATGCCTTTTTCAACTACACTAGAAATTTTCTTGTACTCCTATAGCATGTTCTTTCAAAGGGTTGGAATATAAATTCATTCATTCAGGCTTCTACTTCATAAAAGGCAAGAATTAATGTATCATATAGGAAGTACTATTATAAGGAATTTAAGTGGAAGGTTTTAAGCAACTTAAGCATTAAAAAAAGCCAAATGTATAATGTTCTGAAATAAACATTTTTAGTACAGTATTCTTATTAGAAAAATAGTACAGGACCCCTCAAATTTACTTACGTAGTCTCTTGCAAAAATTAATTGCAATTCAAAATTGTTGAGATGTATTTTGTTCATGGGTGGAAAAGAAAGTCTTTTGTTGATATGGTTATTATAGACTAGTGGGAAAGGTACTTGTCACACAAAAAGATAAAGTGATAACAGTATAGTTATCCAGTATGGACTACATTGATTTAAATACTGTAGATAGAGAGTTTAAATTGTAGAAGACAGCTGTTTAGAAACATGAACGTTTAAGTTCTGGATTTAAGGAGCAGTCGGTGGTTTGAGCCTTATCTAACGCAATGCCTTCCCTAAATTGTTATTATGATATAATATAATGTAATATTATTATTGTATTTTCCTGTTATAGAAAATTGCTTTATGGAGTAAATGAAATTGCTGTGAAAGTGCCTTCAGTTTTTAAGCTTCTAATTAAGGAGGTAAGACAATTGTACTTGTCTCAACATTTGTGATCAATAGGTTTGCCATTTGAAAAGAGCCAGGATTTAAGTAATGATATCCTTGGTGTTTTGTTTCCTAACTTCTCTTTGCTTATTTTTTTACTTGGAAGGGCAGAAAGATATTCCTCTGATAGATCAGTAATTTGGGAGCATGATTACTTTTTTATTTTGTCTAATTTTTTTCTTTTCGAAGTCTGTTGTTTTTTGTTTTTTTACTCTCAGGAAGTTGCACATCTAAACCTTGCCCTATTTTACAGATGTATACACCTGTCTTTTCTTTTTTCCCGCTAATTTTTTTGGCCACGCTGTGTGGCATGTGGGATCTTAGTTCCCTGACCAGGGATCGAACCTGTGCCCTCTGCAGTGGAAGCGTGGAATCTTAACCACTGGACGACCAGGGAAGTCCCTCCTTCTAATTTTAAAAGCGATTAATCATGTTTTCTTCAGGTGGTACACTCTTAGGAACTAGGCATTGTGCCAGAAGTTTGGAATTAAAAACATGACATGATGAGTAACAATGAGGAGCTTGCACTTTAGCCCAGGAGTAATACATGTCAGTAGTTACTGTGGTGACCCTTCAGTTGTAAGAGCCGTAGAAGCGGTGGGGAATGAGGGATTGCAGGCATGTAAAGGAAGGAGTCAGTGGTTTTGCCGAGGAGAGTGGGTTCTCCAGTCTTTCTGGTTTGGGGCTAAAGTATAGAAGTAGCTGTATTGAGTGAATACTTTTAGTAGAAGGTACAGATTGTTTTCCGTCAGTTCCTGAGAGTGGCCATATAATGCTGCTTTAGAGCATAGCAAAGTGTAATAATGATTAGGAATTAGAAACACTGGTTTATAATGTGACTTCATCAGTAACTAGCTTTGGTCATTAGAAGACCTTTCTCCCTGCTGTTCCTTTATTGGTAAAATTGTAGGAAATCCTTTAATGATCTCATTTGATTTTTTTTTAAGGGAACTTTTATTTATTTATTTATTTGATTTATTTATTTATGGCTGCTTTGGGTCTTCGTTGCTGCGCGGGCTTTCTTTAGTTGCAGTGAGCGGGGGCTACTCTTCATTGCGGTGTGTGGGTTTCTCATTGCAATGGATTCTTTTGTTGCGGAGCACAGGCTCTAGACACATGGGCTTCAGTAGTTGTGGCTCATGGGCTCTAGAGTGCAGGCTGAGTAGTTGTGGCGCACGGGCTTAGTTGCTCCGCGGCATGTAGGGTCTTCCCGGACCAGGGCTCAAACCCGTGTCCCCCTGCATTGGCAGGCGGATTCTTAGCCACTGGGCCACCAGGGAAGCCCATCTCGTTTGATATTGAAGTAAAATGGGACTATATATGTGAAAGTGCTTTAAAAAGTACAGAAGCATCAATTTTAAAACATTGGGGGTTATTAATGAAATTGGTAAAATACTATAAAATTTGGGTAAACAAAGTCCATTGCCAGGACTCCTTATCTTTTTTTTAATTCAGATTTTAATACTTAATTATTTCCTTAGAGAAAGCAAAACTGTAACTTATTTCATGTTTGTCTTCTCTTTGGACTCCAGTGAACCTTTGACTTATAAATAAATTAGTGCTTCGAGTTCATAATAAGTAAACGTTTGTTCCAGTTGGTTAAAAGTTTTTGTATCCTTTAGCAGCACAGTAATTATTGAAAGTAAATGTATTTTATTGCTAAAGCAGAATGAAGAACAGCTAAATTCACACGTGTTAGCTGTTTCTAGCTGAATCTGTATTTGGGTTTGGTATGAACCTAAATGGATGCAAATAAATTAAGCTTATTTAGTCAAACTCTAGTAGTTTGATGGTAAAAAAAAAAAAAAAAAAGTAATATCTTGCCCTGCTCTTTGGGTAGTTACTTGTTACCGTAGGATACTACAGAGCTTATCCTGTAAGTATTCTGTTGGTTATTTCTTAAATCTGTATGCTTATAAATATCTCATTCAATTTGACTTAAAAATCTTGTTTTTTAGGTTCTCAACCCATTTTACATTTTCCAGCTGTTCAGTGTTATACTGTGGAGCACAGATGAATACTATTACTATGCTATAGCCATTGTGATTATGTCTGTAGTATCAATTATAAGCTCCCTATATGCCATTAGAAAGGTAAGTCCAATTTATTATGGGTTTCACAAATGTGTTTGTATTTTGTAATAACACGTAAGGTGTGTAGAATGATGCTTGGTATAACGTAAGTACTCCATACAGTTATTCTTTAGTTATGTGAATATGTACTCCCTTTCCCTCTTTTTTGAGGTGGGGGAAGGCAGCTGCTTTTTAAGAGTCAATGTATCGCTTGACTGCTTTGAGGCTGTAGGATCTATAGTTGCTTATCTAAGACTGGAATACTGGAGGGCTGATTCTGCTGTTTTCAGGGCTGTCTCATTAAAGTGCTTCTTATTTTGTCTAATGTTTTGAGCTAAAATATTGAATGATCTTTGAATCTTTTGGTCTTGACCTTTTCAAAGGCAGAGTGATATGAATTTATTATTTTAGCTTACCTTATTTTATATTACCCTTGCTTTCTAATAGCTTGAAGAGTTAGTTTATATTAACAAGTTAAATTTTTTTTCCCTGATTCAGCAATATATTATGTTGCATGACATGGTGGCAGCTCACAGTACTGTGAGAGTTTCAGTTTGCAGAGTAAATGAAGGTAAGTAAGTACTTCAGTTTACTCTTGGAAAAGTAAATTTAAAAAGATTTCCACTAAACCCTAATGTGTGAAGCAAGCCCAATATATTATACATATACACTTATTTCCATAAGAAATAAAAATGTGTGTTTGGATTTGTACTCATGTTTCTGTATCAAATTCATTCATTTATGTGAAATTGTATTTTTCTATAATGTGACACATACTATACTAGACTCTTGGGATACAGTGGATGGACATAGTCCTTGCCATCATTGAACTTCAGTCTAGTTGGAAAGACATGATAAACAGAAACAGCAACGTGTGATAAATGCTATGATAGGGAGAAGTCAGGGTTAGATATTAGAGCTCATTTACTGTAGGTGTCAGGGATGCCTTCTTTGAAAAGGTATTCTTAAGTGATTGAATTAGACAGATAAAAAGTAGGTGAGAAAGTGGTAAGGTGGGGGTGAGAGAGGGATAGAGGAGGGTTCTAAGTGCCCAGAGGCCTGGGTATTAGAGTTTTGTCATTGTAATAACTGAAAGCAATTCAGTGGCAGCAACTAGATAGTGGACAGCCTTTTAAGGCTTGTTAAGGGATTTGGACTCTCCCAAAAGGCAGTGGAAAGCCATTGAAGAGTTTTAAGTAGGAGAGTGATATGATCATATTTGCCTATTTGAAAAAATCATTCTGGCTGCCATGTTCGAACTTATTTAGAGGGGATTAATATTAAAGGCATGAAATGAATCAGGGTGAGGGTTGTGGAGATGGAGAGTGGTGAGATGGGTTTGAAAGATACTTAAATGTGGGCATTGAAGAAGATTTGATGATTCATTGGATGCAAGGTGATACAGTGGTGTCAGGCTGGGGGCATGGATATTGGTGTCATTTAATTAAATAGGGAACACTGGAGGAGAAGCAGGATTGTAGGGAAGGATAATGTTTTGGACACGTTAGTTTGGTGAGATATTGAAGAGGTAAAGGAGATAAAGGGGAGGCAGCACAGCATCATGGGCCTTGGAGACAGTAGCCGCTTTGATTGATCAGGAAAACCAAATCAGTCTGCATTCTCTTGGCTCAGTATACTGCATCCAGGTGTAAACCCAAGTTGGCCTGGCAGGTTGCTTTCTTCCTTGCGCTTCCTGGTCACTTGCTAGAGTACTAGCTGATAGTTTCTGCCTCCCTAGCTGCAGTCTTAGATGTGTAGCTTATTGGTGCTCCTCCTCTCCCCACTCTGCTGCTGCTGAAGATCCTGGGGATGCTAGGACAGATGCACTGCTCAGTGTTTAGCTTCCTTATCCCCTTTGTATAGTCCAACAGATCATTGATATTTAGTTTCTCAGCGCACCTAAGAGGGTTAGAATTTCACGTGGCATTAAGGCATTGAGTCACGTTTTTAAAATAAGGGATCTTATTAAGAAATGAAGATTATTATACTTACTACATGCAAAATAGCATCAGAATTCTTTAAAAGTTGTTTCCTCATAGCTTAGTAAACTACTTCTACCTTTTTTTAGAAAGGGAAGAGTATTTGTCCTGCAGACTGACATCACAAACAGTAGTTTTCTCCTCACCCATCTTTGCTTAGAAACCAGTGTAAGTCTCTTCTAAGCATAGTTTAATAAAATCTAGGGGTAGGGGAAGAGAGAGAGAATGCCCAAATATAAGGCCACCTTTTACTTGGGAAGATCATTAAAGAAGTGTTTAACTAACTTGAATATAATACATAAATTCCTAAGGAAATAATGAACTAGGTATGACAAAGTTTAATTTATTTTATAAATTGATTTAAAATAATATCTAAGATATTTTGGGACTATTTTAGGAATATTGAGAAAACAATGAGACATTATGGATTATAAATGGTAGCAACAAGAAAAAGAATGCTGTTAAAAAAGAAAGTGCTAAAATTTCAATGCTTTTATCTGTTTCCAAGGGATTACAGAAATCTGAGTTTATTTACCTGTTGCAGGGGGTCTCCTGTGTGGATTCATCATCTGTTTACTCATAGGGCTGATAGCTAAGATTGAGCATCCACCGTTGTAATGAGTGTTGAAGCCCACCTACCTGTTAGCTTAGAGGGGACTTGGCATCAACTCTGTGCAGTTGGCGTCCTATCCAGGGACAAACTAGCTGACACATTTAGACACCATGCTTTGTTAGCTTAAGGAATAATAATCTTATTTGTCAAAACTCTTCATCTATTGGGATTTTTCTATTTAACTCCATTATATTTTTAATGTATTTTTGAGATCAGGTGACCTTTGGATAGATCTTTTGTTTGCTGTATTCTTATTCCAAGTTAAAGAATATTCTTTTCAGACTTTTCTTTCTTTCAATTCAGAAATCGAAGAGATCTTTTCTACAGATCTTGTGCCAGGAGATGTCATGGTCATTCCATTAAATGGAACAGTCATGCCTTGTGATGCAGTACTTATTAATGGTACTTGTATTGTAAATGAAAGCATGTTAACAGGTAAACTAAATTAAATGAGTAAAACCCAGATGAGTTGTTTATAATGATACTAGGATTAAGTAGTTGTTGATTAAGCTATGTCACAATTAACTGTGCTGTTTGTGTCCTTTACTTATGAATGTCATGAATGTGATAGATATTTGTGAAAAGATTTTCTTTTTTTTTATTTTGAGGGAACCAAATTCTGCATTATACTCAGCTGTGATACTAAAGCACAATGCTGCTGTTCACAATATCTCGTCCTTCTTCTGTCCATTCTTTTGACATGAGGAAATGCTTTATAGTAAGGGAAGAGGAAAGAAATCCTTTGCCCACAGCATATTTACTTCTCACTTTGATATGCAAAAAGTGGGACTAGAAGAGTTGATATTTTTATTAAATTGGGGAGAAATAGACTTTAAAATAGCTTCCCTTTGGAAACTCACAATCTGGAGGTAGAGCTTTATATCTTTATTTTTTTAAATTTAATTTAATTAAAAAATTTTTTTTCTTTGAACATTTTTTTAACATCTTTATTGGAGTATAATTGCTTTACATTGTTGTGTTAGTTGCTGCATAACAAAGTGAATCAGCTATGTGTATATATCTTTTTATCATGACTATTTTTTAATTGTCATAGTCAACCTGGCAAGAAAGTGATTCCTATATAATACATTTTTGAACTGTTAAGAATCTTAAAACACACTCATACACATAAATATCCCCACACACCTGTCACCTTTGACATAAGAAGTGTGAATGCTACAGAGCACTACATTTTAATGTTAAAAGAATTTGGCTCTTTTTTACTGTTAGAGAATTACCATACTCCTCTGCCTTGCTCGGATGCTTGTTCTCTTCTTACTCGTGTGTGTGTGGTGTGTGTGTGTGCGTGTGTGTGTGTGCGCGCGTGCGCGCTTGTGGTCTGGGAGTGGGTGGGATTAGGAGTGGATCTTCACATGTTGTGTGTGCTTGGGGTTGCAGAGTACTTCCTAGGTTAGTTCTCAGGGATACCAGAACAGGTGCTGAGGCGACGGTAGCAACCTCGTCTTCTTATTTGAAACTTGGCACAGTTATTTCCAACTGATTACCTTTGAGTCACAGATCACTTTCAGGAATTATTGTGGAAGACAAAATTTGATATTTCTGGGTAAGGAAATTGATAGACCAAAAGCTAATTGATTAAGCTATGTTATTCACATGTGAGAACTGTTAATAACTGTTGTCAACAGTATGATAACATTTAGGATATTTAACAACTCAAGATTTGTGTGTTTGATACTGATTTCTATGCTTTAACTTACGGATTTTTTTTTTAAAGGAGAGAGTGTTCCAGTGACAAAGACTAATTTGCCAAATCCTTCAGTGGACGTAAAAGGAATGGGAGATGAATTATATAGTCCAGAAACACATAGACGACACACTTTGTTTTGTGGGACAACTGTTATTCAAACTCGTTTCTACACTGGAGAGCTTGTCAAAGCCATCGTAGTTAGAACAGGTAGAAAATATTTAATCTTGTCTTGCATGGTTTAGCACATTTGAAGCCTATCGAATGCTTAATAAGAGATTCTGTTTTGAGAGATAATTCTCATTTTCTTATAAAAATACTATATAATCATTTTATTCTTTAATTTTTTTGAAAGGATTTAGTACTTCCAAAGGACAGCTTGTCCGCTCCATATTGTATCCCAAACCAACTGATTTTAAACTCTACAGAGATGCCTACTTATTTCTACTGTGTCTTGTGGCGGTGGCTGGCATTGGGTTTATCTACACTATTATCAATAGCATTTTAAATGAGGTATGTACATGGGACCCTTAATAGAGTTTGATTCTTAGTTTGATTCACATGTGGCTCTTGAAGATTTGAAATGTAGCTAGTGAGACTGAAAAATTAAAATTTTAATTTAATTTAAATGAATTTAACTTTAAAAAAAAGCCATATGAGACTTGTAGCTATTATGTTAGAAGGTACAGATCTAGAACATCACTATAAAAGCAGAAAGTTTTGATCAGCTCTGGTTTAGATGATCTTTTATTTGCTCTCTGGTTACTTTAAAAGAGGGAGGAGTGATCCCATACTCACCAAAAGCTTTATTTTTTCTTTTTTTAACCTCTGGTATATACAGCATTAAAATTATTTGTGATTACTGAATTGAAGGTATTTCTAAGGGACCTTGTCAAATTTCTTTTTTCTATCCCCTATAGAGACTAGCATAGTAGTTAAGAGTCAATATCTGATAATATTTGTTGACTTTGAAGTATGTAGTGTATGAAGTATATGGGGCTATTAAAGTAAGAATTAGCTTTAAAAATAGCTCATTCCCACAGTCCACTGACAATTCATTGAGCTTTCCATTTTGCAGAATGTCTAAAGGGAAAAAAATTATAGATAGTTAATACATGAATATACATACACACTTATAAGATTAAAAATGGTTTATAGACTTTTCACTAAAGAAATACCCCCATTGGGTTAATAAATATTTAATATTGGGGGTCTGACATTTATTTTTATGTTAACTGTAGGTAGAAGTTGGGGATATAATTATCGAGTCTCTTGATATCATTACAATTACTGTGCCGCCTGCACTTCCTGCCGCAATGACTGCTGGCATTGTGTATGCCCAAAGAAGACTGAAAAAAGTGGGCATTTTCTGTATCAGTCCCCAAAGGATAAACATCTGTGGACAACTGAATCTTGTTTGCTTTGACAAGGTTGGTTCAATGTCAATAATCATTGTCAAAGGTCACTTTGTAGCTTTTTAAGTCTAAAGTATTTAGATTAATGGTTTCTGTATTCTTTATCATCTAATTTGCACACGTTTTAAAAGAAATGTTCTTCTCATTTTTCTCTTTTAACTTATTTGGCACATGCATCATTTTTGTATTATTTCTTCTCATTATTTTTTCAATTTTTAATACTTTGGATATTGCTTATTTGCCCAGATCTACCATTCATATCCAGAATTATGCCTTATAGTAGTAGTAGTAAAATTTATCTGCTCTTTCACCTTTTTAACAGAATAGGCTCTATACAGATATAGTTACTGGAATGTTATTGCTGTAAAGTATATACATTTAGTGTTTGCTCTATGATTTCATTGAATGTGTTACAAAATTATGAAAGACACTGATTATATGATTTTATGTGAAAATGACAAATTTTGTACCTGTGTGAAATATACCTTGCCTCTTACAAAGGGTTCTTCTTTCCTCACCTGAAATTAGTTTTCCTAAAAGTTTAGAGAATTAAACCTTGGTCAGAAAACTTTCCATCTGTCTCTTCTGGGTGACTAACATGATAAGAATTTGATTTTTGTGCATCTTCATTATTAAAGAAAAAAATATGAGATGTATTTTATTAAGAGAAAAAAAAAGTCATATCCCATGACTGTGTTTTATATGAATCTGTTCAGAAAATTTTACTTAAAATTTTGCTTAATCTTTTTTGGAAATGTTTTTAAAATTTTTAAGCAGACACAAAAGTGGAGAAAAAGATGCAAGTATAATAAATCCTCGTTTGCCCATTATCCAACTTAAACAGTTACCAACATTTTGTCAGTCTTATTTCACTATCCCCTCATTTTGAAGGTGGCAGCATCAGATATGTTATTTCATCCATATACTTCGGTATATAGCTCTAGAAGATAATGTTTTAACAGAACTTACCACAGTACCATTATCACTGCTTACTACACTTAACAAAATTAACAGTTCCTTAGTATTACCTAATATCCAATTCATATTCAGGTTGCTCTGCCTTTCTCAAAAATATCTCAAATTTTTACAATTTGTGTTTTCAGCCAGAATCCAAATAAGGATTTCATTAGTTATAATTAATCTGTGACCATTGCTTTTCTTGCCTCTCTTTCCCAATCATCTTATTGAGGAAACCAGGTTATTTATATCCTGAATTTGCCTAATTGCACCTCTTGATGTCATTTAACTTGTTCCTCTTCCCTTTTTTGGCTCCCTATGCCCTAATCTCCCCATCTTGTGTTGGCATCCTTCATCGATTGATAGGTCGATTGGTGCATTGTTCCACCATTTAATACTATAAGTACATAAGTATACTATTCCACACATATCTCCCCCTACCCCGCCCCACCCACAAAGAGGAACCGCACCATAGGGAGTGTTCTGCACACTTTTCCTCACTTTTTGTCCTGCAAGTTACTCTGTTAGTACATGCACAGAGATCTTACTTATCCCCCTCCCCATCTTATAGCTGTATTGTACTCCATTATGTAGTTGCAGCATAGCTTTTCATGATTTTGTAAATGTGTGCTTTTTTTTTTTTTTTTAAGACTGGAACTCTTACTGAAGATGGTTTAGATCTTTGGGGGATTCAACGAGTGGAAAATACACGGTAATTATTAGCTAGACTTGATCATTTATTTTAGTTAATTTTAATAAATATTTTAATATATGAAACATTCAAACATATAGAATGTAATATTATAGCTATGTACCCACCACTAAGATTATACAGTTGACATTTTGCCATATTTGCTTCAGATCTCCTAAAAGATTTAAAACATTACAGATATTGCTAAAGTCTTAACCTATCCCTTTTTCTATCCCTACCACCATTTTGAAGTTGTATTGTTATCTTTGCATGTTTTTATATTTTTACTTCATATATATCTACCCATAAACAAGATCTGTTTATAAATAAATATACACAACTGTTATGTACTGTATGTGTTTTGCTGCTTTTTTGCCTCATAACATTGTTTTCAAGATTCATCCATGTTGATATATATAGATCCAATTTATTAATCTTAACTGTTGTTTAGTATGCTGTTATGTGATTAAACCATAATATTTGTTCTTCAGCTAAGGTACAGTTTAACTTTTTCTCCCTTTTTCCTTCCACTTTCACAGTGTCGCAATTAAAATTCTTAGGCATACAACTTCTGTGAGCATGTGGTTGAGTTTCAGTAAACCAGCTTCTTAAAAGTTTCACTGCTGGGTCATACCGCACATGCATGGCCACAGCTCTAGTAGGTACTGTCTACTTGCTCTCTAAGTGATGGTGCTAACCTACACTCTCTCCCTCAGTGGGTAAGAGACCCTTCTGCTCCATATCCTTGCTAAACTTGCCATTGTCAGACTTCTAATTTTCCCAAATGGATAGATATGAAATGGTATTTCATTGTGGCTTTGTTCAGAGTTTCTTTGGAGTTTAAGCGTATTTTCACATTTTTGGAAGGAGGGTCATTTAGCATTCTCTGTATTGTCAGTTTATATCATAATTTTTTTAATGGTGTTGTTTGTCTTTATCTTATTCACTTGGTAGAAGTCCTTTGTATTTTCTGGGTGATCATCTTTTTCAGTACTATACATTAAAAATATTTCACCAGTCTCTGTTTCATCTTTTTACTTTGTTTTTGCTGTCTTTGATGCTTAAAAGTTTTACTACTATAGCTGTGTCTATGCCACTTTTTATTTTTTCTCTCTCAAAAGTCTGTGGGATTTTGGTTTATACAGTCTGAGAGACTATTGTTTGGTTCATGTCATGTCAGAGCTGTCACATCTTCTTGGTAAATAGCGTGTCACATTGTGACCTTACTTATCCCTAGTGATGCATCATGCCTTAAATTCTGTTTCATCTAATATTTGTATAGTTTTACACCAGCTTGCTCTTGCCTGATGTTTGCCTCCTATATCTTTTTTTCTCTCTCTTTACTTTTCAGTCTTTACGTTCACATTTATTGCCATCGTGTTCACATTTATTGTGATTTCAGATATATTTGAAATTATTTCTACCATCCCTCACCCCAATTCCCAAACACATTTTCTCATATTTCTCTCATTTTCTCAGAATTTATACATCCTAATCTTTTACTACTTGTCCTTAAGTTATTAATATTCATATTTAGAGTCTAAAGTCCATGGGTGTCTTTATTAGTTTCTAAACCCCCAAAATCCATGCACTGTACACTACTTTTACTTTCACCTCCCTTTTTATATGTATTTGTTGCATAATGTTTTATGATTATGATTTTGGTTTTATACAGTCTGCATGCAAGGATTTACCTAGGTTTACGGATACCTTTGCTAACCGTTGCTTCATGTATCCCATTCCTCTGGATTAAATTGCCATCTTCTGTAACCACATTCATTAGTAGTTCTTTGTTTCGTTCTCTCTCGTGAATGATGGTGTAACTGTATAGATTCCTAGGTTGACAGCTGTGTTCCCTCAGCACCTTGGAGGTGTTATTCCATTTCTCCTAACTTCTTCTGTTATTGCTACTGAGAAGTCTTAGTCTTCTTTAGTAATTTTTTTTCTACTTTATTTAAAAAAGTACTTCTTTATGCTTGATTTCTGCAGTTTTACCATGATCTTTTTCTTTGTGCGGTACTCATTTTGCTTCTAGATTCCAGATTCATGCTTTTCCTAAATTCTGGAAAATTTGCAGCCTTTTTCTGTTCCATTATGGCTTTTCCCCCATTCTTTGTTTTCTCTCCATCTGGGAATCCTAACCATACCCTGGACAAGAAATTTCATTTGGTTCTTTCCAAATCTGCCTCTCCCCTTTTCCCCGCCATGGTGTCTTGTTCTTTTTCTAAGTCTGTAATTTTAAAATGCCTTCTTTGCATTCTTTCAGATTGCCATTCTATTATCTCAAGTTTATGGGATTCTAATTCGGTCTTTGTTTTGTCTGTTGAGTCGTGAGAATTGTTTCCTGGTTCATTTTTAAATTATGGACTCATCCTTAGCAGGATTTTTCTGTGAGTCTCCTTTGTGGCTGTGTTGTGGGAGCTCCTCTCTAGAGAGTTTAGACTTTGGCCAAAAGTAGTGTCAGTGGTGCCAGACAAGCTGTAATGTTACTTTCATAACTTGGGGATTTCTAGGCCAGGCAGTAACATACATTCAAGCCCAAATGCCATCCTGAGTAGCGTAATGGTTTAGAGTTTACGTACTGACACCAGACCTCTTGTGTTTGAATCCTTGCTTTGCCACTTATATGCTGTGACTTGGCAAGTCACTTAAGCACTCTGCTTCGGTTTTCTCATCTGTAAAATGGGGATAATAAAACACCTTCCTGTGGTATAAGGATGAGAGGAGTCAAATAAATTTAAAGTTCTCGGAACAGTGCCTAACGCATAGTAAATATGTTATATAGATATTAACTGTTTTCTTGAATTTTGGGTGGGGGAAAAGAGGTAAGCTTATTCTTAGTTATGCCTTTGTCTGTGGGTAAATTTTTTCTAGTATACTCTTTTTCCAAGGGTGTAGCTCTTCCAGAGCACTGGCTGTCTTAGGTGAGAGGGATATTCTCCGTTCCAACTCCCCACTTTGTATGTGGCCACAACTTTGTCTCCTGTTCCCCGTGTGGTTATTAAAACCCAAGGCCTTAAGGGTACTGAGATGGCTCTCCTCCCTCTTCCTTTTCCCCCAGACAGTCACAGCATCTGTTTAAGGTCACACCCCTCTGGTTTTCCTTTCACTGTTCCTGGCACTTGAAATTTTCCTTTTCTTTCTTATGAGCCCAGTTTTGCATTTGAAAGGTAATGGCGTTACACATTCATTTTATGTTTTTACAAGAGAGTTTTTATGTGTTCTAATTTGCCATGTGTCCATAGGCAGGAGTTTTAATTATTGTTTAGTATGTAGCATTTTCTATACTGTTAATGTCTGGTCTAGTTATTCAGAATCTAAGGTAATAGTGTATTTTAGTCATGTATAATAATTTTCATGGAAGAAAATGTTTTTGAATGTCAAAATCTATAGTGAAAATTAATACATGCATAAATGCAAACATTTTATTTCTACTTTTTAAAATAATAAAACCTGAAAAGTCCTGTTAGACTATTGTCTTCAGTCTTGGGATTTATGAATCTAATTCAGTGAATTTTCTATATAGTTTTCTTTTGCCAGAAGAAAAGGTTTGCAATGAGATGTTGGTAAAGTCTCAGTTTGTCGCTTGTATGGCTACTTGTCATTCACTTACAAAAATTGAAGGAGTGCTTTCTGGCGATCCACTTGATTTGAAGATGTTTGAAGCCATTGGATGGGTAAGTTCAGTGTTTTAAAGTACAATTAATTAACTTTAGGAAAATAGTAAAAATTAACTTGCAAAGAATTGTTTCTTCACATTGTTTTGACAGTGGTCTGTCTTGTACCATAAAAGGAACTATGTAATTTCTTTTTTTTAATTAATTAATTTATTTTTAAAAATTTGTTTATTTTGGCTGCATTGGGTCTTTGTTGCTGCGCATGGGCTTTCTCCAGCTGCGGCGAGCGGGGGCCACTCTTCATTGCGGTGTGCGGGCTTCTCATTGCGGCAGCTTCTCTTGTTGCAGAGCACAGGCTCCAGGCACGTGGGCTTCAGTAGTTGTGGCTCGCGGGCTCCACAGCGCAGGCTCAGTAGTTGTGGCTCACAGGCTTAGTTGCTCCATGGCATGTGGGATCTTCCCGGACCAGGGATAGAACCCGTGTCCCCTGCATTGGCAGGCAGATTCCCATCCACTGCGCCACCAGGGAAGCCCTGTAATTTCTAAAGTTACATCGCTGGAGAGATATTTATAATTGTCTAAAAAGTCTGTTTTAGTAAAATTGACTCATTCAAACGACCTTTAATAGAGGATGACCTGCTCAGGGCCCCGCTTCATGTTTACAAGAGAAAGCAGGTATCAGTATCTTGAGGCAGTAGGTCTAAGTCAGTAAGAAGATCTCAGTGACACAGTTCGTTGGGCATAGGGCAGAAGTATAGAGTGGGCATGTGTCTTCAGTGCTCTTTTGTCCCCATCCATGTACTACTTCCTGTGTCCTTACTCTCACACACGCACACACGCCTGCGCAGAGGTTTCTGTCTGTTCACTTCTTTCTGTTTGTTCTGTCCTTGATTATTTTAATTTCTCAGTGCTCGCTTGTGTTCTCTGGTTTGTTTTCTCTGTTCTTCTTTTATAGATGTAATAATAGTTTGTTTTTAAAGTTCCTTTCTTGCTTCTGAATTTTTAATTTTCTCTGGGTCAGGTTTTCTTCCCCCGCTTCCTATATTAATCTTCTCCTTTATGCTTTTAGAAAAAATTGAGGTGTCATTGACATCTCCTTCATGCTTTTGGTTTTCATTATGCATCTTGATGGTACTTTTATATTTAAGAATGAGGGTCTGATTTGATAGTTCTGGGTAGCTGCAACAAGGTTTTCATCCTTGTTCATATGTATGTTGGTCTGTTTGCCTGAGAAGTGTCTTCCCTGAATGGGAAGGCTGACTGGGGGAGCCTGTTGTGTACTGAGGGTGGGGCCCCTTCAGCAGGCATTCTTCAGTTTCAGGGGAGCAGAAGTAGTCTTTAGGTTGCTTTCCCCGCCCACTCCCCCAATGCTTGCACATGCAGTACTCTGGAATGCTGCCCCTCATATTAGCAGCCCTTCCTCCTCTCAGGTAGGTAGTTCGTATCTGTAGAGCATGACTCCTGGGTTTTTTGGGGTTTTTTTTTGTTTCTTTTTGCTTTGCTCAGCTATTCTGGCTGATAGGAAATGTTCCCACCTCTCCTGTATGTCCTTTTGTGTTTATTCTGGGCTACTGTTTCCTTCATTGCTGTATCCATCAATATGTTTCAGTCTCCTTGCTTTGCTTTCTGTTTACTTTTACAGGGTTGTTTCTTTTTGTGTGTTTTGTTAGTATTTTGAAAGGGAGGGAGATGAGTGAAGAAGTACTCTGCCACTTTCTGAAAGCCCACAGTAAATACTCATTAAATTTAATTCCTTAAAGGAGACCCACTTCATTTATAAGGAGTAGAACAAAGTACAGCTGATTCATCTCTGATATTCTCTAAAGCCGTTCTCCAACTGCATAGATTTTCAGTAGATTTTTTGTTCTGTATGTGAATCTTTCAAAAAGTGGGTTTAAATAAGTAAGTTTGTATAATAGCATGCTTTTTTGACTCTGAGATGCTTTGATGCTTGATCTTACCACAGAGTATCTATGGAATGTTTTTACATAACTGGGCACTACTATTATTTTATGTGATTAATACCATGTAAGGTGTTAAAATGTTTCTTAAGAACTGTGTAAATTGGACACAGCTCTCTTCCCCTTCATTTTCCCGTTGATGATTCCTTCACTTATAGAGCCAAATTAGTTGTATTGTCATGTGCGTGTATTTAATACAAGTTTTTGATAGAATTTTTCACCAGAAATATTTTAAAATTAAATTTCAAGGAGTTAGGATAGTAGTACTTTAATTAGACATATTCAAGGTGGGGAAACTAAATTCACATCTTTGTTCCTCAGAGTGCTCTTGACCCAGTGGTTCTGCTAACCGTATCTGAGTTCCACATATTTTTGAATCCTCTTCTGTTGGCAGAAAGGAATCCCTGGATGATAGACTGACAATTTTTGGAACTGCAAGGACCTTCTTTATCTTGCAGAAGTAGTCTTTAAACTCAACTGGTTGTAGGAGCAAAATTAGAGAAGTTTTTCTCTATTTCTTTACTAATCTCTGTCTCCCCTCTGCCATGAGTTGCTAGGACTTTAACTAACTAGCTTTGTTTATATATTGTTTTACTTTTTTTTTTTTAACTTAACTGAAGATAGCCGTAATGTTTCATTTTAAAATGGAACCAGTGAATTGAATTTATGAATTTCATGGATCAATACTTTGAATATTTTCCTTTCAGATTCTGGAAGAAGCAACTGAAGAGGAAACAGCACTTCATAATCGAATTATGCCCACTGTGGTTCGTCCCCCAAAACAGCTGCTTCCTGAATCTACACCTGCAGGAAACCAAGAAATGGTGCAGAATTGTTTTAAGCTAGATAATACTGTTGGTGCTCACATTTTGTCCTCATTTTAAAATATTGCTGGAAGATGAAGTCACATGTCCTTTTTCTAACTCTAATAGAGATATGAATATGTTTACTGCATTTATCAGAAACTACACCTGGTGTGTTGCAGGCCTTCTGTGTAAAACATTGAGATTCAATTCTCAGTACTATTACTTTTTTCCTATATACTGAGTGGCTTAGTGCCTTGTGATTTAGATGCATGGTGGTTAAGACTTTTAAATTGCATCTGTATTCCTGGGACTTAATAAAAATAATATGTGAAAGGCTTTATTTTTAGGGTAATTTTTAAATATGTTCCTATTAGTTTATGTTAGAACTTAATATTTTAATATTTCTAGGATAGCAGAATGTTTTAAAATACTCAAGAATATACTTTTTTAAGAAATGGGAGGTGGTAAAGAAGCAATCTTAAAACCTGACTTTGAAATACTCCGAATTCCTTACTGTTTTCCAAATAATGTTTTGTGGATGTGTAGTTAAAATTTTTTTAGCTTGAGTGTGTTAATGGACTTAATTTATACTATTACTTTATTCTTTTCGTCTTGTTTTATTTTTAGGAGCTGTTTGAACTTCCAGTAAGTGAAGAATGTTTACTTGTTACCTAAGTATATCTTTTAAAAAAATTTTTTTTTAAAATTGAGGTATAGTAGATATACTTGTGTATCTGTTTTGATTCTTAAAAAATAATAAATGGTTTGTGCATCTTTTGAAATTACATAGGCTATTTATGAGATAGGAATTGTTCGCCAGTTCCCATTTTCTTCTGCTTTGCAACGTATGAGTGTGGTTGCGAGGGTGCTAGGGGACAGGAAGATGGACGCCTACGTGAAAGGGGCACCGGAGGTCATTGCCAGTCTTTGTAAACCTGAAACAGGTAAGGAAGCAGCTAGGCTTTGAGTGAGATTCTGTTATTTGTGTAAGCTTGTAGTCACAATCCTACTAATGACCTTTATTTTCTCCTTCTTAAAAGTTCCTGTTGATTTTGAAAAAGTTTTAGAAAATTACACCAAACAGGGCTTCCGTGTGATTGCTCTTGCACACAGAAAATTGGAGTCAAAACTGACATGGCATAAAGTGCAGAATATTAGCAGGTAAGGTTGGTGAATGGTTTTTCTACAGCTTTTCCAATAAAGCATCACTTATGTTTATAAAAGTCTTGTACAATAATTTATATTCAATTACTATTTATTTATTAAATATTTATTGGATATATGCAAATATGTAACAGTTCAATGTTTGTTTTAGGCAGTTGAGATAAAAGTACAACTCTCTGGAACTACTTTTATTTTTTTAAAGCTACCTTACCTTTAAAATATTTATTTATTTATTTTTTGGCCGTGTTGGGTCTTCGTTGCTGCGCGCGGGCTTTCTCTAGTCGTGGCGAACGGGGGCTACTCTTCGTTGTGGTGTGCAGGCTTCTCATCATGGTGGCTTCTCTTGTTGGGGAGCACAGGCTCTAGGCACACGGGCTCAGTAGTTGTGGCTTGCGGGCTCTAGAGCGCAGGCTCAGTAGTTGTGAGAACGGGCTTTGTTACTCTGTGGCATGTGGGATCTTCCCAGACCAGGGCTTGAACCTGTGTCTCCTGCATTGGCAGGCGGGTTCTTAACCACTGCGCTACCAGGGAAGTCCCTCTGGAACTACTTTTAGTTTATTTGTTAGATATTTATTGAGTGCCTGCTATGTGTCAGGCATGTTTTAGGAACATAATTATGTTTTTGGTAAACATAATTCTACAGAAGTTTATTTTTCCCCAGTGATCTACAGTTACTCCTTGGTATTTGTAGGGGATTGGCTCCAGGACCTGCCTCACGGATTCAACTGTGAATTTTGTAGTACTGTAGTATTTATTGAAAAAAATCTGTGTGTAAGTGGACCCACACAGTTCAAACTTGTGTTGTTCAAGGGTCACCTGTACTTGCCTTTGCCCAGTAGCTGAAACCAAGTATCATGAGTCACAATAACCACACCCTCCCACCCTCACCCGCAAAGGTCAGATGGCCATTACCAGTGTCACGTTTACTTCCAGTTATAGCTGTGGGTTTCACATTCAAGGATTGTCACTTTTACTATAACTGATAACAGACCGACCTTTTGAAGATAACACTTTTGTTTAGGAATATTTCACGGGGTACCTAGCATTTTGTAAGCAGAAAGAAATATTTATTGGCTATCCTGCTAATTCTGCCTATCAAACAGACTTTTCTTCTCACATCCCTGCCCTGCTGCCATTGTCTCTAATTCAGGGACTCAGCTCTTTAGTCCAGTCTTTCCTATATCTAATCTGTGTACCACACTATATCTACAGAGAGCTCTTTAACATTCAAATCTAATACTAGTCTTCTACCTGGAATTCTTATAAATAGCTCCCCATCATCTACTGGCGGAGTTCACAAGCAAGCATATGAATCAGGAAATAAACAACAGAATACATACTTAGTTAAAAAAAAAAAGTAAATGATTCAAACAGCTAATTATCAGAAAAAGACATGCCACTGAACACATGAAAGTGATAAGACACTTCAGTCTTGGGGAACTACAGAATTAAACCACAGCAAGACATGACTTCTTTCTTAAGGTTTACAGAATTGAAAAGATTGATGATATCAAGTGTTAGAGAAGGCTTGAGAAAATTTTAACAACATACTGCTACTGCACTATTGTAAATAACATGCATAGTACCGATCAAAATCTCAACTTGCTTATACAATTTGACCCAGCAAGTGCAGTTCTAGGAATCCAGCCTAAAGAAATATTTCTATGTGAGCATAAGGTTCAAATTTAAATAGTATAAATAACATGATATGATAGTGGTTAAATCCTGAAGTATTAATACTTCTGTTAATTATTCTAAGCGCATTATGTGAAAAGGGTAGGACAGTGTTTATAGTACAATCCTGTTTTTCTGGATGAGGACTAAAGGAGTGGAGTGGATAGCCAAATAATAACTAAAAGTAAAAACAACTTTAGGAATTCTACCTATTAAAACAGAATACTGGGGGAATTTGGTCTAAGCAGGGACGTTTAAAAAAAAAAAAAAAAGACAGCGGCAACCAAATGATCTGATGCATGCATACGTGTGATTGGGAGCCACACGTGTAAAATATCATACCCTAATTCCTACGAAGGGAACATGAAGGGTTGTCTTTCTCTACGGTTTTGCCTTTTACCACCTCTCCTCCCCCACCTTAAAGACTGAGAACTGAGTTGCCTATGGTTCTTGAGCCTGTCTTTCAGGCATCCTTCTGTGCCTTGGACAGGCTGTTCCGTCTGTGCAGAATACCCTACCCTCCCTATCAACCCTTCTCTCTCTCTACTCCCCTTCCTCATCTTTCAACCAGGATCTTCTCTGTGTTTCCATTCTACCTGTAGGAACAGGTTTTGGCATTTCTCTTACAGCTTGAACCTGTATATCTTGAATTGAATATTGTACTGTTCATTAACTAGAGGGCAAGATTTCCATGACCTGTACCATTCCTAGGAGAGTTAGGAAACCAGCTGCAGCCAGAAACTAGAACCTCAGAGGAAAATGGTTACAGAGCTTTGACCCAGTAGTTTCACATCGGTACAGCTTTGTGCTTTGAATTGCATTTTCAGGCTTCAAGGCTTATTTCTCCTGTTACCACCAGCAGGATAATTCATATTAAGTTTTCTAACTATTCTTTTAATATCTTTACCACTCATTGTGTAATTATATAATTTCAAAGATGTTTAGATTTTGTCGCTGTTTACTTAAGCACCCTTATTTTGAATTTTGTGTAGAAAAACCATTTGGTTATTGCAAGTCTGAAATTTTGGCCCCTATCTTCAAACCCCATTTTCACTATTGAAAAGAATATTTCTGTGATATAATTTTGATAGCTTTAGATTTTTTAAGAATGCAGCTGTCACTGAACAGACTTCATCTCCATTGTAGTGCTGAAGCACATATTATTTTTGCATAATCCCTTTGCTTGCATGTCTGTTTCCCCACAAAAGGGTCTTGAGAGTAGAGATCATGCCTTTTCATCTTTGACCTCCCAGTGATGAGTGTACTACTTGGTGCACAGTAGATGATCAACTATTTGAAGAAATAGCATCTTGATAACTATTGAATATTAATATTCTAAAAGACCCATCTCTGGATCCTGAGTAGATCTCATTGTTGGACTACTAATAGTTTTTGTATCACGCTTCCAGCATCAAGAATTTGATCAAGAGTTTTATAAAATTCCTCAAAGACTTGATAATGAATCCAGTATAACTATTGAATGTGCCTGTGTACAGTTTTTCCTTTTCTCTTAACATTTAAATTAGAGTATATTCGATGGGGAACGGTAAAAAATAGATATATTTTATGGTCATTCATTTTGTAGGTAGGATACAAGATGAATATTCCTTAGTACTAGAAGTATTTAGTGTCTTAGACAAAGGTATACATTTCCTAAGGATCTTTATATGCCCATGTTTCAAGGGTAAAATTTAATTTCAAAATGTATTTCTTGGGAATTGTTTTTTCAGATTTAAGTTCATTGAGATTGAACTCATAAACTTATACATTTATGGTTTATTCAGCATATAAAATGTTTTAATTTATAATTTTTGGCTATTTTAAATTGCCTTATCAACATAAAATGAACAAATACTTGTTCTCTTGACTAAATCATTATGTTAAAATTGCTTTTTCTGCAGAGATGCCATTGAGAACAACATGGATTTTATGGGATTAATTATAATGCAGAACAAATTAAAGCGAGAAACCCCTGCAGTACTTGAAGATTTGCATAAAGCCAACATTCGCACTGTCATGGTCACAGGTTAGACTTTATAAAAGGACACAGAAAAAAATCGAGTATGACTCTTAGAGTTCAGGTTATCTAATATTGAGGAATGATGAGTTAGTTATAAAAGCATACTTATTACTGTTGATATATAGCTCCATCTAATACCACACTATTATCCTATAACTCAGGTAATTAAATTTATTATATAGTTGCTCCATCTTACATTGCCCTATTTCAGCTCTGAATACTTTTCCAAGATAGAGGACAACTTTACAATACACTTTGGAGGTCTAGCAAATCTGTATATAATAAGTATAATACAGTAGTGAAAGGCACACTGTAAATATTTAACTGCTCTTTTTTGTTATCTCTCTTTAATCATATATTTCTTATAGCAGTTGTTCTACTCTGCCTTGTGTTAGTTATTTGTAGATTTGTTTTCTCTATTAGAATATAAGATTCTTGAGGGTTAAGAATATGATTTACTTATTTTGAGACTGTCTGTAATTTTTAGAACTGTGCCACATACATGGAAAATGATTAATAGATATTTGTTATAATTATATTTTTATATATAAGATAGTACATTTATCATTGTTTGTGTGTAACAGTGAAAAGAGCCATTTTTTGGTTTCTTTCTTGACTGCTACATCTAAATGATTCTCCTGGTGTTTATCATACTGTTATGATCAACAGTTTATCATACTGTGGATAATATTAGATAATTCCTTTCTTAGTCATATGAAATTGTGGCAGCTCTTAAAGTGTTTTTTTCTTAGCAAATAATCACATTTAAGATATTCACTTTATGGCATTTACGTGTACAGTAAGACATATGGAAAAAGCTTGTGTACATTTTTATGTTTTAGACTCTGAGATCCATCTAATACCATACTTATTACCAGATAGCTCAAGTAACCAAGTTTATTAGCATCCCAGCAGTTCTTGGTTCTCATGATCCTGCTTCAGAGCACTTTGTCTGTATCACTGGCCCTTGTTTTCCTGCCCCGGACAGAATATGGCATTGTGTCTCAAGGATCTGTCAGGTCATAGGAAGACACGCTTGGAAATAGTGTGTGGGAATTGAAGGAAGAGACAATCGTGCCCTTCCATTCTGGTAGCAGTGGGCTCCCCAGACCTTTGCCTGCTTCTCCTGTACATCTGCATTTTCCTCTCTTGATCTTGTCTTTACAGTGTCTTTAGTTCTTTCCTTTCGTGACTGAGAAGTTGTCTATCTTGCTTCTCTTTATATCTTATAAAGATTGTATTCTTGTTACTTTGCTTATCTTTTTGTTTTGTGTAATCTTACTTTTGTAACTCAGTTTTTTCTGTGATGCTACTCTCATATTCTTGAACAGATTACCAGTCACTCCCAGGTTATTTCAACAATATTTATTGAGCACTGTGCCAGGCGTTGAATGGGTACCACTAGTCCATGACTCAGAAAGATTGAGACTGTATTTGTCTTTAAAAATTGTGGGTGAGAATGTTCTGAATATTTAGTATCTATGTGCTTTTGAATTATTTGAGGCTTCTTTTGATATATATATATATATATCCTGATTTTATTATTTTTAAACTCCAAGAGTAAGGACCATACATTGACTTCATTTTGCCCAGCCCAGTAATGGGGACTGTAGTAGATTCTCAGTAAGATTCTTGTTGTTTAATGCATTCATGTTTCTGTTGTAATGTTAATGTATTTTCAATATTTTGAAAATTAGGTGACAACATGTTGACTGCTGTCTCTGTGGCCAGAGACTGTGGAATGATACTACCTCAGGATAAAGTTATTATTGCTGAAGCATTACCTCCAAAGGATGGGAAAGTTGCCAAGATAAATTGGCATTATGCAGACACCCTAACACAGAGTAGTGATTCATCAGCAATTGACTCAGAGGTAATATCAAGTAGAATTTTCTTTTACAAAACTTGCTTGTTTTAATTTATTCTGAAAAAATGTGCATTAAAAACACAACAAAAACTCAACAAAAACAGAAGCCTGGGCCGTCTCCTCAGAGACTGATTCATTAGGACTGGGGCAGATGTAGGTCTCTCAGTGTTTAAATTTTGATATTTAGCCAAAGTTGAGAAGCACAGTTTTAAAGTATGAGAATCCCAGATACTTATCCTATTTTAAAAGTAGTGGTGAATGATGCAAGTGATCCATAATGTTTAGCTCATGGATCATTTCAAACCGAAGCTGATATTTAGCCTTCCTTAAGTTTTATTTTTTAAATAAACAATATAGACAGATTACCTTAAAACTGAATTTTCTTTTACTTTCAATAAATGTTAAACATTCAGTTGTCTTGTGTAAAACATCAAATGAAAGAATTTAGTTTTGGATCAAATATATTTAAAATAGGATTGTGTTACTTGGTTTGGCTAAATATTGTTCTGAATGTCTTATACACAGGCTATTCCAGTTAAATTGGTCCATGATAACTTAGAGGATCTTCAGGTGACTCGTTATCACTTTGCAATGAATGGAAAATCATTTTCGGTGATACTGGAACATTTTCAAGACCTTGTTCCTAAGGTTAGTGATTTGGGTTATGTATGTGTTCATACAAATACACTGTGAACAGTATTTTAAAGAAATTTATATCTTTTCCAGTTGATGCTACATGGCACTGTGTTTGCTCGTATGGCACCCGATCAGAAGACACAGTTAGTAGAAGCATTGCAAAATGTAGAGTAAGTATTGGTGGATTTTGTTTTTGTTTTGGTTTTTTTGGGGGCCCTGCTGCGAGGCATGCAGGATCTCAGTTCCCTGACCAGGGATCGAACCCGTGCCCCCTGCAGTGGAAGCACAGTGTCCTAACCACTGGATCGCCAGGGAATTCCCTGTTTTTTTTGAATTGTAGTTTTGTTTTCAAAACAAGAAAAGTAACTAATATTTCATGTATATAAACTTGTCACCTGTAAGATAGGTAAGTGCCTCTTTAAAAGAGGCTCATCTGCTTATTTATTTAGGTAAAGTACAATATCCACCATTCCTTTTCTAGGTGATATCCATGAGGATATCCTTCACTCTTGAATGATAGAAGTGATGTTATACTTTTAGTAACTAATTATGTTTCAAGTTTTTAAGGGAGAAATCTTTACTGATAGCCTTAAAAGTAAGCGTACTAAAGACTAGGCAGGCCCAATCTTTGCTCTAAACATTAGGAAACTGAGATGCCAAAATGATAAACTAATGGTTGCCCATCTTGTGACAGTACTGGAGCAGTGACCCAGGTCATTTGACTTGCAGGCTGGTGCTGTTCGCAAAGCAGCATGCCTGTGGTCGTTGTAATGAAAAAATTCATTAGTCCCACTGGGGGAATCGGGGTCTGTCAGCTCTTCAAAATACTGTGTTGGAGGAAATCTTAAGTTAAAAGTTGTATGTTTTTAGAAATTAATCAAAATCTTAACATAATTTTTGTTTCTTAGTTACTTTGTTGGGATGTGCGGTGATGGGGCAAATGATTGTGGTGTAAGTATAGATTTTGTGATTTGTAGTTCTTTCTGTGGCCTAAATCACATGCACAAAACGCAAGTAATTTTATTCTTCAAACCATTAGGCTCTGAAGAGGGCACATGGAGGCATTTCCTTATCAGAGCTCGAGGCTTCGGTGGCATCTCCCTTTACCTCCAAAACTCCTAGTATTTCCTGTGTGCCAAACCTTATCAGGTAGTATACATTGAAAAACTTCCCATTATCTTTTTGTAGCTTGCTCTAAGAATATAGAAAAAAAAAAGTCATAGAAAGTAATTTGAATTTGTTTTAATGGTATGTTAGTGTATTTGATCTATAACTCTTTAGCAACAGATTGATTGCTACTGCTCATTTCTTCCAGTTCTGCTTTGGCTAAGTTCTTTTGGTAGAAAAGTGCTTTGTTGTAACGGTTGAATGTTGATGTTCATCTGTCAAGATATAATTGTGGTTTGGAGGAGGCATTTAGAAAACTTCTGTTCACATGCCAACATTTGTTTTCACAGGGAAGGCCGTGCTGCTTTAATGACTTCCTTCTGTGTGTTTAAATTTATGGCTTTGTACAGCATTATACAGTACTTCAGTGTTACTCTACTGTATTCTGTGAGTACTGACATTGCTAACAGAGATGGTATTTAAATTAAGATATTGAGCATATATATTTCAGTTTGAATGCATCCATTAATTGTGGAACTTAAATAACTAGCATCTGTAAATATTCCTTTAGTTTACTATATTTTGAGTAGCAAATTGAAAATCTCATTAATCTGGAATAGCATTTTCCTTAACTGTGGATTCGGCCTTGTGAATGAAAGATGATTGTATTCTTTTTTTGCCTTTAGTGCAGATTGGACATCTTTTTAAGAACTCTTCAAAATGTCAAGGTGTGACATACTTTAGAATTGCAGTTAACTTTGCTATCCATTTATAAGGAAAGGCCAGAATGAGAAAAGATGTTTCAGCTGTAGTTTTAGGACTTGTATAAACAAGTGATATCCCTAGGTACTCCATAGGTTTTGTAGTTGAAGTGATCTCACTTTAGATTTTTCTCTAAATGAACATTGGTGAGATCCCAAGGAGTCTTTGTGAAACTATCCCCTTTTACCATTTGTGGAAAGTATCAGGCGGGGTGGTGTTAGATATTAAGGAAGCTTCAGGATACTAATTTTCAAGAATGTCTAAATTTTGTGAGTAGAAGTTTGTGTTTTCTTTTTGCCAAAAAACTTTTAAAGTTTTTATTGAATGAATTTTTTGGAGCTACTTTTTATACTAATATATTAAATTGAATTTTGCAAATATGTTATATTTCACTAATTTAAAGGCAAATCTGTTCAATTTTTAAGCATGTCCAAGTGTCATTTTGAAGTTGTCATTTAAAACCAGGGAGGAAAAATCTAATAAAACCAGGGGGAAATGGTATAAAAGTGGTGCTATAAAAATAGTTCCTGAACACTAACTATTTTAAAAAAATCCCTTCTCTAGATCTTAAGTAACCTAGGAGACTTCCAGTTTCTCTTCATTGATCTGGCAATCATTTTGGTAGTGGTATTTACAAGTGAGTATTTTGCTTTGTTATTGTTTTTAAAGCATATGAAATTCTGATGTGGCTTATTAAACTTTGGTAAATTTACATGAACAGTTGTAACACAGTGCATATCTCTCCATTTTCCCTGTAAGTATGTTCTTTTATTAGTGGTTATTTATATTTTGCCCCGTTTGTTTTATTCTTTCTCCATTTTTTTCTGAAATATTTGAGAATATGTTTATGTTATCATGACCCTTTGCCTCTGAATGTTTTAGTATATATTGCCCTAAACAAAGTCATTTTCTTATACAGCTAAACACAGTTATAATGATCAAGAAATTTAACACTGATAGAATTTTACCTAATCCATACCCATATTCAGGTTTTGTTATGTGTTCCGGTAAGGTCCCTTATACCTATTTCGCCCCCCTAGTCCAGGATCTAGTCTAGGCTCATAAATTTCATTTAGTTATCATATCTCTTTCGTCATCTTTAATCCAGAATAGTATGTCAGCCTTTTGTGGGGGGAGCTTCTTGACGTTGACATTTATGAAAGAAGATAATCCAGTTACCCGAGTTTGTCTGATGTATTCTCATTAGACTCAGGCTATGCATTCTTGGCAGGAATACCAAAGAAGTGATGCTGTGTCCTCCTGAGTACATCATATAAGGAGACAAGATGTTGATTTGTTTCAGTATTGGTGATGTTAACATCAAAATAAATAATAATGGTAATGAGATATGATCTATTTAATCAAATGAAAATTCATAAGTCCATAGTGGAAATAAATAAGTGATTGGGAGAGAAGGGAAAGCTCTTCCTTACAGTAAAATGCTAACTAATAATACAGAAGGAATGATTGGCTTATACTATGGAAAGACCCTTGTCTTACTGACATCTTAGGCCGGCTGCGTCTTCACTGTGGGGGACTATTGTGTGTGTCATAGGATGCTTACCAGTATCTCTGGCCTCTACCCACTGGATGCCAGTAACACTCCCCCATTTGTGACACCCAGAAATATCTCCAGACATTCCCATATGTTCTCTGGGGGCCAAAATCACTTTGGTTGAGAACCACTGAGTTTGACAGTCTTTAGTGGATGCTACAACTAGTGAATGAAAGTTGATAAGGAACAGGATTTTTACACAGTCTTAGTATCTTTCTACAAATTACTTATTAATTACAAAGAGAAAAATTAGAAACACTACAGTGGAGAAACTTGGTGGAACACCTTAATAAGCGATCAGAGCCTTTTTTTTTTATGTTACTGTTATGTTTATATAGCTTCAAACCTTTGTTAATATCTTCTTAAGAGGAGGAAATATGTATTATTTTAGCTGTAGCTTTGCAATTAAGATTCAGAAATAAACATACAAGGGTGGTGATGATATATGCTAATATTTACTATTCTTTTTACTTGTACTAGTGTTTCCTTTGAGTTTCAATAGACTAATGTAAAAAGTACTCCTGAGCCATTTTTGAAAAAGCCTAAATTGTTTACTTTTACAGATTATTTAGATATGTATAGCATCTGGCTTGTTTTTTGGACATTTTTCATGCTAAATATTTGTTAGAGAAAAACAGGTTTTTTTTTTCCTAAATGTTCCCAAATGAATCTGACAGATGAATTTAGATATAAACCTTTCCTCTCTTTCTTCTCAATGTAGTGAGTTTAAATCCTGCCTGGAAGGAACTTGTGGCACAAAGACCACCTTCAGGTCTTATATCTGGGGCTCTTCTCTTCTCCGTCTTGTCTCAGATTATCATCTGCATTGGATTTCAATCTTTGGGGTTTTTTTGGGTCAAGCAGCAGACGTGGTATAAGGAATCGCATCCACATTCAGAGTAAGTTGGTCAATCCATTAAAAAGTATGTGTAAAATGTATGTAATATATATGCATGCAAAAATAAGTTTAAAATTTATGTAAAAATTGCATGCAGCTTGACTAAACACTTAAATAATTTGGCCTGTATTTGACTTTATCTGTAGGAAGGTGGTCAGGCCAGGTCCTAATCACTACCAAGATGGGGACATTGGACCAGTTTCTTAATTTGCTGCTGAGCCTTGCTTTCCTTATCTGTAAAATAAGAAAGTTGAAATTAATCACTAGGGTCTGTTCTAAACCCAGAATGTTTGTGTTCCTAACTTCTCTATCCCCAGTTTGGGAAACGACATTTAAAACCTAAAAAAATTTAAGTAAAGCTATTAAGTGGGTCTTTTATTTGTTTATGGGCAGAGTGTTTTCCAGTTCACAAATTATGATAACATTATTTTAATCAATTACACAAGGTCTGTTTACCTTTACTATGCTAATATTACTCCCCAAATTTAAAGAATGGGGAAAGGGTTAAGTAAGAGAGGCTTATTAATTAATGAAGTTTCTTACTTTCTTGTAATTTTTTAATTGATTGGAATGTGACTAGAAAGAAAAACTGGTTTCCTTTGGGAAACATATTGTGTTTACTAACATAAAATCTTTTGTGTGTGTTTTAGTACACAGGAAGCTTTTAATACAACAGGAAGCCTATATGGGAATTCTTCACATTCGTACAATGAAACCAATCCTGATAGACATAATATAGAAAATTATGAAAATACCACAGTGTTTTTTATCTCCAGTTTTCAGTACCTCATAGTGGCAATTGCCTTTTCAAAAGGAAAACCCTTCAGGCAGCCTTGCTACAAGAATTGTAAGTTTGGCATTTATTGTGATTCCCATCCTGCTTCCCTTCTTTAAAAGTAATGCAAGAGTAGAGTTAAAACTGTCCTTTCAAAGTAAAATAGATCTTCACAAATAGAATGAACCTAGTGATTTAGATGTTTACTGTCTTGTTTTATTCTCATGGTAGCTGCCACCCTAAGTTTAAAATTAAAGCCAGCAGTTCTAAACATTCCTGGTTTTCACATCCTATTACTTCTGGCTCCAACTTTTATTTTTACAGCCCATTGCAAGGAGAGTTAGAATTAGAAGCAGGAACAGAGGTTCCTCAGTTGGAACAGTGGGTATTATACTTTCCTTCTGGGTGGTCTGCATAGCACCAGCTGTCTTTTCTCATTTTTGACACTGTTCCAGCCAGTGTTCACCTGGAATTCTTCATTTCTGTCACCTTTGCATCCACCACACTTAAGGGGCCAGTAGAATGGAGGCTTGTGCCTATGTAAGCTTGTCTGCCTGTGGCAATAGGAGATAGCATATTTTGATTGATTACAATTAGGGTTTTAGGGGGGAAAAATTATTCACTATATGTAAATTGCTAGTTTTAAAAATTTGAGACTGTACTAATTAATATATGGAATAACTTAAATTTTTTTTCACATAAAACTGTAGACTTTTGCAGTATCTTGGGATGAGTAGTAGTTATTCTTTTGCTGTAAAGAAATGCCAGTGTTCTAGTTGGCAGAATGTCAGGCCACAGGTTTTGGTGTGTTACAGGGGTGATAGCTACTCACATCTCTCTCTCATGTTAGAGTTAACAAAGCATATTCACATATGTTTTCTTATTTAGTCTTTACTTCTATCCTCTGATTTGTAGGGAAGGTTTTATTACTTTATATTTTGGACAGGTAAGACTGTTTAAAAATGTAAGTGCTGATAATAATTGAAATCTGATTTTTCTCTTTTTTAAAAAGAACTGATATTTCTTATCTAATAAATGGAGGCTGTATGACTGAGAGTCATATTAAAACCATGGGGGACAAAAAGCCTTGCATAGAAGGTTTATCACTGTACTTTTAAGAGAACTTCATAACTTAAGTTACCTTATTATAAGGTGAACTTAAAACATGTATATCAACCTTAATTATTACTTTTAGTTCAATATTTTTAAATTTTAAGGAAATACTGAGCATGCCCAGGGGTAGCTAAAACATCTATCAAAGAACAAAACTTTCTTTACATGAAGAAAACTGGTGTTCAGACTGGTTGATAATAAGTAAGACAAGCTGCACCAGGAAAGTTAATTTAGAGGTCTAAGTAAATCCACCCTATCCATACTTCTCCAATTAAGAAAGAGAAAGAGAATATTAGTTGCCTAGTTTTTAAACACATCTTTTAAGTTATTTTGGGAAACTTCCAAAAAAATTAAAGGCTCAAATATTTTGATTTCCTATTTAATTTCAAATTGATTTAAATAAGCTCAGTTGTTGATGGCTGGACTTTTTTTTTTTTAAACGTGTTAAAACTTATATTTTAGTAGAAATATAGCCACAAAACCTTTGTCTTTACTATAAGCAGCTTGTGCATGTCTGTCAGTGCATACAGAAGTGCATGCTGTCATTAAAACATGCCTCCCGGAAAATACAATAGGAACAGGAAAGTCAACATATACATACTTTGTGATTTTCACATCCTGTCTGTCTGTCTGTCTTTCTGTCATTGACGTCCCCTGATCTTGGAATGTAGTAAAGAAGGAAAAGTAGAGAAGAAAGTAAGAAATGACAGAAATAAAGTATTACTGTATAAAGTGATATACAATGTAAAGTATAAATATAGATGGAAAAGAGTGGGGAAAAGGTTAAGGCTTTCCTAGAGCTGACATTAATTAGCCTTTCCTTTTGTCCTGCACAATAGACAGTTAACAGGTCTTCACTGGGACCTGCTAGTTGCTCTTCTCAATATCTAAACAGTGTAATGTATTCAGTCTATCTTGAGGTGATTATTTTTAAGAATTAACCTCAATCTTAGGCATTTAAGGCATTATAGAGTTTTTTGCTGTCTTCTAGTGGTTCAGATTAATCTAAGTAAAACCTTATTTCAGCCTGTGGTTACCCATTTTTAACTTTAGCTTAGCCCAGTTATATTTTCTTGTTTGACTATGCTATCATTTCAGGGGCCATGATCTTACGGACTTAGTTCTAACACTCTCTCTTAACTAGATGTGATTTCTTGAGATCTGGCTTCAATTTTTGCTACAGTTTTTTTACTTGATCCCTATAATTTACTGCTTGTGAAATCCAGGTTCTTTCTCAGTTTATGAAGGCATTATTACTGACATGCCAGTATCCTTCCTGTTCAGGCCTATGTATCTTTTTTTTTGGCTGTACGCGGGCCTCTCACTGCTGTGGCCTCACCCGTTGCGGAGCACAGGCTCCGGACGCGCAGACTCAGTGGCCATGGCTCACAGGCCCAGCCACTCCGCGGCATGTGGGATCTTCCCAGACCGGGGCACGAACCTGTATCCCCTGCATCGGCAGGCGGACTCCCAACCACTGCGCCACCAGGGAAGCCCAGGCCTATGTATCTTTTGCCTGTTCATCTGCCATGCCTGAATTGGTTGGAGCAGATACCTAGAGGCCCTGCAGGATAAGGTGGCCTTTGAAAGACAAGTAACTGAGTAAGGAAGGAGGGAATAGAAGTACGAAAGACTTGAAATCTGTGTTATAGATCAGGCAGTCCTGGTTAGTATTTTTGAGGAAGGAACAAGAGAGGTATATATCAGAGCCATGGACAAGTATTGCGGATTTATTTACTCCATGTAGGTTTTTATTTTTGAGTCACTTAGCTAAGGGGAATATGAAGGAAATCCTTTATGGTGCCTTATTTTGATGCCATATTCCATCAAAAGGAACTGGTATCATTAGAAGAACAATTCTGTGATGCCATAGCTGGGATGTATGTAATAATAACTTAAATCTACTGTTTCCTCCAGGATCATCACCATATCCCCATTTTATAGTTAAAATAATTTGACTCTGAATGACTCGATGTTCACATAGCTTTGTGGCAGCATCTGAAATAGAAGCTAATTCTTTAACTTGTGGAACATTCTCCCTCAGCCGCCAGTCACCACCAACACAGAATTTGTTTTGCTAGCTGTCTTCTGGTGAAGAGCATTCCTTGCACTTCAGTACGATCACTGAGGAATCACTGACCATGCCAGGAGAATCCCAGAGTTGAGAGCACAGTCTACTAGAAACTCATACCTCTCCAAAATGAATCCCTGAGTTTTCCATTCTTGGTTGAAATCCTTATTGATGTTTTTCATTTTGGTGGTTATCTAAATCTGCTAGCCGTCCACCTCCCCTGTCAGACTCCTTTGAATAGCGCCTCTTTTTCTCCCCTAGCTAAACAAAGGAAAGATTCAATTGTTTATTTTTTCCTTCAAATGGAAATCTTGGCAGATTTTTAGAGGTGTGATCAAAGGGGGTGGTTATAGGAGAAGGACAGATGAAGAGTTGAGAAATACTGTTGAGGTAAGATGTAAGAAGTTTTTGAGCTTGAGGAAAAAAAAAATTTTTTTTCTGGTAACATGTCAGGACTAGATTGCAAGTCTGTTTTTGCTTATCGTTATAAAAATGCAATAGGAGTTGAAAAACATTCAATATGGGCTATTACTTTATTGAAACAAAACCTTTCTGTCTTTCTTTGGGATTTATATTCTGACTTTTTTTTTTTTTTTGGTCCTTTTTCTGATTTAGCCTTTGTGTGTGTGTGCTTGTGTGTGTGTGTTCACGTACTTCCAACTAGCACTTTCCGAACACTTTTTCTTTAACTGACTATATAGATATTTGAATGGCTATATAACATGTATTACTTTCATTGCTGCATTTATTGAATAGAATGTTGTATCCCCGGTTTGAAATTTATTTTTTATTATTTGGTGAAATTTTTATTTTTATTTTTTGGCCACCCCACGCAGCATGTGGGATCTTAGTTCCCTGACCAGGGATCAAACCCACGCCCCCTGCATTGGAAGCGCAGTCTTAACCACTGGACCGCCAGGGAAGTCCCATGTTTGCAATTTAGTAGAATGTTGGAAAAGATAAAAATCTAGAAAAAAATTTCTTTTTTATCTAAGTGGGTTCCAAATTTTTCATCCTGTTGGTCAGTGGCTCATAGTAAAAGAGTTTCCCCACTTTTGGCATGAATGTTAGTATAACTTTCAGTCTAAGCTTCTAGAACAATAAATATATATATAAAACAATAAACATATATATATATATAACACAGTATTGTTTCTATAGAATAATAACTGTTGGCCTATAGTTTTCAACTGATGGATTAACAAATTTCATATTTACAGATGACTCCCACATTTAAAAATATTGAGACCCCTTCCTTCATTTACAATCTGTAAATAGTATATTAAACTTCTTTACTCAGTCTGAAGGCTTCATGATAAAGTTTTGGTTATATGTGGTCATAGTAAAGTTTGAGTTTTGAAGCCATCCTCAAATAGGAACTTAGAAATAAATATCCAGACCAAAGAAAAAAGGGGGGAAAAGTTGGGGTCTGTCAATATAATTGAGACTATTTCTGAGCCCCTCCACTCCCATGGCTTGTTACATAAGGGTGTGCTTGTATACGTGCATGTGAATGCATGTATGTACACAGTTAACAAAATGAGCAGGGAGTTTTATTTTTGAGTTAGGAAAGTGATACAAAGTGCTGATGGATGGAATTTACCATCCCTACCTACCACAGCAAGCCACAGGGTTAGCCCACATTTAAAGTAGCAGATCAACTCAGTTTCTGGGTTTTAGCTAGCGTTTTCTGTGGAAATATTTTCACGGAGGAAATTAATGAAAAAGTGGGATTCACTGAACAGAAATATACTTACGTTCAGCTTAGAGTGCCTCTGTTTAGGATTATAACATAACTAATACTGAGAATAAATGTTATCAGCATTTTTACAATCAGTTGTCTTTGCATGTATGTTTTAAATGATAATCTAATTTTGCCATACGTAGTCTAGTCTCCTGTTTATGAATTATAGATTGGCTTGGTTGTCTTATAAAGTAGCTATCTATCTGTGAGATACACAAATAAATATTCATAAAGGTCTGTCTCTTATTTTTTATAAATGCTGATTATTTTCACATTACATAAATAAATCCTTTGGGCCTGCATGATGTATCATACTCTAGGAAATATCATAGAGCACACATTTTATATACTTCATCAACCTGAATAGAAGTATTTAAAACCAAATTTAAGATCGACAGTATACCAGTATGTGCCTTTTTATTTAAAGGAACTCCCTAATTCAATTGTTTTACTTTCTGTTTCAGATTTTTTTGTTGTGTCTCTGATTATTTTGTATGTTTTCATATTATTCATCATGTTGCATCCAGTTGCCTCTATTGACCAGATTCTTCAGGTAAGGCTTAAGCACATCAATTATTACTGATTGTCTGAGGAGTAATAGGATCTGGGATAGCAGTGGTAAATAAGACAGTAGTGGAAAATGACACATTAGTATCACATAGCCAAATGAGACTTCTGGATGATTGCTAGGGCTTAAGATCTGTCCCCCTCCTCTGCTCTTATGTTACTGGGGAAAGAAACTAAACTGTCTTTGTTTCTTTTTTCCAGGATCTCTTCTTTCCTAATTTTCGAAGATCCAGTTATATTAACCCAAAGGGAGCATAATTAAAACAGCAGCCTTTACTGACTACCTGATATTTTTCTTTCCTGTTTCTTCATTCTTTGCTTCTAGTTCCATTTCCCTTTGTCCACAAACAAATTAAATGTCCCTTGGTCTTTAAAAATAAAAGAACATCGATTCCATTATTTGACCCGTCCCTTACCAACCTACTTCTTGAGTAGTCTGCCTGTGCTGCCTCATCACGTGCTGTCCATTGAGTTCTTATTCTCGTTCTCATTAAAAACTTTATGAAAGATGAAATACTTGTTTTATACAAACGAATATGCATACACGTTTAAGCTGTTAATCATAATAGCAATAAAATAATACCTAGGAGTCCAACATGTAACCTAAAAAAAAGGTAGCATTACCAACACCAGTAAGGCTCTATTGTGCACCTTTCTCCAAACACCCAGAGGGAACCACTACCTCATTGTCTTACTTTTCACTATACCATATATGTATGAAGTCTTAAAAGATAGTTTTGCTTACTTTTGAACTTTATGAAAATGGTATCTGGTGATTGCTGCTTTACTCTGACTTGCTTTTTCCCAAAAGCCTTATTATGATGCTGCATGCATTTCATTTTCATTCTATATAGTATTCCGTTATAGGAATATACCATAATTCACTTCTCAGTTCTCCACTGGTAAATAACTGGATTGTTCATAGACTTTTCCTGAATTAATGGTCCTGATGTAAACATTCTTATACACGTCTCTTAGTGTAAGGGAGTGAGTAACATCAAAGAGTTCATCCCAAGTACAAGCAGCAAGGGGGTGGTACAATGCTGTTGAGAATTTAAAACCAGCAATAAAGCCCACTAAACGTCCATCTGCTAGAAATATCACCTTGTCGTGGGAATTCTAAACAATGTCAGTGGTAAAATACTCCTTCCATTACCACCTGCCCTACCTTGGCATACCACTAGGGCAGACCGTCTTCTGGTGTGTTCTAGTATAAGTTTGAGCATGTGCTCTTTAGCTTTCTGAGGTTCCATTTGTTTTCCAAAGTGATTATACCAATTTATACTTCCATCAGTGTATGAGATCTTTTGTTCCACATCTTTGCCAATGTTTGTCTAGTGGGTGTAAAGTGTGATATGACTTTGTAAGTAATTTTGATATATGGTTGGATAGGACCCCTACCCCACCTCACATTGTTCATCATGATCTTTTTGGCTGTTCCTGAGCTTTTCCTCCTCCGTATACATTTTAAGTTTATACCAGGATAAGCCCTCTTGGAATTTTTATTAGAATTACACTGGGTTTATCAAAAAATTGAGGGGGAGAATATCTCTATTTATTCAGAATATCTTTCTCCCTAAAGGTGTTTTTTTTTTTTTTAAAGAAGATGTTGGGTGGTAGGAGATTATTAATTTATTTATTTTTGCTGTGTTGGGTCTTCGTTTCTGTGCGAGGGCTTTCTCTAGTTGTGGCTTGAGGGGGCCACTCTTCATCGCAGTGCGCGAGCCTCTCACTATCGCGGCCTCTCGTTGCGGAGCACAGGCTCCAGACGCACAGGCTCAGTGGTTGCGGCTCACGGGCCTAGTTGCTCCGCGGCATGTGGGATCCTCCCAGACCAGGGCTCGAACCCGTGTCCCCTGCATTAGCAGGCAGATTCTCAACCACTGTGCCACCAGGGAAGCCCTCCCTAAAGGTTTTTATACACATTTTTGTTAGATTTATTCCTGTAGTATTATGGTTTTTGTTCCTCTGATAAGTATCTGTTTAAAATTGTATTTTATAGTCCTTTTATGCTGGTGGAAACAGTGCAGTTATTTTGGATATTCATCTCGTATCCATCAGCCTTGTCAAACTTTATTCTTAAAATTTTTAGATTCTCTAGGATTTTGTTTTAGACAGTTATCTATAAATAGTGACTTTTTTTGTTTCTGACATTTCAGTCCTTATTCCTTCTATGTGTTTTGCATGTCTGTTAACCACACGAATGTTGGTGTGATAGTGATGTACTTGTCCTGTTCCTGACTCTACAGGGAGTGTTCCTAGTATTTCACCACTGGATATATTGTGGGCTGTAGGTTTCTGGTATATACTCTTTATCGGGTTGAGGAAGCTTATTTCTATGGTGGTGTTAACATAAATAGACGTTTAATTTTATCTAATCCTCTTTCTACAGCTGTTGAAATGATCACATAGTGTTTCTTCCAGGAGAATGTGGTGAATTACAGTTGACTGATATTCAAATGTTAAACCAACACCATTCCTAGAATAAATCCAACTTGGTCATGATGCATCCTTTTTTATATCTGCTGGATTTGGTTGACTATGATTTTGTTTAGGATTTTTGCTTGTGGTTGCATGAGTGAGATCAAACTTGGTTTTCTTTTCTTGATGTATTGACAGGTTTGGGCATCAAGCTTATAAGCACTTTATGGATGAGCATTCCGTTTCATGGACTTTCCATATTTTAACTAATCCCTTTAATGGATATTTAGGTTGTTTCCACTGTTTTGCTATTATAAACAATGCTGTATTTGCAGGTTCTTGCACACTTCATTAAGAAGGACAAACGCATATTTAGAGGTTAATGTCAGAAGTAGAATTGCTTGGCCCAAGGGTATCTAGAATTTGAATTTTTATAAATACTATGTTATTGAACTTTGAAAAGGTTGACAGTTTATAGTCCTACCAACAGTGTATGAGCATCTGTTTCCCCACACACTTCATTCAGGGATTTAGATAAGCACTTCAGGCAAAAGAAGAAAATAAAACACATTTATATAATATTTCTCTCTCACCGCATGCCTTCTACTTCACAGCCAATTAATTTTTTGAAAGAATGCTACATGCAACTCACCTCTCACACACTCATCAACTAATCTAATCTGGCTACTACCCCTGCCAGTCTACTGAAACGGCCCTTGCCAAGGCAATTAACAACCTTCTTGTTAAGTCCAGTGGATTTGTACCCCTGACGTGTGTGTGGTTTTCTTTTTCCCCTCAGTCTTACTTGTCTCCTCAGCAGTATTTGACAAGTTAGCCATGCCATCGTTCTTGAGACATTCTCCCTGGAATTCTATGATGCTTTGCTTTCTTCTGACCTTTTCCTACTTCTTCTGTGACTCCTCATTCTCCATTGTGGTTCCAAACCCTGTGCCTGTGTCTTAAATGTTAGTGTTCCACACATTTGTGTTCTTGTCTTACTCTATCCATTCAGGTGACCTCATCCTTAATTGTGGCTTCCCCTGTAGTTGCCATCTATGTGTTGAAAACTCCTTTTTTTTTTTTTTTTTTTTGCAGTACGCGGGCCTCTCACTGTTGTGGCCTCTCCCGTTGCGGAGCACAGGCTCCAGACGCGGAGGCTCAGCGGCCATGGCTTACGGGCCCAGCTGCTCCGCAGCATATGGGATCTTCCCGGACCAGGGCACAAACCCGTGTCCCCTGCATCGGCAGGCGGACTCTTAACCACTGCGCCACCAGGGAAGCCCGAAAACTCCTGACTTTATACCCTTAGCCTAGTCTCACAACTGAGCTTTAACCTGAATATCCACTAACATACTGAACATTATATGCATGGTTCACCCATCAGTTCTCTCAGTCAACATTTAAAAAACTAAGCTCATCATGTTCTCCCTCAACCCTGCTTCGACTCTGTTTTTTTTTTTTTCGATTCTGTTTCTTGATACTCCCATTTATCCAAGGCAGAAGTATGTGTGTATACTTGTCTTTTCCTTCTCTTTTCATGGCCAGTCTGGTCCTAGATTTTCTCAGGTTTCTTATTCTGTATCCCTGTCTCTCTTCTTTACTCCAATCCCATCTGCCACCTAAAAGGAAACTATTGTTTCCTACTCAAAACACTTCTGACCCCAGATGTGTGGGGTTGTTTCACACCAGCCAGTTCTCTGGACACCAACTGGGTGTCTTGCAGTTCAGTTTTAACACTAACTACCTGGGGCGAGCACAGACCCTGCGAGTTAAGGGCATGGTCCCACAGATTGCCCCCACTCCAGGCACCAGATGCAAGTCGCAGATTGTCACCTGTACTTCTTCTGACCAACCAGCTATAAGTCATGGTTCCCACAACCCTCTTCTCAGCTTTGGTAATTTGCTATAACAGCTCAGTGAAACACTTACGTTTATTGGTTTATTATAAAGAATATAATAAAGGTACAGGATACAGCCAGATGAAGAGGTACATCAGCCAAGGTCTGGAAGGGTCCCGAGCGCAGGAGCTTCTGTCATATGCCATTGGGATGCTTCACCCTCCCAGCACACGGATGTGTTGACCAACCCAGAGGCTCTCCAAACTCTGTAGTTCAGGGATTTTTTTAAAATGGAGGTTTCGTCATATAGACATGATCAATTATTAACTCGATCTTTAGCCCCTCCCCTCTCCCTGGTCTCTCTGGTGACCAGCCCACATCCTAAAGCCCATCAAGAGTAGCCTTATTAGGGCTTTCCTGGTGGCGCAGTGGTGGAGAGTCCGCCTGCCGATGCAGGGGACACGGGTTCGTGCCCCGGTCCGGAAAGATCCCACATGCCGCGGAGCAGCTAGGCCTGTGAGCCATGGCCACTGAGCCTGCGCGTCTGGATCCTGTGCTCCGCAACGGGAGAGGCCACGACAGTGAGAGGCCCGCGTACCACAAAAACAAAAACAAAAAAAAAAAGAGTAGCCTTATTAGAATGAAAACATTCCTGATACCCAGGAAATTCCAGGGGATTTAGAAGCTCTGTTTAAGATATTCCTATCTCTCCCACCACTCAGGAAATTGAGTTTATATATAAACTCAATTTATATATAACTCAACTCTCAGATATAAATATATCTGAGACCAGATATATTTATTTCTCATTATGTCTGCCACCACTGTAGTTCAGGCTACCATCGTCTCTTGCCTGGATCAGTATAGCAGTCTCCACCCCTCAAATCCTTGCTGAGCCGTAAGTGTCTTTCTAAAACATGCTTTATCATGCCACTCCTCGGCACTTGACACAGGTACTAGTGTGTACCTAGGTACTCAGTAAATATTTGCTGACTAAAGAGATGAATGTATGGAGGAGATTTATTTCCTTCTGTCTTCTCTTTTTTTTAGGCCTTAGAAATTAATCACAGGTTTTAAAGTGAAAACTTCCTTCTTAAATTGATCTGCACAGTTCTTTTTATGAATTTGTCTTTAAACAGTGTAGAGTTTTGAGTAGTACTTCATTATTAGATCAGTATCTACTTCATTGTTTAAAGATAGGACTTTATTTTTAAAATAGAGACTTGTTAGAAATTCATGATCTAGTAGAGCATGGGCTTTTGAGTTTGAATAGGATTTGTCTCTTAAGTTCCACCACTTTGAGTTACTTCACTTAGCGTTTTATCATCTGAAAAGTGGGTATAGTATCTACCTTGTGGCATTGTTGAGGATTGAGTAGATAGTGTATGTGAAAGTGTTTGGTGTATAATAGGAATTAAATAAATTTGGAAATTACAATATAATGCTATAATATCAACTACGTACTATATTAACATAATTTTTGTCTTACAGATAGTGTGTGTACCATATCAGTGGCGTGTAACTATGCTCATCATTGTTCTTGTCAATGCCTTTGTTTCAATCATGGTAGAGGTAAGCACTTTACATAATTAAGTGGCTGCCTTGCTGCTTTGCAATTCTTGGTGATTTAATGGTAATGGGGGAAATGGATAGGTAACATTATGGAAGCCCACAAAGAATTTCAGTTTCATTGCAGTTAAATTCATTTAGCCTTCTCTTCTCAACTTTTCCATGAGCTAATAATAGTCATATTGAGAGATAGGACGGAATTCCCTGATGGTCCAGTGGTTAGGACTCCGTGCCTTCACTTTCGAGGGCGTGGGTTCGATCCCTGGTTGGGGAGCTAAGATCCCGCATGCCATGCGACGTGGCCAAAGAAAGAGAGAGATGATTTAGCTGAAGTCATAGGTGGGAGAAAATAAGCAGTTATAAATCAAAAATTAGTGACTGAGAGAAAGGAGAGAAGATTGGTGCTCAGGTGGCCCATAAACTGGTAAACCAGTGGCCATGAAATCAGAGCACCACCCAAGTCCTGTGATGTACAGTAAAATCTCCCATTTAAGGGAGGAAAGGGAGGGGGCTCTCTCCATGAAGTATAGTAAATCTTAATCATTAGAGAGTTTATTGAAATTGTAAAATAGTGACCATGATGAACTTACCCAGTCTCAGCCTGATTGCTGGAACTTCTTCCTTGGTATTTACTTCTAAGTTTTCCTTAGAGGGAAGAGGTCTTAAATACTCTTTGATCCATTTTATACTGTATAGTTATTCTCCTACTAGGATGCCTTTAGGTCAGCTTCTCTAAAAGGAGATAGTAGGTTCTCACTTGCTGCTTATTAATAAAATTTGGTCTGTTCTCAGAGCTACTATTATTCACTGTTACAATAGCAGTATGCCAAATGAAGAAGGAGATACAGTTGTGATTTTTAAGTTAAGGCTTTCATAGAGTAGGCTTTTGAATTAAAATTAGGTAATTTGTGGGAAACATGTATACTTTAAAGATAATGGCTGTAGACTTGGAAATTATGTTTAATTTGATATTTTTCTAAAAGATGACTTGGTATTTAAATTGGGGCCATAGTGGACAGCATGGTTATTACGGTACTGATCTTTTTAAGTTGCCCATTTTAATGTATTTTTGCTGTTTTATGGACAGTAGAAAGCATGTCCAAGATACTGTACTTTAAAAGCTTTCCTTTTTCTATAGTATAAGTTCATCTTTTCACTCAAATGTTATTTAAGATAAAATCTTTTTATAAAACAATTTCTAGGGAATCCTTTCTTAATCTCCCTTAATTTATTCTTGCTTACTATCAAAAGAATTATTTTTCATCATATGCATATAGATATAGTTGTATATAGATAGAGATAACTCAATTCACTGTTAAGAAAAATACTTCAGATTATAAGCATTATTTTAATATGGGAAAGCCCTGAGGATTCATATAAAAGCTATACTTCGTAGAAAATTTATCAAGAATTTTATGATGATTTATATTTGTTACAAAAGTCCTGTTGTTATTCTTTGTCCTTTTGCAATATAAACTGAAATCCTCTATATGAAAGCCAAATCATGTTTTTCACGTATGTCTCAGCATTGTGTGAGCCTTTTTAAATGTACGCATTAATAAACAATGACATAGTCATTTTTAATTCTTAACTCGCTGGACTATCTCTCAGAACTTCTTCCTTGACATGGTCCTTTGGAAAGTTGTGTTCAATCGAGACAAACAAGGAGAATATCGCTTCACCACCACACAGCCACCACAGGTTGGAAATCAGCCCTTACTCTCAATTCTTCACGTCAGTTGTGTACTCTGCATTGTGTAGGGTGGTGTTCTGTTGTGTGTTGCTCAACCTTTTCCTCTATGCCTGGCATTTCATTTTTTTGTAAGGAGTCCTAGAAGATTCATGGCAAATATTTGTTACAGTCTTTTTAGGACTTCAGAAATTTCATAAGTCTCTTTTCCATTCCAATCCGTATCTTCTCTGTGTGTGAAGGTCTTGTTCTCAGTGGTAAATTTTTCCATTTCTGTCTGGCTTAAATTTTATGTTTTCGGTTTTTATGAGTCCCATTAGAGGCTAAATGAGATTCATGTAAATAAAGTTATGGAATGGGAATTGTTTCTTCATGGATCAGAGTCCAAAGGTCAAAATTCTGAGGAATTATTTCTGATTTCTTGTCAGTTACTGTGCCTTAATTTTGGGTGACTTTTTGGTTTTCCCCAGCATATGTCTCTCATCATTTAGAAACATTTTCAGAGAGATAGTGTTCATTTTTATACAAACCATGGTTTAAGGACTTTTGACTTTCTTTGTGGTGAAAAGAAAAGAGAAGCAGATGAATAAAACCCATTTTTTGGTGTTAGGATGTTGAAATTCTTGATAGAAAATATAGGTTAGTCTTGTTTTTTAAACCAGTACCATTGAATCACAGCTCTGAGCAGCTTTTTGAGTATAGAGAACTTGACAGCATAAAGTTCCACTCCCTCATTATTGTGCCCATTGCTGTTTGTAGGTGGGCGATATGCTTTATACACATGAGTTCTAAACCTGTCACTCATCCCAAGCCAGAAAGCAGCTTTCCGAATTCAAGAGGATTCCCTGGCGTGGGTCACTCACTTATTTTTAGCCTTCTTTTACCTGAGTAGCTATGTCCTGAGCTTTGCTTTGGTAGTTCATCAGGCTTGATGCCTGGTGTAGTAGTGTCACAGGATCACTTTATAAGAAGTTCTGTAGAGCACCATTTCCTTTTCTAATGCTTGATGATGAGTAAGGATAGTTTTGTAATGATGTGATAAGTCTGGAATCTGCTTTAGTTTCTTTTTCTCAAAGCAGTGTAAGGCACAGTTGTCCCTAGTAAGTATGACCAGAGCTGTGTTAGAGAGAGGCTCAAGTCCCTGAGCTACATCTCCTCTGTGTCTTGGTTACCTCACTACATTTCTTCAAAGGGTTAACTTTGGGTCCTATCATCAGTCCTCATGTAAAATATTTGTACTGGCAAGGCCTTGGCCAAGGAAAACATTTCCATTGTTTTTAGCTTTTCCAAAGAGATCTCCAACTATTGATCTAAACAGGAAATGCAGGTTCTGAAGAGGAGCTGTACCCTAAGTCAAAAGTGGGTATCATAAAGCTCCTTTAAAACATTTGAATTGGAAAGCCTTCCTTCCTTCTCAACCAAAATTAAATGGCAGAAGATTCTATAATTTGCTACATCTTTTTTCTAAAATTGTGTCCTCATTATTTTTAATAGTTTGTGCCTCTTATGTGAGGTTGTACCTCTGAAGTGTTCTGGGGAGAGAGTGGTCTGAGCAGGGAGGCTCCCACCGGCCCCATGTGTTTACCAGTTCTGAGCACCACTGAGTAGACAAGAAGTTTGGCCTTCAGTTTCTAGGGTCATGTTTTAAGAAAGCATTTTTTAAATCATTGGCTTCAGAAAAGAGAATTCTTATAACCTCTTAGCACAGAATGCTGTGCTTTCATCTTCCAACGCTTCCGTTTGTAGTTTGCTCTCACTGTTCATATTTGTGACCCTTGGAGAGCCCATCCGTTAGTCAGATTACTGTAAGGCTGTAGTTCTCAATTAGGGGTAATGCCCCCCATCCTCCCAGGGACACGTGGCAGTATCTGGAGACATTTTTGTTTGTCACAATTGGCAGGGGTTGGGGGGTGGGGGTGAGGTTGCTCCTAGCATGTGGTGGGTGGAGCCTGAAGATGCTGCTGAGTAAACATCCTACAGCAGCGCCCACGACAAAGACTGTCTGGGCCAACATGTCAGCAGTGCCGAGGCTGAAAAAGCCTGCCATAAGGTGAAAAAGCAAAAGCAAGTGAAGATGAGAGTGACCTGCTACACCTAGGAGCCCATTCTGTGCTCTTTCCTACCAAGAGTCCCATGGGGTCTTCTAAGATCGCAGCTCTCAACCTTCTCTGTTAATGTCGGGGGAAGAACAGCCATATTTCTTCATTCCTTCCTTACCATATAAACCCAGACACCATTGAGTAAGGTTTGAAGTTTCACAGCTAAAGACCCTGGACTAGGCTCCAGGTCTTAATGCAGTTGAGTTATGAAGTCGAGAACCTCACCTAGAAATCTCAAGTAACCACGTCCAAAATATCTGGTGATCTGCAAGACAGCTATGTAACACCTCCAGAATCCTTCCAATCTTAAGGTGTTTCTAACTTCGTTTTATACATAAAGAAACAGCATTCAGTCAACTTGCCGTGGTTATGCAGCTTATGAGTGGCAGAGCTGGGAGTTGAAGCCAAGGTTTCTGATTTCAAGAGGAGTGTTTTTTCCACTGTGCCACACTGTCTCACATTATGAGGCCACAGAGATGCAAACTAATAGAACAATCAAGTGACAAAATGGAGACAAAGAACAGCTACTGTTTTCAAAACCTACTTTTTATGGTAGATACTGTGAGGCATTTTGTATAAATTCTCTCTAGTTGTTACAACCACCTAAGAGGTTAGGGTAGAGAAACTGAAGATATCCCTGTCTTCACAGATGAGGAAACAGCGTTAGAACTGGAATTCAGGTTCAGTTTTATCTGGGCCCAGGACGTAATATTTCTGTAACAGAAAGCCTCCATCTGTTCTTTAAAAACGAAATAAACCTTTAGGTGTCATTTTATTTAACAGTAGACATTTTAGATATTATGTTTATTTGGCCCACTGAACATACATACAGCTGATCTAATTTAGATACAGAAAGATTTTTATATAATAGTCACTTATTTCCTACAGTGGTTCTTTTTCTTATTAATGCACAGTGGCCTCAGTAAATGTCCATTGAATCAAATTGAAAACAGGTTAAATAAACCATTTGTAAATAATCAAAGCTAAAACTTTTATGTAACTAATTATTTGTTTTTCTGTAGTGATCTTTAGCAGCTCCAGATGTTAATACTTATTCTCTGACAAAAAAAAAAGAAAAAAAAAAACATTCTTGAGATGCAGTGATTTTCAAGTAAGGATACTCATCACAAATGCCTTGAGCTCCACCTTTGATCTACTGAATGAGAAGTCTTCAGTGGAGGGGCCCATCACCTGTGTTTTTCTGTACAGCTTTACCCGTGTTTGAGATCTGTGCTTCATATTCTCTTTCGAAGAAGCGTTTGTGCCTACCCTGTGTCTGGTAAACTGAGGCTGCTTAGTGGTTAGATGTGGAACTGGAGTCATACCGTCATGTATTTTGATAATGCCTGAGAATGTGTCCTGATTATGTTTCCCTTTTGGGGGAAAAATCCAGATGTTAGCTGTAGTTTTTATGCCACTTAGGATATTATTCGAGTTTATTTAGATAGAATGCTCATTCTGATTGTGTTTGTCTTATATTCAGGATTGGTATGGAAGAAGAGTTTTATGGAAACCACAGCACCATTACAACATTTTCCCCATAAGCATGGCTTTATATCTTACATACTGCCTATGAAAACATTTCCTAAAAGACACTGCTAGTAGTTAGCTGGCATTGGGGTTCTGGAATGAGCAGCTTGGACTGGTCTAAAAAGCAGGAGAATTTTAGCTGTAGATCTTTTTCAAAGTTCTTTGTGTTTTTTCTGCTGGGCTGTGGTAGCCACTTTGCCTTCTCTGAGGGATACACTTGGTTATTTAACCACTCCTTTCAGGAGCAAATCACAAGATCCAGTTGCTGGGGCTCCTGTGTTCTGCTTCAGAGACTTACCCTAGATGTTAGGCGAGGCCTTGGTGCTCATTCTAAGCCCCGTGACGCTTCATCTCTTCCCTCTCCTTGTGCAGTGCTTGCCTTTGTCCTGTTGCCACTGTCTTTTCTCCCTCGATTTAGTTCTATTCTAGCATGCCTGTAGCACTGTTTATTTTCTGTACCAGTGAATTATGTTGTTTAAGAATGTCTGTGGTATGCTTGTGTTTGTAAATGAACAAGCCTATGCTTGCTTATAGTGTATTTTTTGTGTATGCTGTTTGGGGGAGGTGAGGGTACAAGAACAAAATATGAGTCTAATTGTAGTGGAGGGGGGATCCCTAGTGTTCCTTGTGACTGAATTTATTTTTAAAATTATAACAGGTGTATGTTGCTTTTAATAGGGACATGAGGATCTTTGTTTAAAAAAGCATGCACATTAATGTGAAAAGAATTGTGATTCAATTGTGATTCTGTTTGCAGTGGATTTCATTTTAATTTTATTGCTTGCCTCATTGTCCACAGGTGGGGAAATGATGGATTTTATTATTTTGTGTGTGTGTGTGTATGTCTTACATTTGAATACACTTGGCTGTGACTTTCCTTAACTCAGCCTGTTTTGCATTGCTTTCAGCCCAGCTGGCTCATCTGGACAGACAAGGCTTATATGTTTCTGCCTTTTTTTTTTTTTTAAAGTCAGCATTCACCATTCGCCCTTTTCTGTGATCCTTTAACAATGCTACTTGCTGTAAAATAAAAAGTGACAGCTTTCACATTGATTTAGGAACAATGAATTTTTTTTCCCCTGCAATTAGACGGAAGAATTTAAACACCTTGGGGAAGAGATAGGTCCAAGTAGTGAACTGTCGCCTCAGATTAAATATTAAGGTTTGTCATGTATACACCTGTACCGAAAAGGAATTCTTTGTTATTTGGATCACCTGAAGAGTCCTATAGCTAACCTCTTCTATATTCTAATGCTAAATGTTTTCTTGTGGACTTCCTTTGAGGTGATGGTAATAACTCTGCTTTTAGCTATGACAATAAAGAGGCTACTAGATGAATAATCCTCAAATCTGTATCCCCACTAACCCACCCCACCCCTAATCTGTATCCCCACTAACCCACCCCACCCCTAATCTGTATCCCCACTAACCCACCCCACCCCTGATCTAATATAGCTTACTTGTGACAAACCACAGTCTTTGCCTTTAAATTCTTGGTAATGGTGCAGCTTACACTGTTTTGTCGACAGAGTAAACTAGAAGGCCTTCAAAAGCATGTCGTTATTGTGTATCACGCTCCCTGCCGCATGCCCACCCCCAGTTTTGAAGAAGGAGAGAGTAGTAGGTTCCTGGTGGTTGTCTCAGTACGATGAGACCTACCAAGTCAAAGTATGAAAAAGTTTTAAAGAGTTTTCATTTTAAAGTATTTTTGCTATTCTCCATTGGCCAATTTAGAAACCTGTGTTTCAGGGTCTGTGTTATAGCAAATTTGCCTTTCTTGATCATGAAGATATTTTGAGAGTTAACATTAGAATGCTTCCGGAATTTTGTGAGATTACAGCTGACCCTTGAATAATGCCAGGGTTAGGGTTGCTGACCCTCCCCACAGCCAAGAATCTGCTATGATTTATATAGTTTATAGGCCTTCTGTATACAGGGTTCCTCCATATCTGCAGATTCAGCCAACTGTGGATCATGTACTACTGTAGTATTTGCTAAAAAAATCCACATGTAAGTGAACCTGCACAGTTCAAACCCGGTGTTGCTCAAGGGTCATCTTTACTTCAGTTGAGCTTAGACCTGGTTGTAGCCTAGGTTATATGTTGATGGCAAAACAAAACAACCTGGGATTTAAATTTTGCTTTGTAGAAGAAACATCCAAAATAGTTAAGAATTGACTGTTCTTCAGAGGTGAATATAACTACAGGTCTCAGTATAGTCATTTAGTTTTATTTCATTTATTTCCGGTTCCAATTAAGACAAATTCTGAGGGCCTGTATTGAATTTACATTTTTGTACAATAACCAGGGACTCTGCTTTCTTGTTCTTCAAGAACTATTTATCTAAGATCACATCCAGTAAAAACACTGGGATTGATCCGAAGGAATTCTGTGACAGCAGAGCTTTTTATAATGAAATAATACTAAGAATTAGTACTTGCTTTATAGTTTTGTATGTACCTCTTTCCAGTTGTGGAGCACCAAGGGGAAACCATCATTATAAAATAAAATTGTTTTTATGTTAATGAGAATGTGGTTTTAAAAGAAGTGATTGACATTAAGCATGATCTAAGTTCTGATTTTGACCTAACAGTATTTACATAATGCTTTGAAAGGTGATATTAACAGTAGCAGTGGTATCTTTACAGTGTTTTCTTTCAAAAATGATCAGGTGGTTAAGTTGCTAGAAGCAGTAGTACCAAAAGATAGTTTAGGATAGAACGAGGGTTTTCATATTAAATATTAAAAATTTTTTCTCTGAATAGTTCGAAGTTATTCTTAATACATCAGATGTTTTATGTTATGGAATCACAGACTCCAGATATACAAGTTATTTTTAAAATGTATCTGCATACAGGAGGAAGTAGGACCATAGAACTAAATAAAATGAAGTATAAATTACATGGATACTTTAGAAATATAATCTTAAAAAAATAATGTTCCTAAATAATGGAAAGCTGACTGTTTTTTAAGCGTGGATTTTTTTTTCTTTCCTTCATGTATTTGTTGTGCCCAGAAGTAATTTCCTCTTATTTTTCTGTGCTGATGAACTGTGCTTTAACAAACTTGTTAAAAACAACAGCTCTTAATCTACTGGGTGTTCCTCTTTTTCCTTATTTTCTTAGGAGTCAGTGGATTGGTGGGGAAAATGCTGCTTGTCCTGGGCCCTGAACTGTAGGAAGAAGATGCCAAAGGCCAAGTACATGTATCTGGCCCAGGAGCTCTTGGTTGACCCGGAATGGCCACCAAAACCTCAGACAACAACAGAAGCGAAAGCTTTAGTAAAGGAGAATGGATCGTGTCAGATCATCACCATAACGTAGCAGTGAAGCCGTCTCAGTGGCATTCTAGTAGCAGTATTGAGGAGAATGTAAACGTAGGACTTAACCTGATCCTGTGCGTCAGAATGGCACCCCTTCAATTTATGTCCCTTCCAATATAGTAGCTGATTTGAGGGGTTTTTTAAAAACAAAACAAACAAAAAGAGATTAGCCTGTCAGTTAAATTAATAATCAAACTTCAAAGTCCTATCCCTTCATTCAGTAACTCTAAATATTATATATATTTCCAGAACTGGCTTGATTGTTATCCTCAGTGATACTCTTTATAGGGTACAGAAGAAAGTTGGTATCTGGAAGGTGTTTAGATATTAGCTTCTAAGACTTTAGTTTATGCCTTTAAATTTATTTTCACAGCCCCCTTATTAGAAAAAGTCATCATTTATTTACAGGCCCTAAATTTGTGGTTGATAAATAAAATGGGTGTTAATTAGCCTCCAATGAAAATAGGTACAAAGCCTGTTTTTATTTGATTTCAGTATTTCTCCCAAAGAAGACTTAGTATGCATACCACCAGTTCCCTTTAATAGCATAGAGTTAGGAGTGAGTTTTATGGTGTTGCAACTCAGGTAATTTCCATTTATGGTTTTATATTTTCTGTACAAACTGCCTGGGTTTTATTTTTTCTAATCAGCAAGGTGCTTCACTGCCTTCTTGAGATGTCCCTCAAAGCTATTAAATGGATCTTGTGCTACGTCTGGTGTCAGTAGTATAATTTGCTTTAGTTAAATGTTGTTGAAGCCTTTTCAGTAGGAAAAAAGCTGATTTCTTTTGGCAGTAGATGTAGATCTCCCTTTCTAATATCTCTTCATACCTATTTTTTTCAACTCTCAGGCTTTATATTATTTTAAATGTCTTTTTATTTTCTCCTACGTCTTTAATTACCTAAAGACATAGGATAATAGTTTTTTGGTTTTTAGTTTTTTGAGTTAGAATTTTACCTCCTAAAATTTTAAAGGTTTGATGTATGTCTCTCCTGTTAATAATGAGGCTTAAAAAAATGAGTGGTTTTGAATGACTGCTATTTTTTCAAAGCTGTATGAACCTGGCGAGTTTGTTTTATGCCATTAGGTGGCGCCAGAGGTCAGAGTTTACCTATTTTGGATTGGGTGTTTACGAATGAGCATATTTGGTTGTGGAAATTTCTGGGAGAAAAAAAAAATGAAATAAAGTTTAAAAGAAAAGTCATTCATTGAGCCAAAAGAAATGTGGAAGATATTTTTCACCTTTCTGTTTTGCCTGGTTAATGTTTAAATTCTAAACAAAATTAAGATGATTTAAAAATGCCTTTATAGGTAAGATCCAGCAGTTTGGCAAAGACCAAAGTTCTGATAAACAAGAAAACTGATACTGCTGTAAAGTGGACACTAAACTACTAAGACTGTGTGATCTTATCCTGTGCTCTTCCTTGACCGGTAGCATGCTTGTGCTTTCTACTTCTAGCTGATCATTATTTTCCTGATACATATTTACCAATTTGGTCAAATGTTACCCAGAACCATAAAACCACATGGTTCTCATTTTTTATGCTGCAGAGACCTGATGATTTTTGGTTAACTGTAGAAAAATGTATGTTACACTCAGGATCACTGTTAACTGCTGTGGCCACTGATGATTCTTACAAAAATATAATCAAAGTTTTCCATCAAAAAAGTATGATACTATATTAATACACATTAGATGATAAGAACAATTATTCCATGAATGATTCTATGAAGCTATGCATCTTAGACCTCTTGAGCTGTGATTAGCACTGTTTTTATAGTTACTTACTCTCTTTATCATTTTATAATTTCCACATTCAGTTCACTTCCAATACATACGAGTGATAGTCCTCAGTGATCTCCCACAATTGTAAATTTTATTCTCTGATTTAAATACTGAAGCATATAATTAAAGTAATTGCTAAGTAGCAGCTTAAAAATCCAGCTGTCAGATTGTATTTAACATCTTTAAGAGCATGATCATAAAGAGCTATATTTTTGACAACCTCCCCCCCTTTTTAACATTTAGATTTTATAAGGGTTTTATATCACATCTGTCCATATTGTTTTCAAAGGAATGAGGTTTTTAGGTAGGTGGACAAAGCATTTGTAGGAGGTTAGATTTGAACATAGACAAGGTGGGTTGTTCAGGTTGAAATGGATGGCTTCCAGAATGTGATTTGAAGAACGCCTGTGAGTCCAGGTGTGGGTCCTACTTAGTGCCATAGATAGATGAGTCCTCTCTCTGTAGGTCACCATTACATAGTAATCTTGATTCTGAATTTCACATTAAATTATTTGAGTGTATACAGATCTAAATTTTAAAATCTGTACATATGTTATTTTGACGTATTAAGATGAATAAATATTGCTGATTTAAATTTTATTTATGCACATACCTAAAGGACAGAAATGTCCAGGAAAGTAATTGTTAAATAATATGTAACTTTTTAACTTTTTAAATAAATAACAAGATTTTTAATGTGTGTCTCCCTCAGGGTTGTTTAAAGGTTTTTTTCCTCCCTCAGATATAAATAGTGGTAACTATATGTTTTGTATCTTCTAGCACCAACTGCTGTAAAGCAATGCTGCAAATAATGCTTGAATAAAAGTGGCTAAGCCAACAACAAAGTAAAACCTTTTTATATTAGTTTTATAATCCCTACATTCGAAAGCTTTCCAAATTGTACTTGCATTTAAATAAAACTGTTGCAGTTTTTACTATTCATTTTGTTTCCCATGTTTATGAAACTACTGCACAGTTTCAAAGGCATGGAAAATTATATCAGTGTTTATGTACTCTGTTCCCCCAAACGGCTATGGATCCAATGTCCAGAGAAGAGCAAAATTCCAGCTTTAGAAAACATTCTAAGATTTCATGCATGCAGTTTTGACATATCTGAAAATAGGCTTTTTGTATATTTATGGTGGGAGGTGGTTGGGAACTTTTAACAAAATGTTAATTTTTGTACAGTCTGTAGGCATTTACACATATTTTTAATGTATTAAGATTTGGTAATTATGTGCACATTAAATTAATAAAATAATTACTTCCTGTTATGATTTGTGAATTCCCTAAGACTTTGGATTTTTTTAAGTAACTTTATATCAGAAATGATACTGCATCTTTATATTTTTTAAATAGTATTGCTGCTCAAGAATGGTACCCTGATGTCAAAAAGGCATACGTTCAGAATTGTACATTCAGCACTGTAAATAACCTTATGAAAAATTTTTGATTGAAGCTGTTCAAAATAAAGATTTGAATAATATATATAACATTTCTTTTCTCTGTGTCTTTATATACGTTTGTTTGCTCTTTAGTTGCATGAATACTGCCCAAATACTCTGGATTTATTTTCCTGCTTAATACTTCCCCCATTTCTCTCTTTTTTTTTAACTTTGAATTTTTCAAGAAAATAATGCAACTTTCCACACACCACGTCATGTCTGTGACCGGCCCGTGGAAACCCATCAGTCAGATACAGTGTAGAGCCAAATGTTAAGCCTCAGGAGGTCTGAGGGAAATGGTGAAATAGAAGACTAGGGGCTTAGAATTTATTAGTAGTTGGGAAGATCAGACGGAAAGCTAATGCCATGTAAGCCATGTAAGTTTGAGGGGAAGCGGCATCCGTGGATGCAAAAAGAGCGCTCCATGGTACAGGAGACCTTGGAGCTGACTACTGGCCATAGGAATCCCGGAGAGGGCAGGATGTGCTGGGCCTTGTGCTTGGGTGGGAGGGCTTTCCTTGTGTCACAGGTTCTGCAGGAGCCATGTGTCCTCTGCTGTGGGCCATGTGGATGGTTGGCTGGTGTGAGACCTAGTTTGAGCCCAAGTTCCTTCCATTCTCTGTGGGTTGTGTAGCAAATGATCGTGTCCCTTGCACCACAGCCTGCAGGTGGCAATACAGTTCTGCATGTCTCTCCTTCCTTTTCCCCCTCCATCACTGCCAGGTGCTTTACTCTGGGTATATACTTACTGCAGGGAAGGACAGAGGGAGTTCTAGGAGTTTGAATGAGATTGTCCCCGTACCAAGTTGGGGTTGTGGTTACTCTACAAGTACAGAGAGATCGCTGCTGTGCCCTGGCCTTGGAGTCTCTCCCACGGAGGAAGAAAAGCATATCTCCTTCGGTAGATACCTGGTTTTGAATGGCCAAACCCTGTAAGCCAGGGTTCTGCGACTGATACAGAAGCTGCCACTTAGGACAGCAGATTCCCGACTTGTTTCGTGGATCCAAAATCCAAAGGACTTGAAACACTGGTGCCGTCATTACTTCAGTGCTCAAAGTACTTCTCAGTACCTCATCAGTTTGCTCATTGGATCAACTCTGCTCCTCCACTGTCTGCAACTTCCGTGCCCAGTGTTCCCTTCTTGGCCCATCATAATGTCCTCTCTTCAAAATAAAACTTGGAGGTAATTCTCACAGGAGATCTTCCTGGGGAAATGGGCTAAAGAAGCTTCACCCGAACTTGACTCGAAGTCGTACTCTGATTATCCCACAGTGCCTTTTCCCAGGCCTCTGTCATGCTGGCTTCTGGCATCTGATGGGCAAGGGGCCTTTCACTTGGTCTGCCTGTGTGACTGGCTCACTGGTCACCAGGGGAGCTGTTCCAGGCTCTGGAGCTTCTTCCCTTGATGTAAGCGGAAAGACCGCTCAGTGGCTTTCCCTGTGTTTTAGGACTGCATATGCTTAGAAGATCATTTCAGTCCCTTCAGCATTTAATGGGCTTCGACTGCATTTGGCTACACTAAAGGCTGAATAGATTTCAGTTCCTTTTCTATAACACCTGACAATGTCGATTTGGGGGACTTTTTTCCCAACGATAAAATAATTTAAGAACCACTTCTGTTGTACCACTGCCCTCAGATTCCAGAGGTTAATGTTTATTCTTTTGCAATTCAAGCATTGACTTTTCCCAGTATTTTAAAATACCTATATTCCTACCTTTTTTCTTAAATAATGCCATTTTCCCTTCCAAATCACTTTATATTTGCATTAAAAAAATTTTAAGTGACATTAGCACATTTGATAAAATTTCAAAGCTCACAGAAAGGTATATAAGGAAGTCACCTTTTTCCTGGTTTCTCCCCCGAAGGGGGAATACTAAAGTTTCTTGGGTGTATTGTTCTAGAAGAAATATATATGCACATATGTTTTAAAAAATCCTACACACATAGAACCCCATGTTATATGCTATGCTGCCCTTGATTTATGTCATTCAGTGTGTTTTAGAAAGTTATGTCAGGGACTTCCCTGGTGGTACAGTGGTTAAGAATCCGCCTGCCAATGCAGGGGACCCGGTTTCGAGCCCTGGTCCGGGAAGATCCCACATGCCGCGGAGCAAATAAGCCCGTGCACCACAACTACTGAGCCTGGGCTCTAGAGCCCACGAGCCACAACTACTGAGCCCGTGTGCCACAGCTACTGAAACCCGCGTGCCTAGAGCCCGTGCTCCACAACAAGAGAAGCCACCGCAATGAGAAGCCCGCGCACCGCAACGTAGTCCCCGCTCGCCGCAACTAAAGCCCACGCGCACCAACAAAGACCCAACGCAGCCAAAAATAATTTTTGAAAGTTATGTCAGTACTTGCAGCTCAAATCCATTCTTTTCAAAGTCTGCAAGGCATCCTATTGCATGGATATACTATAATTTAAACGACTACTTCCCTATTGATGGTCATTTAGATTTTCTTTTTTTTCTATTAAAATCCTGCAAATAAGTTTTTGTGTACATGTCTTAATGAGCATTCCCATAGGATATATTTTTAGCAGTGGAACTGCTGGACAAAGAATATGTATGTTTAAAATTTGGTTGATACTACTAAATTTTCCTCCCCAAAGTTTGCTACCATTTATATTCCCACCAATGTAGTATAAGAATATCTACTTCTTCACACTTCATAAAACACTGGATATTTTCAGACTTTATATTTCAGTGTGGTGTTGGTATAGGGATTATCAAATAGCCCAGAAACAGACCCACACAACACTCATCAGATGTTGATTTATGACAGTGCTGACATTGTAGCTCTGAGGGAAGAAGGGATATACATATATAGGAAAGCTGGTTATCCTAATGGAAAAAAATAAAATTGTACTTACATCATACACAAAAATCAATTCTAGACAGATTAAAGACCTAAATGCGAAGGACAAAATTCTAAAATATAATAATAAGGTGTTATAGGAGAATATTTTTTGGCTTGAGAGGAGAGGAGGAATTATTTTAATAGACATAAAAAAACAAATCTTAAAGATTAATAACTCTGCCTATATTAAGACTTCTGTCCATCAAAAGACAGAAAGCAGGTGGAAAGGCAAAGCACAAACTAGATGAAATATCTGTAACACCTACAGTTGACAAAGGATTAGTATCCAGAATACATAAATAATGCCTACAATTCAGTTTTTTAAAGACACAATCATACATACTTTGCATATAGAAAAATGGTCAAAAGAACCCAAATTTCTCAGAAGATGAGGCACAACTGTCCCTTAGAAATATGAAAAGATGCTCAAGTTCATAATTCAATAGGGAAATGAAAAATTAAAACCATACCGAGACAATTATTTCACACGAATGGCAAAAATTAAATTTAAAAAATCAATTCCAAGGCGTGGGTGGAGATGTACGGGAACTGTCATACACAGCAGGTGGCAGCATACATTGGCACAACTACTTTGCAAAGCAGTTTGACATCCCTATGTTCAATTGAACATGTGGACACCCTTCCTTCAACCCAGCAAGGCCATTATGGAACATATTTGAGAATGTTTTTAGCTTTACTACTCCTAAAATGAAAAAAAAAAAAAAAATGAGTAGGGCACTTGAGAATGTCCTTAGCCTTATTCCTAAAAGGGGGAGAGGGGAACTGGAGTAGAACTGGAGCGAAAGGGCAGAAAAAGGAACACCCAGAGGAAGTGTAGCCCAACCAGGGGGGCGGTTGCTGCAGTGGCCCAGCTGTGTCACTACTGGACACACATCACAGAGTCATATTGTGCCTCCTGCTCTTATCATTCGGCTTTGGCCATAGGACTTGGGTGATATATGGTCTCTTTTTCAAAGTTTGAAGAGATTCGTCATTAAAAACCAGAATATGCCCTCTGAGATAGGGTCCTTAACGTGACTTTTATTCTGGGAAAGCCTTTATCCTCAGGATGCAAGGATACTTCCCTCTTCCTCTGGAAAGTGCCCGATCACATGCAAAGCTCTAAGCCTTTCAGTTGCTTTGGGGTGCAGCAGCATTTCAGGTAAGGCCAAATATTTTAAAAATTAGTATGGGCAACTGGAGGGCTCGGTTAGTCTGTACGGATAAGAAATAAAATTTAGTACAAGAAGCAATTCGTTTAAAATTACGTGTAGGAAACATTGTTTTGGCCGATTAGTATTGCTGTATTTCACAGATAATTCAGTGCCACGAGTACTCATTTTTATTTAAGCATCTTAGAAGTGATAGCTCCTTATTTATGGCTCAATCAGAGATACTACTCTCAAATTCTAGCTCTGGGACCCTGGTTAAGTTACTTAACCTTTCTGTGCCTTAGTTGCGTCATCCTTTAATTGGGGATAATATTAGTACCTAACTCATAGGGTTATTGTAAGGATTAAGTGAATTAATTTAAATAAAGTGCTGAGAACAATGCGTGGTGTAAAGTGATAGGTACTATTACCTACTTTTCTCAGTGTGGTTCACTATGATGGGGTGGTCCTGTTTTAGAGTAAGTTGGCACTGAAGATACAGCATGACTGTGATAAAAGGAATCAGGTGATGGTCGCTGCTGTTTTAACAGACTTTGCTGTTCCCTTCAGGGCTGTAGGTCATAGCCACCCCAGGCTAAGTCATGAAGTCAGGAGCAGGGCTATGTTCACAATGCACACTGCTCTGTGATGTCTGTGAGCTTGACTGTGAGAAAGATTATTTTAATTAGTTCTCTCTATGTAAAGGTTTAAAGGTGTTGACTTTTCCATTGCTTGAAAACGCTTTCATTTCAACGATTTGAACTAAGAGTGGAAAATCAGTAAAACGAACGAGGCCTCGTAGTGTAGGATGAACGCCTTTTCACCACCCAGGAAAATCAGCACTCCTAAGAGGGAGACTTAACTTGTACCTGGGTAACATTCAAAGTCAGTGATAATCCTGGCGAAAGGATCATGCAGGGTTACAAGACTGAAATTCGAGCGTTTGTCCTTTGTGTGCTGCCCACAGATCTGCCGCGGTCGCCTTTCCAGACATGCTGAGGAGCGCTCTGCTGTGCGCCGCGCTCGGGCTCCTGCGCGCCCAGCCCTTCCCCTGCCCACCCACCTGCAGGTGCATTTTCCGCGACGCCGCGCAGTGCTCGCAGGGTAGCGTGGCGCGCATCGCGGCGCTCGGCTTGCCCACCAACCTTACGCACATCCTGCTTTTCCGAATGGGCCCCGGCGCCTTGCTGAACAGCAGCTTCAGTGGCATGACCGTCCTGCAGCGCCTAATGCTGTCCGACACCCACGTTTCGGCCATTGCTCCCGGCACTTTCAACGATCTGATAAAACTTAAAACCCTGAGGTTATCGCACAACAAGATCACTCATCTTCCAGGCGCGCTGTTGGATAAGCTGGTGCTCTTGGAACAGTTGTTTCTGGACGGCAATGAACTAAAGAGCCTTGACCAAAACATGTTTCAGAAACTGGTTAACCTGCAGGAGCTCTTTTTGAACCAAAACCAGCTCGCTTTCCTCCCTGCCAGCCTCTTCACACACCTGGGGAACCTGAAATTGTTGGATTTATCGGGAAATAATTTGACCCACCTGCCCGAGGGATTGTTTGGGGTCCAGGTTAAGCTTGAGAAGCTTCTGCTCCACTCGAACCAGCTCGTGTCTCTGGATTCGGGGCTGTTGGATAGCCTGCGCGCCCTGATGGAGCTGCAGCTCGACAGAAATCACATCCGTTCCGTCGCACCTGGCGCCTTCGACCGTCTGCGAAGCCTGAGCTCTTTGACTCTTTCCAGAAACCGCCTCGAGTTTCTGCCCTCTGCCCTCTTTCTTCATTCGCACAATTTGACCTACCTGACACTGTTCGAGAACCCGCTGGAGGAACTCCCCGAGGTGCTCTTCGGGGTGATGGGCGGCCTGCGGGAGCTGTGGCTGAACGCCACCCAGCTGCGCACCCTGCCTGCCGCCGCCTTTCGCAACCTGAGCGGCCTGCGGGTCCTGGGGGTGACGCTGAGCCCGCGACTGAGCGCGCTCCCGGAGGACGCCTTTCGGGGCCTCGGCGAGCTGCGGGTGCTCGCCCTGCGCTCCACCGGCCTGGCTTCCCTCCCCGCCGGCTTGCTCCGCGGCCTCGGCGGGCTGCGCCACTTGTCGCTGCGCCGCAACCGGCTGCGGACCCTGCCCCGCGAGCTCTTCCGCAACCTCAGCAGCCTGGAGGAGGTCCAGCTTGACCACAACCAGCTGGAGACACTGCCCGGAGACGTTTTTGAGGCTCTGCCCCGGCTGGCGAAGGTCCTGCTGGGGCACAATCCCTGGCGCTGCGACTGTGGCCTGGGGCCATTCCTGGCGTGGCTGCGGCGGCACGCGGGCCTCGTGGGTCGAGCCGAGGCCCCGCTGTGTCACGGCCCCGGGCCGCACGCCGGCCTGTCGCTCTGGGCCCTGCCCCTCAGCGACCCCGGCTGCCCGCGCCCCGGGAGCACGCCTTCCCGCCGCCTTGCCCTCGGCTCTTCCGAAGGCCCCCAGCAGCCCACCCTGCCCGCCGCCCCTGCCCGCGCTTCCTTGGGACCCAAGCGCTCCGAGTCCTGGGCGTGGGCCCGGCCGGTGGCCGAAGGCAAAAGTCAGGACCAGAGCCTGTTCTGGGGTCTCTATTTTCTGCTTTTAGCTGCTCAGGCCATAATAACCGGGATCATAGTGTTTGCGATGATTCGACTCGGCAGGCTCTTTCGGAAATTAATCAGAGAGAGAGCTCTGGTTTGAGGCAATGGTAAAACCTTGCAATTAATTAAAACGTGACCAGGGTATTGTCAGACGTGGCTCTGGAGAGAGTCCCGACGGGCTGCCGCTGTCTTCCTCCTGCTTCCTCTTCCTCTTCTCCCATCTCCCTCCCTCCCTCTCTCCCTCTCTCCCTCTCTCTTCCCCTTTCAGTCTCACCTCCCATTCCCGCCCCCGCCCCATACCATTTACAGTCAGAAATTGTGGCTGCCTGCTGTGCCTTTGTCTCCTCCGTCGTGTGCATCAGGGCGCGCGGGCAGTGAAGGCCCCTCCCAGTGCCCGCCGTGCCAGCAGGAAGGAGGGTTCTCTCCACTGTTTTCGGAGGGAAGGTGCAAAGGAGGCAGCCACCTTCGGTCCAGGGCCCGCCTCCCGCACCTGGCAGGTGTCTGGTAAATGTTTGTGAAATGAATGAATAACATGAATACAGGGGAATCCAGTGATAATGGCTTTTCCTAGCGGAGAAGATGGAGTGCTCGCTTTATCTACTTTTATTTGAAAAGCAGAATTCTTCCAGTTCTTGGACTTCCCTGGTGGCGCGGTGGTTAAGAATCCGCCTGCCAATGCAGGGTACACGGGTTCAAGCCCTGGTCTGGGAAGATCCCACATGCCGCGGAGCACCTAAGCCCGTGAGCCACAACTACTGAGCCTGCGCTCTAGAGCCCGTGAGCCACAACTACTGTAGCCCGCGCGCCTAGAGCCTGTGCTCCACAACAAGAGAAGCCACCACAATGAGAAGCCTGCGCACGGCAAGGACGAGTAGCCCCCGCTCGCCACAACTAGAGAAAACCCGCACGCAGCAACGAAGACCAAACACAGCCAAAAATAAATAAATAAACAAATTTATCTTAAAAGAACTTTTCAAAACAAAAAAAAAGAATTTTTCCAGTTCTTTTTCTGTCCTGTTTCTTCTCACTTTATGTATGTCTGACCTGTGGGGTTTTGGGGAGAGCGCTGAACTCCATCCACACAAAAGTATATTTTCAGAGCAGGTCCGCTGTGTGATAGGCTGAGAGAGAGAAAACCCAGCCTTCCCTCTGGGAGCTCGGTGCCCAGAGCAGAGCCCTTACAGCAGGGTCCGGGCTGAGCGCCGAGGAGCGGGGGAGGGGCGGGCATGAGAGCAGGTGGGACGGGGGTTAGGGGAGGAGCGGGGACGTTCGGGACGTCTAAGTGTGGGGCTGGGAGCGCCCAGTGTCCACGGATGCGTGCCCGTGAAGCGCTGCTCTGCTTGTTCACGGGGCCTGTGAGTTACTACTTGCTTCCTACAGGGGTGAAGACTGTCATTTTGACACTGGGTTGGTTTTCATTTCCTGAAACTAAACGCTACCTCATTTCACAAGCATTTACGGAGCACCTGACAGTGACAGGTGTTCATGAATGTAATGATAAGCTTGGGTTTTAGTTTATTATGCTCGGATCACGTTCTCATTTATTACAATTGAAGGCAGTAAAACTCTTGTTGCTTTCATTGGGTGTCTGCTTGTGAGAAGCAGTGGTTAAAACGCAGGCTGGAGAGTCGGAAGGGTTCAGATCCCACCTAACTAACTCCATAGGACTGTGGGCAAGGCACCTGAATTCTCAAAGCCTTGGTTTCCTCAAAGGTATAAATAGTACGTGCCTCTTAGAGTTGTTGTGAGAACTAAAGGCAATAAAGCATCTGATGACAGCCCAGTGCCCTGCATACAGTAAATGCTCAGTAAATGGTAGCTCTTATTATTAAAGGGCAAGCAATTATTACTGCTGTCATCATTTCAAAAGAAGAGCTTTGAGCTGTTCCCCCGCCCACCATGTATATAAAGATGAGAGCAAACATCCTCAAACTGGAGATAACATTCAAGTGAGTCTTCACTTGTGGGTGGTCTCAGCCCTGTGTGGTCAGGCTCTGTGCTCAGGGTCCAGAGAAATAGGTCCTCCAACAACCACTGGATGTGGAGCAGAAAGAGCTGGGCTCCTGGCATTGTAGGTGCACTTCTCTTTCAAGGCCAAGTTCACATGTCTCCTCCTGGTGAAGCCTTCCCTGACTGTCCTAGCAGATTAAAGCATTCCCTTCTGTGGGCCCCCGTCTCAGGCTCTCTGGCACTAGGCACCCTCCCACTCCAACTGGTTCTGCTCACCCTTCGCTCTAGGGGTTGTGTGTGTGTTTATGTGCCTCCTTGGCTTATTTATTTACATTGCTGCAAATTTTGAAACTACCTACAGCATAAAACTCGTCCTCTGCATATAGTATTCTTCAACTCTTCTTTCTGGGCTAACACATTTTTGAGATTTAGCCACATGAAGCATTTGGCTCTAGTTCATTCATTTTAGTAGCTACATAATATTCTATTGAATGAATATACCGCGGTTTATCTGTTCTCTTGTTGATGGACATTTACTCCCAGTGTTTTTTCTTTTCTTTTTATGGCCCATTACTCTACATCCTTACCACCTCTTGATAATGTCAGAATTTTTAATTTTTGTCAATCTGATAGGTAGGAAATTGTATTTCATTGTTGTTTTATCTTATATTTCCCTGATAACTAGTGAAGTTGAACTTATTTTTAAATGTCTATTGAACGTTCAGATTTATTCTTAGAATCATCTGTGCATATCTGTCAACCAACTTATAATGGGGCATTTTGTCTTTTTGGTATTGATTTCTAGGAACTCTTTACATATCCTGGACACTAATCTTCTGTAAATTATATGCTTTGCAGGTACCTTTTTTCTGTTCTTATTTCACTTTATTCATACTATCTTTTGGGGAGCAGAAACTTTAATTTTAATTTAGTCAAGTTTAACAATAAAACTTTATAGTTTGGGCTTTTGAAAAAAAACTCTTGTCTTAAGAAAATCTTCCTGGGGCTTCCCTGGTGGCGCAGTGGTTAAGAATCCTGCTGCTAGTGCAGGGGACCTGGGTTCGAGCCCTTGTCTGGAAAGATCCCACGTGCCAAGGAGCAACTAAGCCCGGGTGCCAGAGCTACTGAGCCTGCACTCTAGAGCCTGCGAGCCACAACTACTGAAGCCTGCAAGACTAGAGCCCATGCTCCACAACAAGAGAAGCCACCGCAATGAGAATTGAGAAGACTTCACACCTCAAGGAAGAGTAGCCCCCGCTCGCTGCAGCTAGAGAAAGCCTGTGCGCGGCAATGAAGACCCAACGCAGCCAAAAATAAGTAAATAAAATGGATCAATTTATATATAAAAAAAGAAAATCTTCCTACTCTCAAGCCATGAAACTACTCTCCTTTATTTTCTTCTAAAAGTTGTAAAGTTTTTTGCATTTAGATCTTTAGTCCACATGGCATTTATTTTAGTATACGGTGAGATGTAGGGAGCCGACTGTATTTTTTGCAAACATACATCCTATTGTCCCAGACCATTAATCACACAGTCCATTCTCTCCCCGCTGGTTTGCAAAGCTGTCATTTATCAAGTTTCCTTATATGCATGGGTTGGTTTCTGGGTCCTGTAGCCTAAACCATTGGCCTATGTATCTAGTCTTATACTCACTGTCTTCATTGTTGTAGCTCTGATAATTCTCGGTAGAATCACCACCCCACCTTGTTTATCATCAGAAAAGTTTCATCTATTCTGGGCCCTTGGCAGTTCTATGCATATTTTAAGGTCAGCATGTCAAGCTCCACTGAGAAACCCTGCTGGAATTCTGATAGGCAACTGGCATCCCCCAGATCGAGTGTTCAAGAGAGAGATATCAAGACAGAAGCCAGTGTCTTTTATAGCTTAGCCTTGCTAGCCACATTTCGTCAGTTCCTCAGTAACCTACTGGTATACACAGGTCAGCCTCGTCAGGGCACCAGCTGGAGTGAGAACACCCGGAGGCAGGGATCACCGGGGCCATGTTGGAGCCTGGCTACCATGGGTGTGTAAGTTTGTGTGGTTTACTCTTAACTACTGATTTAATTTCAATGGTCATAAATCTGTTCAATTTTCTGTTTCCTCACTTTTGTTACATTATATATTTTTTGTTTTTTGTTTTTTGTGGTACGCGGGCCTCTCACTGTCGTGGCCTCTCCCGCTGCGGAGCACAGGCTCCGGACGTGCAGGCTCAGCGGCCATGGTCCACGGGCCCAGCCGCTCCGCGGCATGTGGGATCCTCCCAGACCGGGGCACGAACCCGTGTCCCCTGCATCGGCAGGCGGACTCTCAACCACTGCGCCACCAGGGAAGCCCACATTATATATTTTTAAGGAAATTGTTCATTTTGTCCCCACATTTTCAAATTTGTTAGCCTAACATTTTCCATAATATTTAATTTCTCTGTTGTATCTGTTGTTGTCGTCCCCCTTTTATTCATTCTTAATATTGTTTATATCCATCTTCTTTTTTTTCTAGATAAACTTCACGAGTGTTTTTTCTATTTTCCTACTTTTACTGAGAACAGACTTGGGGTTTTGCTGCTCCTCTCTACTGTATCATTGTTTTCTATTTCATTCATTGTTGGCTTTATTATTTCCTTCCTCCATTTCCTTTGAGTCTATTTAGTTGTTTTTCTCTGCATGACTTCTTAGGTCAGATACTTAGCCCATTAATTTTCACTCTTTCTTCTTTTTCGGGGTGTAAATTTCCCTTAAGGACTATGTCGAGGTTGATGACTTTTATGTTCTCTTACTGTAATTAACATTTTGGTGGTTGTTGAAAATGAATAAAAAGGAGTTGATGTTATTGTTTCTTTGGAAATATTGTTTACTATAGCGTCAAGTAGTACATTGTAACTACATTTCCTTTCTAACACTTCCTTCATCTTTCTAGAATTTGTGGAAACCGCCCTGGACCTCTACCCAGCTGCCTCTGGGAACTCCTCTCCATGGCTTTCATTGGTTGCATCCACTATCTCCTAAATTCCATGTCTTCCTCTTTCTAGTGTGCTCTCCCATCTTATAACTTCCTAGGAGAAGGGATACAGAGGGTATCCTTTTTTCTGAGTCCTTACCCGAAATTTTCTTTATTCTCCCCTCATATTTGGTTGCTAGTTTAGCTGGGAATAGAATTCTACATTCAAATTGTCTTTTGCACCAAGATTACTGGTAAGAATTCATTGTCATTATTTACAGCTGACTCATTTTTTTCTTTTTGGGAGCCTTTAAGATCTTCTCTATGTCTTTTGTGTTCTGCTGTCACTATGATGTGCTATGGATTCCTCTTTATTTCATTCACACAGCTGGAAACATCCAGGGTCCTCTGGAGACTTATGTCCTTAAGTTTTGTGAAATTATCATACACTACTTCCTTGATAATTTTTTGCCTCTCTTTTAATCCTTTATTTATTTATTTATTTATTTTTATCTTCTCTTGTGTCTTGTCTTTGAAATCTCTCCTACTTTCCGGAGACTTCTCAACTCTGTCTGCCAACACTTTAATTAACATTTTAATTTCTGCAGTTGTATTTTTAATTTCTGTGGTGCCTGTTCTTTACTTGTTCCTTTTTATAGATTCTTACTCTTGTTTAATAGATGCAGTCTCTTTTGGATTTCTCTTAGGATGCTAGGGTTTAAAATTTTGTAGTTTTTAAAGTTACCTTTTCCTTTCTGAGCTATGTCTATTTTCTCTGGGATTTGTTGTTGATTGTTGTTTGCTTCCCTTAAATCCATGGTTGTTGGCTCATATTTTAAAAGGGAGGCAATAAAAGTCACTATCAGAGAGCTCTGTACGCATGGCAAGTTTCATGTTTGGGTTCTGGGGTAGCAGGCTGAGTATTATACTGGGAACCTCTACAAGCCAGAATGTTCGTGGAGGGTTGTTTTCTCTAGAACATTGTAATTTAAAAAAATAACTTGTTTGTTTTCCTAGGTGTGGGAGCAAAGGCAAATGTTCTATATAGTAGCTTTCAAATGACGCCCTGGTTTTTACTCCCCGTCTCACACACGCCTGTCCTGCATTGTACCTGGTGTAATCAATTTTCAAACCTCTCTGGGGCTCTGTTAAGAAAATGAGATCTCTCTGCTCAGCTACCTTCAACTGTTCTGTTCCATAAATGTGTTGAAATCTCTAGTCCAGTGATAATCCTCTTCCCTTCCCTGTGATGTAGTGGGCTTATCATTTCAATTCCTTTGTTACCATCTAAGTGGGGTCCTTGGAGGGAGAGGAGATAATTGGGGACAAGCAATTTGCATGTTTAACTGCAAGTCTTTCCATTTCTATTCTCCAAGTTTCCAGTCTCTCTGCACCACCAACCCCCCCCCCCACCCCACCCCAGCATGTTGTAATTGGCTTCTCTTTCTGGAACAACTGCAGGTTGGGCTCTGAATCTCTGCTGACATGGGGACTGACCAAGTTTGTTTTGGGAGAAGTCACTTTGGGCTTCCCAGCTTTTAAAAATCACCATTACTACCAGGGCGTGCCGAAGGCAGGGAGACTCCAGGACTCGCTGTGCAGTAGCTGTGCCCACCCTCATTAGGCATCTGGAATGTTACAAGATGATTTCATCGCATCATGAAGAGACAAGCATTAATTGAATTCAGTGGCTGGATCCAGGGTACTGGGGAGGCTGAGATGCCCAGGGGGAAAAACAATGAGCAGCTTCTTCCCAGTGACACTCTTCCTCCATTCCCTTCCACCTCTCTGTTGATGCTTCCAGGTGCTTCCTGGCTTTTATTACCCCAACACAGATACTGATATTTTCAAGTCCACTGCTTGGGATGGTTTTGTGTTCCAGCTGCTGCCGCATTCAACCAAACTTTATTAAATATATAATACATGCCTGGTACCATGAAATCAATTTTCCTAACCTTTACAACTGTCCTGGGAGGTAGCATTTATTATCCCATTTTATCAATGAGAAAACTGAGGTCCAGAGTGGAGCAGTAATGTACCTAATGTTATGATCGGCAGAGCTGTCTGTGAGCTCAAGCCAGAGCTGGCTCCTGGCTTCTGGCCTAGACTATTCCAAGCCCCCTCCCCCACTGCTTCTCCTGGTGTGGACGGGTTACCTGCTCAAACCAGGACCTACTGATCGGGGGAGGCAAGCACCAGGAGGACACTCATTCGTGGTGGTAGACATCCTGACCTCAGCATTCTAGTCCCTTAAGCCTATTAAGGGCTACCGAGAGCTGAGAGTTATTTGTAGGGGCTTTGGTTGCTAAGAAGGAGAAAAGAAGAGAGAATAAAGAGAGAGAAAGAGGGAAGAAAAAAGGCTGGGAGAGAGGTAGTTGAGAGGGGAAGGGAACGAGAGGAAGGAGGTAGAAATCCAAGGGCAGGTCATTCTGACAGTGGCTGTGAGCATGGCCCTGACCCAGCAGGAGCTGTCCAGAGCCCACGGGAGGCACCGTTGTGTGGTGGGAAAGACAGAGAGTTGGTCTGAGATATGGGTCTGAGCAATGCCACTGACTGAGTTTCCGCATCCTCCTGGGGTGGTGTAGGAGTCAAATGGATGTAAAAGTGCACTGTACGCTGGAGCTCTGTCCCGAAGGGTCCCCTGTTTTTGACACACCGTGGGGGCAGGGTGGTTCTCGATCTACCACCTCCGCATCCCGGAGCCAAACCCAGAACAGTCCCACTTGGCACAAAGAAGACCCACAAATGCAAAACATCAACAGAAGGTGCAAAGAGATAAAGGGATGCAGGATGTGTTTTCTGCACAAGCCTTTCCCATGGTCCTGTCTTCCCTCCACAGGCCCCGCAGCCCAGAGCTCCCACGCTCTCCCCTTAACCGCCACAGCAGGAGCTGCCAGATTGAGGCCTGCCAGAACCCCAGCTTGACAGAAGGCAGAGAGTTGGGCCTCTTCCCTGGCTCCAATCCCCTAGCAATTCATGGCCACAGTGACATCAAAAGAGAAACAGAAAATGTCGCTATTTCTGAGTTTTTGCCCCCTTCAAGCTCAAGGTCAAAGTCAACCTCAGTTTAAACTCTTTTGAGTTGATTTGTAGGACAGGAGTAGAGTAGATGGCATCAGTGAAACTCTGCAGCCCACCCAGCTCTGGGAATGCTATCATTCTAATAAGGTATTGGCCCGATGACCTGCCCAGGAGCATTTAGGTGGAACACAGTCTATCTGAAGATGAACCTCAGAGAACCTCCTGGCTGCCTCAGACCCCTGTGTGCCATGACCCTCCCACTGCCCAGCATCCTTTCTGGTTCAATTAAAGTAACTCCTGGGCACCGTAAGATCTGTTAACATTTCCAGTGATGATGAAAATGTCAGGGTCCTCTGTTCAGATCTGTCAATAGGAAGAAACAAGCTGCCTTGACAGGTAATGTATCACACAACCCTAGAGGCAATCAGGCTCTTTCTGGAAAAGAAAAAAGAAAAGCAATCTAAAAAAAGTTGGGGAAGGGCACAAAAACTAGCCAGGCTATCCTGTCCCCATGCCTTGTGCAAGCACATTTTTGTAAATCTCTTTTCCCTTTTATGCCAGGGTGCTCCTGCGAAACTACAAAGCCGTAAAGGACCCACTCCCACAGGCAGAGTTAGTTGTTCTCTGTGGAACATAATGGCCCAAATAGCGGCCACCAAAGATGTCCATGTTTTAGTCCCCTATGAATGTGTGAATAGGTTACCTTCCACGGCAAAAGGGACTCTGCAGAAGTGATTAGGTTTAGGACCTTGAGATGGGAAGACTATCCAGGTGAGCCCAATGTAATCACAAGGGTTCTTATAAGTGAAAAGAGGCAGGAGGCTGGAGAGAGATTTGAAGATGTGACAATGATGCTATTGGCTTTGAAGATGGAGAAAGGGGGCCATGAGCCAAGGAATGTGGGCAGCCTTCAGAAGTTGGAAAAGGCGAGGAAGTGGATCATCTCCTAGTTCCTCCTGAAGGAACCCAGCCCTGCTGACACCTTGATTTTAGTCTAGTGAGACCCATTTTGGGTTGGTGGTCATTTGGTATAAGAGCAACAGGAAACCAACTTTTCCCACTTCCATGCCTCAATTCCAACATCTAGCACATTTTACTATAATTCTACATGTATGGATCTGCTCAACTGGGCTCCTTGGGGTCAAAGCTATACATTAAGTAGCCTCTCTGTCATGGTGCTACTGTGCTCAGAGTTAGCTCTCCTGAATGAATATGTCATATCTACGCTGGCCCGCAGAATCAGACCTGACAGAGGTCAGCCGCGGCCCATGCTGTGCTATTAAGGGAGCTCACCTTTGACCCCACTGCCTTTAGAGAGTTCAATGTTCTTCCTTTTTAAGGTTTTGTAAAGTCGGGATTTGCCACACATTTAATTATGAGCGCAGGTTCCCATAACTGTTCTCTGAGCAAGTGTGGCCTTCGTGTGTGTCTCTCTGAAGCTTGGAACAGAGGGTCTAAACCCGAGGTAACAGGAAGGAGAAAGGGCACGTGGATGAGGTCTCTAGGAGGGTGCTTTGAGATGTTGACCTTCACCTTGAATGTTATGTTCAATCCTGGGGAACCAGGATTCATAATTAACCTAGTAGAGAGAGTGTAGAAGAAAATGACTAGGGTGAAGTGTGGGAGGGAGAGCTGATGAAGGGCTGGAACCCAGTCACGGGGAAGCTGGTTGAGAGAACCGGGGTGTTCAGCCTGGAAAGGAGAGGATTTGGGGGGCTGATCGCTGTGTTTAGCCAGTTCAAGGGTTGGTATGGGGAAGAGGAAGGGATTTGTTCCATGGGGTCTCAAGAGACAGAACGAGGCCCACTTGGCAGGAAACACAGGGTGGGTGGTGGAGGAGACGCTTGGTCCCAGGGTTGGCATGGCCATCACGTGGGACCACGAGCTGTCTCTGTGAACTCCTCAAGCTGTGCCCGTGCAGCCCCGAGATGGAAGGAATTCCAGTGTTTGATGGAGACGGATGTGAGGCTGCTACGTGCCCTTTAAGGCCCCTTCTCCCTCACACGGCCTGTGAGTACTCGACCCTGCCCTGGGTTGAACTGGGTGGATATGAGTGTACCCTGCTGCCCAGACTCTGGCCGCTGGAGACACTGGCCGTGGCCTTGTTGAGCTGATCTGCACAGAGAGGAAGAGCAATTTGCAGGCTCTGTGTCAGCTCGGGTCCTTAATGCCCTGGGGTCAATCCACATCCTCAAACATAAAACCAGCCATCCCAACAGCAGGCTTTTTGCAGTTTGCTCTTTCCGGGGAGGAGACCTCTCACTGGCCAGCAGGGCCTCCCAGGGGTTTATATTCCCAGATTGCTTTGGAAAAGCTCAATCCTAGGTTCCCACACAGTCCTTAGAGGGCTGGTCCCCGGCCAAAGTGTGTGTCTGCTTTTCTCCTCTCTTTCTATGCCTCTTCTAGATACTCAGCCCCCCGCCTAGGGATCAGGTCCTCACTCTGCTACTGACCAGCTATGTGACTGTAAGTGAGTTCTTTTCCCTCCTTGGGCTGTAGTGTCCGCATCTGTAAAATGGGGGTCTGGACCAGGAGGTCACTCCCACTCTGATGCTACAGAAACCCAGAGTCCAGGACCTGAAAAAAATCACTTCCCTTCCTTGTACCTTTACCTCTGTCCTTTCAAAGACACATCCCTGTCCCCTCCTCCCCGCCCACCTCAGGCTGCCCTTGAATGACTGACCCTGCTCGTCTCCCTCCTAACACTTAATCAGCTACAGAAAGGGCCTTTTCCCAGAACGAGTGGAGAATCAGTGTAAGTGCCTGTCCAGGTGTCCCCGTGCCCACGTTTGTTCCTACTGCCGGCACCGCACTTTGTAGAAACGCATTTTGGCTGGTGGTGCTCATGACTCGTGGTTGGAGGGCACCCTGGCGAGGCCCCCTCTGAGCCCCAGGTCCAGTCCATGCTGTGGTGGAGTCCAAGGCTCCCCGCTAACTAGGAACACAGCAGCAGCTACCTGCTGCCCAGTCCCTCCCACAGAGAGAAGGCTCATCCTCTGGCACGAAGCCTGGAATCTCACTCATCCTGTGCGATGGCCGGACATCCCCTGGGTTACCGTGGCCCTGCTCCTACGCCCGCCGCCGATGGCTGGGAGTAGACGTTCTTGGAACCATCATGGTGAGACATGGGTGAGAAAGTGCTTTGTGATTTGAAGAGCTCCATGCGAGGAATGACTACATCTGGGAGGTCCACTGGGCACCCATGGGACAGTGAGGTAGGGCCTCCCCAGGACTTGGGTTCTCCGTGGTAGCATCTGGGGAGGCGTGTTAGGTCAGCAGATGCTACTGTACGTAGGCTTAGACGTGTTGAGTCAGGTGCTTCCTGGAAAAAGAGTGCGACCCAGAACAAGAGCAAGACAGAGAGAGAGAGAGAGAGAGAGAGACGGAGAGAGTGAGAGTACGCGTGGACCCCATCTTGGCTGTGCCCCTCACTGCACGGCCCTCGGCAAGTTCTCCTTCTCTCTAAAATCAGTTCCTTCAACTGTAAAGCAAGTAGGTTGCTTTCAATGCCAGACATCCACACGCCCCCTATCGGTGAAGCTCTGTGAACCCAAGCCTCTTCTTCGCCTCCTTGGGACTCCTGGACCACACAGCTCCTGAGCTGTCACCAAGGCTGAGGCAATAGGGAGACCAGAGTGGTCTGGGTAGCTCAGTGGTTGGAGGAGGGAGCCAGTGGGGCCATGGAGATCCCTGCTTGGGCTGCATCCTCCACAGGCCTCCCTCACCGAGCGGGAGTCAGGGGGAGAAGTGAGGCTGATTCCCAGGGGCCCGCCCGCATGGTGGATGGTATGGCTTCCCGGGCACATCATTCTCCTGACAGGCCTGCAGTGCCAGCCTCCTAAACAGAGCCCAGCCCTTTGGACTTGGTTTATAGATTGAGTTATGGGACATCACATAAACGCCCAGTGGAAAGCCAGTTCCTGCATCTTCCTTTCTTCCTGAGGAATTCCCGCTTCTGCTCAGATTAACCAGGTGGTCCCTTTGTTGGGTATTTAAAGACTCTCCCTTTTAAAAACGCTTGATTTCATAAGAAGTCAACTCGAAGATGGGCAGGTCTGGATTTTCTGGAGGGAAGCCCTGCACTTCAACACTTGGCCGAGAGAGCAGGGTCAGCCTCACGGCCCCTTGATGTTGTTTCGAAGCTCAGGTGAGAGGAGCAATATTTAGGGCGAGTTGCTGGAAAGAGAAGACTGGGAAGTGGCTCATACACTCCCCCAGGTACCCTAAAAGATGTCTCTCAGACAAGCCAGAGGTGTAGAGAGCTGTAAATGTATTTTAAAAATTCCCATCCATAAATCCATACAGAAAAGGACATAAATCCCATGTGTGCCACTGGATGAATGATCACAAAATGAATTTTGAAGTATTCACTTTTGGTCGCATTCCTGAATACCTTTGAGTCCTTCACTTTTGTTTTTCCTCCTTCTTTCCTTCTTGGTTTTTTTTTTTTTTAATTAAAAATTTATTTTTCTTTTTGGCTGCCCCGAGTGGCATGTGGGAATCTTAGCTCCCTGACCAGGGATCGAACCCGTGCCTCCTGCAGTGGAAGTGCAGAGTCCTAACCACTGGACCGCCAGGGAAGTCCCCTTTCCTGCTTTTAACTTAGGTTATTTTGTTACATTTTATTTGAGCTACCTCAAATCCTTTCTGGAACCAGGAGGGATGAGAGTAAATACACAGAAAGATGAATGGGTTGATGGATGAAAACACGGTTCTCTGAGATGACTGGGAAGCTGATCCACCCGGAGCCACCAGTCCTGAGGGCCATGACTCCATCCTAGACATGAGGAAGTGCCTCCCAGCAGGGATGGGGTGGTGATTTTAGCAGGGGAGAGCCCGGGGTCATCCTTGTTCTGCCCTGACGCCAGCTCTCTCCTCCGCGTCACTTGTCACCTGGGTCGCCATCCATCCTGTTAACCACTTCCTGCCTACCTTCCAGGTTCCCAGTTGTAATAAGCACTATCACTGCATTCCTGTCTTCAAAATCCTCTGCTGTCAGCAGCAAAGCTTAGTCATTTCCCTTAATTTGCCAGCAGGGAAATGGCCGATGCCAGAGAAGACAGCCTGTCATTCCAAGGACTCAGGTGACAGCTCTGACAGTGGAACCCAGGCACCACGGTCATTTAGCCTTGTTTTCCCCTCAGAGCAATAACCACCAGCTTCATTTATGAGGAGCCGCAGCTCTTTCAGCTGTCTCATTTCTTATGCAAAGGCTGACCAGAAGGCAGTCTTCAGGAATAATATGTTGCTCCTCTGAAGAACAGAAACTGATAGTCAAAGGTGTGGTGTATGGGGCTTCCCTGGTGGTGCAGTGGTTGAAGAGTCCGCTTGCCGATGCAGGAGACGCGGGTTCGTGCCTCGGTCCAGGAAGGTCCCACATGCCGCGCAGCGGCTGGGTCCGTGAGCCATGGCCGCTGAGCCTGCGCGTCCGGAGCCTGTGCTCCGCAACGGGAGAGGCCACAACAGTGAGAGGCCTGCGTATCGCAAAAAAATAAAAAGGTGTGGTGTAACGCAGAGAATGCTGGATTCTAATCCCAGCCTTTGACTGAGACTTCTCTAGAATTCAGTTTCCTTTTCTAGAAGAGCATAGATTTAAACTAGATGAAGTCTGGGCTCCTTTCCGGGCCCCACCCTCCTCCAACCCCTCCCCCAAAGCACATGGTTTGGGTGGGTAGTGGTGTGAGAACCCTGACCACTTTTAGGTGCCAAAAATGGTTCTGGATAATAACACATGTATAAGCAACTGTTTGAACAAAAGAAGAAACCCCAATTCCTTCTGATACCGATTTTATTTAGAAAACTTTGCTAGACATATCTTTTTTGGACAAGTCCTTAAAAAAGGGAATAGGGGCCAAAGGCCTGAGATGAACCTTGCTATGAGAATGTCTCACTTTCTGAACTGCAGATGCTGCAACCTTTCAAGGTACTGGATTGAATAAATGGCCTAAAAGCACAGGTTGGAGTTTTTCAAAGCAAATGAGGGGGCAGAATTACAGAGGCCTCAGCTCAGGCAAGCCGTCTGAAGGGGCTCCAATCTGAAACGCTCTTTTCAGGCCTTTCGATGGAACTGAGTCGCTGAAGGCTCCAAGTGCAACGAAACCTCTGAAGGAGTTGGTCACAACTTATCCAGACCCAGCCCAGCCGATTTCCATCCTGCAAGAGCCGCTGCCCCCCAGCCCAGCCTGGGGAGGAGCCTGGGTCACTCTATGCACCTGTGCGGTGAGAGAACGCCAGAAAAACGTTTACCATTTATACGTAATAAATGATAATAATAACAATAATAATAAATAAAGCTGGAAGCTGTCGGGTCTGGGCACTGATGTGTGCGGTGGGCAGTGCAGAGTCAAGACAGTGTGAAATTAGTCAAGGCGAATGCAAATAAACTGTGAACAAAATTTGCCCACCTCCCTCCATCACTTCCCTCCTCCCTCCCTCCTTCCTTTCTTCCCCTTTATCAGATGAGATAGGGGGAAAAGTTATGATTTTTTTCATAGAATAACAGACTGTCATAAATAGTTAGCTCGTGGAATGTCCCCACTTTATGGATGGGAAAACTGATACCCAGAAGGGGAAGTGACTTGCTAAGGTCCATGTTCTGGGCTCCCAGCTGTCGTCCATGCCTTTCTTGAACCTGTTGGTTTAGCTAACTGCGTTTTCTTGCTCCTTTTTGGGTTGTATACTGAGAGGAATCTGTAGAGAGTGTGCTGATCAAGGCAGGTTTCTCAGAGTGGGGAGCAGGGGAAGAACGAGGCTCCTTGGATTGCACGCAGGTGCCCCTGTGTTTCTGTGCAAACTTCAGTCATCTAGGGCATTCAAAACAGACTTGTTCATTCATGTAATAATTAAGGAAAACACGGCAGCTCTTACAGCGCTCATCTCTGACCTTTAATTAGGTGTGGTGACGCGCTGGAAGCTGCTCTAGCCGTGAGGACCACGAAGTTGCTAGTTTAATCATTTCAAAGGCTGCTCTGTTTTATGGTGGCATAAAATTTGGAAGTCTCATATTAAAATGTACAATTAAATGTAACTCGAATAAATTGCTTTAGGCCAAAGAGAACTTCTCCCTTCTTCCTGTGATCAGCCCTGTCCCCTTCCCACCCCCATCTGTTAACTGTCTATTTTCAAACTCCCTGAATCCCTTTGAGGTAACTAGATGATTGGGCTCTTTGAAAAACAGTGTTTAAAAAGACATTTGGCAAGCTTGCCAGAGTCAGTCTGTAGATTCAGAGATAGCTACTGGTTAGGCTCAAACTGTCCTTCCTGCTTGATTTGAGGCTGCTGGGACGAGAAAGCAGACTCTGAGGCCTCTTGATCTACATGGGCTGGTCTCTTGATAAAGTAAATGAAACCATAACAACCACTACCCTTCCTGGTTTGCAGTCAACTATGGAAAAAAGTCCAAAAAAGTCTCTCAGCCTGGCATACAAGGGCTTCACAATCCAGTTACCTATAAAAGCTCACACCCTCAAACAAGTACCCTTTCTTGCCTTTGGACCTTTGCTCACCCCATGGCCCTTGTCTGGAATGTCCACCCACCCCCTTCAAACCCTTTCAAAATCCCATTCATCCCTGAAAGCCCTGCATCCACCCTGCCATACCTTCCTTGATCTATCTCGGCTGGAGAACGGTCCCCTCCTCTGTCCCTTCTGGACACAATGCTTGCATGAGGTCAGGACCTGTTTTTAGTTTGGGATGCTTTATGTTGGTTGTTTATGTGTCTCAGGCCCCTGAGACTGAGCTCTGAGGATGGGGGCTGAAGGTCATTCCAGTTGGTCTCTGCAGACAGTTTGTCCCTAGCAGAGCGCCTACCTGGAGCCCAGCTGATGGCCACAAAGGTTTGCGGGGACATTTGTCCATCTGGACTGTGAGCCTAGCCCATCCCTATGACCCTACCTGCATGACTCACTTAGGAAAACAGCATTTCACTTGGGGGCTGGTCCTAGGCAGTGGAGGTCCCTCCTGAGAAACACTGAGCCCTCCTCGCTCACAGGGGTTGGCATGGAGGATGAGGTCTTTAAAATACGAGGAATTTCAGGAATGTTTTCTTCATTATAAAAATCATTTCAGAAAATGTGGAAAAAGTATAAAAGACAAAATTATAGGGAAGGGAAAGATGGTTCTTATTCCCGTCACCTAGAGGCAGGCCAGTCTTCCTCCAAGGCTCAGACATGTCTGCTGGGCGAGGGGAGCTGAGTTCAGGCCAGAGCAGAGGGGTGGGTTCTGTGACCTGTCTGCGTCTGGGTGAACCAGGAACCAGCTCACTTAGACTGGGTTTCTGTGTTCTTTATTTCGGATAATGTTTTCAGAAAGGCTTAATTTTTAAGTTCATAGAAAAAACATTTCACCAGTTAAATAATCTTCTTCAACTCTGTCTAGCATACCATTTTTAAGGGTACACTTCAGTGGCATTAAGCATATTCATACGTAACCATCCATATCCAACCATCTCTAGAACTTTTTAATTGTCCCAAACTGAAACTCTATACCCATCAAGCATTAGCTCCCCATTTCTCCCTCCCTCAGCCCCGGACAGCCACCATTCTACTTTCTGTCTCTGTGAATATGAATACTTTAGGCACTTCGTATAAGTTGTATCATACAGTATTTGTCCTTTTGGACACTTGGGTTGCTTCTCCCTTTCGGCTATTATGAATAATGCTGCTATTAACATGGGTGTACACTTATCTATCTATATCTACCTATCTGTCTATCTATATGTACATATACGTACATACACCCGGAAGTGGCATTGTTGGGTCATATGGTAATGCTATGTCAAAGTTTTTAAATTTTTATTTTATATTGGAGTATAGTTGATTTACAATGTTGTGTTAGTTTCAGGTTTCTACAAAGTGACTCAGTTATACATATATATATATATCTATTCTTTTTCAGATTCTTTTCCCATATAGGTTATTACAGAGCATTGACTAGAATTCCCTGGCTATGTTTAATTTTTGAGGAACCAACATACTGTTCTCCATAACAGTTGCACCATTTTACATTCTCACCAGCAACACAACAGTGTTCCAATTTCTCCACATCCTCTTCAACATTTACTAGGTTCTATTTTGGGCATAGAAGCCATCCTAATGGGTGTGAAGTAATATCTTATTATGGTTTTGGTTTGCAATTCTCTGATGACTAGTTATGTTGAGCATCTATTCATGTGCTTATTGGCCATTTGTATATCTTCCTGGAGAAATGTACACTCAAGTCCTTTGTCTTTGTTTTAATTGGGTTGTTTGTTTAAAGATTGCTTTTTCACGTGTGAAATCCTCTCTGCTCCCAGGCTTGACAACCTCTGACCAAACAGCCTCCTTGGGACACTCATGACTCAAAACACATCACCATCATCATCAGGAACAGAATTCTAGGATGAAAAACCATCTCATGACACCTGCCTTTGGAGAAACACCATTAATAACCTGGTATAGGTGGAGATGAGTCTGGGAGCTGTCACTGGGGATTTTAAGAAGGTGACTTTCAGAACCCTCCTACACTGCTGGTGGGAACATAAATTGGTGCAGCCACTATGGAGAACAGTATGGAAGTTCCTTAAAAAACTAAAAATAGAGCTACCATATGATCCAGCAATCCCACGGGCATATATCTAGACAAAACTCTAATTTGAAAAGATACATACACCCCTATGTTCATAGCAGCACTATTTACAATAGCCAAGACATGGAAACAACCTAAATGTCCATCAACAGAGGAACGGATAAAGAAGATGTGGTGTATATATATGCAATGGAATATTACTCAGCCATTAAAAAAAGAATGAAATAATGCCATTTGCAGCAACATGGATGGACCTAGAGATTATCATACTAAGTGAAGTAAGTCAGACAAAGACAAATATCATATGATATCATTTATATGTGGAATCTTAAAAAGTGATACAAATGAGCTTATTTGTACAGAATAAGCTCAGACAGAAACACACTCACAGAAACAGACTCACAGACATAGAAAACAAAGTTACAGTTACCAAAAGGGAAAGGGTGGGGAGGGATAAGTTAGGAGTTTGGGATTCACAGATACACACTACTATATATAAAATAGATAAACAGTAAGGACCTACTGTATAGCACAGGGAACTATATTCAGTATCTTGTAAAAAACTTTGATGGAAAAGAAAAAAGAAGGTGACTTTCTGCTTGTTTGTTCCATTAATATTATTCTGCATATTTTAAGTGTTTCATTCTTCCCTCATGAGGCTGGTGTGCAATACTTTACATGGCCCAAATCGTGCCACTTTGGGACAAGTAGGAAGATTAGAAAGTCATTTTTTCAAAAACTGCCCTTTTCCTGAGAAGTCAAAAGCAGCCCTCCTATAAGAAGAGGAGGGTGGGGAAGCGAGAAGGGTCCGCCCACCTACTGAGCATCTACTGCCATCAGGACTGAGCTGCGCCCTTCACACATGATTTTTCTTCTCATCCTTTAGTCATGTCAGGCAAGTTGTTACTGAGTTCACACACGGGGACAGGGAGGCTTGGAGAGGTGACGAACTCACCAAGGACCCAGCCAGAGACAGGTAAAGGTGGCAAGCGCCCCAGAAGCCTAAGCCCTTTCTGTGACAGCAGGTACTTCTGCTCCTGGTGCTGGGACCACACCTGAATTTGGTGTCAGGAACCTGTTTCAAGAAAATATCGTTCGCTCTATCTCTTCACAATTCCTCCCTCTCTGCTGGACCTTTCCACTCAACCTCTGACATGTTGAATCTTGTCACCCCAAAGCCCGGTGTCCCCTCCAGGATGAGGCTTCTCTCCCATCCCTCGCTCCGGGACCCTGCCTCCTTCGCCTGCTCATTCTACTGCCCCCATAGCACCGCCACGCCCACGGGCTCCCCACCACCGCCACGCCCACGGGCTCCCCACAGCACCGCCACTCCCACGGGCTCCCCACAGCACTGCCACACCCACGTGCTCCTCCGTCAGCCACCACATTGTCGTAAACGCTGCCCCACCCCTCAAACGCTGCATCATACTGCTCCTACCACCTCCCTCACTGCTCTTTTTGGTCCCTGCCGTTGGCTACTCTGCCTTTGTCTGCCTCAGTAATATTGGGAAGCCCCAGGCTGCCTTTCTGAACCCTCTTTTTAGCTCACTCTGCACCCAGACCCGTTGAGAATCTGACGAAAGTCATGAGATTTTTTTTTTTCTCTAGAAAATCGCCCATGCACAGCACATGCACTGACATGCTATCTCACGGAGTTGCTCGCTGCCTCTCCCTCTCATCCTTCAGGTGTAGAGCCTGCTTTAATCAGTGAGGTTCTTGGACTCCAGATTAACACCATTTCTGGACAATGTCCTCATCTATGGCTCCTTAGACCTCCATCAGCATCCCGACCCTTTCCTGAGCTCAGACCCTGATTTCAGACTCCTCTGGACGGTCTACATTATGGTCGCATGAGGCTCAAATGCAGCCTGTCCAGGTGAGTCTGCCATCGTGCTCCCACTGCCCTCCCCTGTGTCTTCTCCCCCTCCTAATGGTACGCACCATGCTGAAAACCTGGTTGCTTTCCTTCATGAGTTTTTTCTCTTTCATCACCAGTGGCGTGGACTGCTAAGAGCCCCCCAGTGACTGTGCACACCTACTTTCATAGTTATAAGTGTTTTACTTTTGTACATGGCGTTCAGCTCAAGACTACATTTCCCTTGCAGGAAGGGGCAGCCATACGACTAAGTTCTGACCGATAGAAAGTGAACAGAAATGATATGTATAGCTCCTAGGTCATGCCTTGAAAAAGAAGGACTGAGCCCTTCCTCCTTTCCTTTGGCTGGAATATGAATGTGAAGGCAGGAGATGGAGCAGCTGTTTCAGCCATGAGATGGCAACCATGGATTGAGATGGCAGAGCAATTAGACAGATGGGATCTCAGTCCCTGCTATACCACCCTTCCAGCTCGAGATGGAAAATAAACCTTCATCTTATTTAAGCTCTTGCTTTTTGGGGCTCACTTTGTTGTGACCTAACCCATATAGTGACAGCCCCATTGTGTTACCCCACTTACCAGTGTAATCAATCCATCACCATGTTTTACCAGTTTTACTCCTTACATAACTTATGATGCAGTCTCCTCTTTCAGTCCTCACTGTCTGGTCTTAGCTCAGGCTTTCATCATCTCCCATCTGAGCTATTGCTATACTTTTTTTATTAGGTCTCCGTACCCACACCTCCTCCTCCCAAGCAGTCCATCTTCCGTACTGCTGCCAGAACCATCCATCCTCTACACCAGTGTTCCTCAACCTCAGCACTCTTGACATCTCAGCCCAGATTACTCTTTGTCGTGGAGGGCTGTCCTGGGCACTGGAAGCTACGTAGCAACATCTCTGGCCTGTGCTCACTTAACGCTACTTGCATTCTCCAAGTTGTGACAACCAAAAATGTCTTCAGTCATTACCAAATGTCCCCTGAGAGGGTGGCAAAATCACCCTTGGTTGAAAACCACTGCCCTACACCAACCTGACCACATCTCTCCTTGGCTGTACCCTTCCATGGCCCTTCATTGCCTGCAGAATGAGTCCAGCTGGTGGGACCCTTCATACAGTACCTCCTGCATTCCCCCGGCTGGTGTTCCTGCAGAGCCCTCACACACACCCTGCCCTCTGGTTATCTGCAACTGTTTGACACATGCTCGATGTGCCATGGTCCTTGGTGCCTTTTAGCTTTTGCAAATGCTACTTGTTCTTCCCAGTGTGCCCAAATGCCTGCTCATCCTACCAGGCTTAGACCAAGGGTCACCTCCTTGGGGAAGCCTTCCTCCCATGGCTCAGGCAGGCTGAGCGGCTCCCTTGTGTGGCCCCATCTCATACATGCCTTACCCTTGAATATGACTGTTCATGTGTTTGAGTCCCCTTCAGACAAATTCGCTTCTGTATACGGGCTCTGGGCTGGGCCTGACCTTTAATGAACGCTTGGCTTGCTGAGCTGGGGCTCCGAGCTGAGCAACCAGGATGGTGGAGGGAAGGAACTATATGATGTGTCCAAAGGTGCAGGAGAGGAAGGGGCTTGGAATGAGGTGAGCCTGTTCATGGATCCCAAATGTCTGAGGGGCTGGCCTGTGGGCGAGGGCAGGGACGATGGGGCCTGAAGTGGGGAAGAGAACCATCTGTAGAGGGTCCAGGGAGCCAGGATTCAGTGTAATAAAAAGAAACATTAAAAAAAATAGAATTTTGTTTTTTGTCTTAAAATAGTTGTCCTAATGATCAATTAGATGAAATTCAGGAATGTATGTTTCTTTATTTAAAATTTTTTAAAATTATAGTTGGATTTACAATATTGTATAAGTTTCAGGTGTACAGCACAGTGATTCAGTTATATACATATTCTTTTTCAGATTCTTTTCCCTTACAGGTTATTACAAAATATTAAGAATAGTTCCCTGTGCTGTATAGTAGGTCCCTGTTGGTTATCTATTTTATACATAGTAGTGTGTATATGTTAATCCCAGCCTCTTAATTTATTCCCCCCCCAACCCCTCTTTCCCGTTTGGTAACCATAAGTTTGTTTTCTGTGTTTGTGAGTCTTTCTGTTTTGGAAATAAGTTCATTTTTGTCTTTTTTTTTTTTTTTTAATGAAACATAAAGCAACAGATAGTTCTAAAAAATCCTCATTCATCGCTGCTCCCTACCCCCACTGCTGGAGCAGTTTTTTGTGTATCCTTCTAGATCTTTTTCTGTGCATTTATAATAATAGGTATAGACAAAGATATACTTGTGTGTACATGTAAACACACACACACACACACACACACACACACACAGATGTATAGCTGTTTGAAATTTTCTCTCACCTGCACTCTTCTCTCTTGTTCCTCCTTATCTGTGTTGGGAAAGGTTTTTTATAAAACGGAGTAAGTGGACAGAGACTTAGGTGGCAGCCACATCCCAGTCCTGTTATGAGAGGCTGTCTACGTGAGCACAAGGGATGCCTGTGTGTCTTTGAGATTCACTGCTCTGAGGAACCACCTAAAATTCCTCCTTCAGAGAACAGCTGGGGCTGTGGGAATGAGCTGGGAACCACAGCCATACACCTGGAGCTCAGGGGTGTGGCCTTCTCTGCCTCCGAGACAGCTGGGCCACTGGGAGGGGAGCAGCAGGTGAAGGCAGAACAGGGCCACCTGGGGAAGGTGAGAAGTTGGGGGACAGGCAGAGACAAGGGCCCTGGGTGCCCATCTCAGGCTGACTCCATGGGCACTCAAAGGGCCTTGCGATGGGAAAACTGAAGTTTTGTACCATCTGGCTTTTTGTGTGATCGTGATCAACACATAGAAAGAGTGCTTTCCTAAAACCAATAAGTGAGATCATATTATATATATTAGCCTGCTTAAAACATCATATACATTTTTCTTTCTCAGCAAATAAAGGTGAACCCCCTCTTTTAAATTAGCTACTTGGTGTGGGTTTTCACGATGCAGGGAATCATTGTGTTATGGATGGACAACTGCATTGTTTACAAAGATCTGTTATTGCCAACAATGCTTGAACATATAGCTTCATGCCCACATGATCCTGTCAGTGAATGTGGCACTGACGCTGGTTTACATGTTTTGAATTTTGATATCTACGGCTCCACCAGTTTATATTCCCATTAACAGTGCGTGAGACCACCAGCATCCTTGCCGAGCCTGGGTGTCTCCATCTTTTTTATTCTGCCAATCTACCAGAGGACCTCATTGTGCAGTACTGACAGCCCCATCCTGGAAGTAGACCAAGTGGGTCATAACTTCACCCCTTGAGGGTGAGGTGGAGGGGCTTCCTCCCCAGTGGGGAGGCTGGATGGTATGGTTTGCAGTTCCCCAGATTCTGTGCTTATTCACCAAACTAGAGAAACATGTGTGGGTGGGAGTGCTGAGGTCTCTGAACCCCGAGGCAACCTGGTCCTTCTGGTACTCCCAGAGGGGCTGGAAGGTGACCCCTGAGGTTTACAGGACCTACGGGTAGTGAATCAGCCTTTTACTTTCACCAATAGTAGATTTCACTTCTGGGGACTAAGTGGGGTCATTTTGCTTTCTCTGTAGCAGAGAGTATGCTTCTCCGTGCAAGAGAGGGGCTCAGTGAGCGGAAGCTCTGAGGTCCTATAGCTGGATCCCGACAAACACTCTTTTTTATTTTTTTAATTGAAGTATAGTTGATTTACAATGTTGTGTTACTTTCAATTGTATATAGCAAAGTGATTCAGTTATACACATATATATGTATATATCTATATTCTCTTTTTTTCAATTCTTTTCCATTATCAGTTAGTACAAGATATTAAATTTAGTTCCCTGTGCCATACAATAAATCTTTACACTCTTAACCTGGGGAAGGGACCTTCCTGCACAGCCTGGTTACTGTATTGAAACCCGTGTCTTTTCATGAGGACCAAAGAAAATGATAGAAGTGCTTTGAAAACTGCAAGCACCCATGGGTCCTCCATGAAACCTGGAAACCCTGTGTTACTGCACCTCCTGCAGCGTGGCTCTGACTGTGCCTCTCGCCTCCTCCAAAACCTTCGGTGACTCCCTCCTGCCTGCAGAGAGACATCCGACTCCTCAGGGAGGCATCCCAGCCCTCCCAGCTGGGTCTGTCACCCACCCTGGGCTCTAGCCACACACAGTGTTTGGTTGTGAGCTCTCTCGCCTTCTTGCTCTGACTCCGTGATTTTCCTTAACTCCCCCCCTCATTTCCAGATCCTGTTCATCTTTTTTTTTTTTAATTTAAAAAATTTCTTTCTTTCTTTCTTTTGGCTGTGCCACGTGGCTTGCAGGATCTTATTTCCCCAACCAAGGATTGAACCTGGGCCACGGCAGTGAGAGTGCCCAGTCCTAACCACTGGACCGCCAGGGAATTCCCCCTGCTCATCTTTTCAAGCCAGCTTTTACATGAAACTCAAGCCCTATCCCTTCAAATGCACCCACAGGTATCAACCTTACCTCAAGGAAGCTTCTGTCAGTGACTTCACTCCCCTCATCCCCGCCTAATCCTTCCTCTCCACCAATCCCAACACAACCGCACTTCCATCTACAGTATTATGTGTGTCTGCGCACACAATGTGGTGGAAATAGCATACAATCCACAGTCTAAGATTTGAATCCTAGTTCTGCCACCTAGTGTGTGATCTTGGGGAAATTAGTTAACTGCCCAGGGCCTCAGTTATTCTATCTGTAAAGTGGGGGCAATTACTCCCACTCGCAGGATTATTTGGTAATCAGTGGTTCTCAGTTGTGTGTGTGTGTGTGTGTGTGTGTGTGTGTGTGTGTGTGTGTGTGTGTGTGTGTGTGTGCTGACTCCCCAGGAGACATTTGGCCCTGTGTAGAGACATTTTTGGCTGTCACAACTTGGGAGGGATGCTACTGGCATCTAGTGGGTAGAGGCCAGGGATGCTCTAAGTATCCTATGATATATAGGACAGCTCCCTACGACAAAGAATCCTTTGGCCCAAAATGTCAATAGTAGTGAGGCTGAGAAAGCCGGTGTAGATGAAGGAAAGTAATAAGGTGCTCTGGGCTTTCTGGCTCACAGTAGGTGCTTCCTGAACAGCCTTTCTTTCTTCCTGCCCGCTGAGTGTCAGCTCTTTATGGGCAGGAAACGTGTCTGATTCATCCCTGTGTTGTCTGGAGCTCCCAGCATAAGGCCTGGAACAGGGCGGCTGAACGTCAGGATTGGGAAGGAAGGAAAGAAGGTAAAGAGGGAATATTCTTATTCTTGCAGGTTCTATGGAAAGGCAGTTGAAGACCCGAATGTGGGGATATGAAGGCTCCAGGGGAGTAAGAGGGAGGGAGTTTTCCACGTGGACTATTATTTGGAAGGAAGGCTGGTGGCTGAAGAGATGGGCTGGGTGCTGTGTGGAGACCCCCTCCAAGTACCCTGCCCCTTTTGGGCCAGCATCACTTAATGGACAGGGCACTTTTTGTTTCTGCCTCTGAATCATGGGGCCACGGTGAGGAGGAATGTGGCATGATTCAGGCTGAAGGGCTTGACCATGGCAAGCTCCCCAAATGACTATTTCAGTAATAACACTACGCACTTTTATGTTTTCCTTTCATCACAGCTCTCAAAGCACAGTGCAAACGTTAATTAAGGCTTTCAGCATGGCATGAGGCACTGTGTGTAAATGTTACTCTCCCCACTTGGCTGAGGGTAAACTGAGGCAGGGCAGGGCAGGTGGCTCAATCCAGTGTGGCTCATACCTTGTTGAGGCTCCACCTTGGAGAAGTTGGGGTTTAACAGCCTCCCTGCCTCTCCAACTATGACTTCTTTCTCTCCTTCCCAGGCCCTCTTGGTGATACCATGAGTAGAAATGGTTTCTCATTTGCCACTGGGGCAGCAGGATGACAGCTCCAATGCAGAGGTGCAGGGCATAGGGGGCTCCTCATTCAGATATATCCCTTCACTGCCATGTGTCACCACTTCTGGTTGGGGGGGGGCAGTGAGGGGACAGAGGATGATGTCAGAAGGCAATCGAAACATTGTGGTTTTTTGGGGGGTTTTTTTTTTTGTTGTTGTTTTTTGTGGTACGGGGGCCTCTCACTGTTGTGGCCTCTCCTGTTGAGGAGCACAGGCTCCGGACGCGCAGGCTCAGCGGCCATGGCTCACGGGCCCAGCCGCTCCGCGGCATGTGGGATCCTCCCGGACTGGGGCACGTACCCGTGTCCCCTGCATCGGCAGGCGGACTCCCAACCAATGGGCCACTGGGGAAGCCCGAAACATTGTTTTTACGGACTTCCCTGGCAGTCCAGTGGTTAAAACTCCAGGCTTCCTCTGGAGGGGGCACAGGTTTGATCCCTGGTGGTGGAACTAAGATCCCACATGCCCCGTGGCAGGGCCAAAAAATTAAAAAATAAATGAAGAAAAGAAAAGAAACATTGTTTTTAGGAGGGACACTGGGGGTAACTTTAACTTTCCTCGGAATTTTTCCAAAACCTTAACAACAGGTGAATCGGGTTAAGCAAATAAGAGAGTTCCTTGTATTGTTCCTGCAAATGTTCTTTAAATTTGAAATTACTTCCGAATAGAAAGTTTAAAAGGAAAAGAACGGATATCTTTTCTAGAACCGCAGCGGCCAATGCAGCAGAGTCTCCAAAAGAAACACTGGAGGAAAAGAGACAAGAGGAAAATGTGTTCTTAAAAAAGAAAAACAAAATCCAAAACACTGGCAGAAGGAAACCCCTTCCGCTGAGCGCACAGGCTTGCCTCCTTGGGTGACACCGCACCTCTCTGTCCTCGCACGTCGGGGTGCTGCAGTGGCGCGCGTGCCCCTCCCCGCCACCGCGCCGACACTGCCCCTGGCGGTGACTCACGCCGGGCATCCTTTAAATACGGGGAGGGACAGGCGAGCCGCACTCATGCAGCAGCAGTGAGCCGTCCCACGTCCTCCTCTCTGGCTCCCTCTGGTTGACGGCCGCCGGGCGGGCTCTGAGCTGCTGGTAAGTAGGAGGGCTGGCCTCCTGCCTCCTCCCTCCCTCCCACCGGCCTGGAAGGACCCGGCTAGCCTCCCCCTCCTTTTTTGCTGACCCCGCTCCCCGGGGAAGAGCGTCCAGAAGGGGCAGGGCTGGCGCGGTGCCTGGGGATGCTCTCAGAACGCGGCCGGTGGAGCCTGCGCTGGAGGGGCACGTGGCCGCACCCAGGTGCCTGGGGCCACAGCCCCTCTTTGCGGGTCCCTGACCAGCCTCTTACTCTTTTTGTCCTGACTCGTCCTGGATGTCGACCTGGGACACTGAGAAGATGTTTTAGACCGGCAAAAAGTTGACTTTGAAAGTTGACTTTCAAATTATCACACCAGTTACCCATCGAGCTTACCTCTTACGGGATACTAGCTCCACTGGGAGAAGAGTTTCTCTTTTTAAGATCCAGGTTATTTGAACCCAAGTCCTCTTCCCCAGCACTTACTATGGTGGCCACCAGCGGCCTGTCCTGTATTTGGGTCTGTTGAGGACCAATGGTGGTATCCCAAGTGACAGAGCTGTCCTCTTTTCATAGACTGACTTCTAGTTGCTACAAAAGTGGCTTCAGCAGATGTGCTGGCGCCTGGTTTGGATTTCCAATTTGGAATTCGGCTGTGGACTCAGGGTTGTTCCAGATTCTAAGTTTGTGTGTGGCTTAGGCGACTCCATCATTCTGGCGGCTTTCCCCTCTTGCCTTGGCCACTAACGGCTTTGGGAAGGGAGAGTCAGGGCTGGAGATGGATTTGTGTTGAAGCTGGTTTGCATTTAAAATTGTGACTGTTGAACCTTTACCAGATTCTCTGCTCAAATGTAGAGGCAGGAGCGGGGCCAAGGAACCACCTGTGGAAAACCAGGACTTTTCTAGAGCTTCCCACCGTGCCAAGTGTGAGAGAGCCAGTCTACCTCCAGGGCCAAGTGTGTGACCTCAGGGCAGGTTGCCACTCTCTCTTGGATGACATGTCCCTCAGGCTGAAGGTGCTGGATGCCTGTCTGTCACGCTCTGGCTTCTCCTTCAGGATTATATCACCATATCAACCAGTGTTGGTGCCACTGGCTCTGTAATTTAGAAATTCTCTAATGGCTGTCACTTCTTATACTCTGAATTGATTGAACATCTGGGGTACATTCAGGGCCAGACAGTCCTATTTGCCTGTGGTCTTGAGTCAGCTGGGCGGGCTTTGCAGGGATGAGACAAGAATGTGAGAGAGGTCGGGGTGCGGGGAAGGGTTCTGAACAGACCCTGCAGCAAGTCAGGGCACGGAAAGGCTCTCGCAGGGCTGGGGACACTACCTGGGCTTGCTCAGTAAATGGAGGGGGGTGGGCTGCCACTGGAAGTAGGTCCAGATGTGGAGAAATAAGGAGAGCTGGGAGAGAAGCTGTCCCTGCTCGGTCTTGCCAGCAAACACTCCCACGGCTGTGACTACACGTGGCAGTTTTCTTCCCTAAATCCTGACCGCGAAAGACTGACAGCAGCTTCTGGTTTCACTGCCTCCCTGGGCTTTGGGGACACAGGATTTAGAAACTTCTGTCAAGATGCTTTGATGAGGGACTGGTCCATTTTATCTAAGTTGGGCCCCCCAGGTGTTACCCTGAGAAGGGGGCTGTAGCCCATGGCTTTTAAAATAAAAGCCCCAAGTGGAAGCGTCTCCCTGCTCAGCTGGCGAGTTTGTCAGTATGTCCTGCCACTTCTGCCAAGCTAATTCCAGCCCTGCTCTGGCCTCTGCCAGAAGCCCTACCTCCCCTAACCCCAGGGCTGGAAAGGACTTGTTTCCTCGTACTCATTTCCTTTTCTAAACAAATGGACTGAACTTTGACCTTGATGGGCCACGAGAGATGGGGTCAGTGACTGAGGCAGGTGGAGGATGAGGGTGCGGCTGCTCTTCCCTTGGGGCTCCAGGATGTGTTTGGGGTGGAGCCCTGAACCGGGCTGTGTGTTGAGACGATGGGATCACCCCCTTATGGTTGAACAACCTCTTCTGTTCTTCCATCCACTCCTCCAAGCCACTCAGGTGAAACTGAGCAAACACGAGCATCAGAGCAGCCTTGAGGAAGAACATCTCTCAAACCATGCAGCCTGGGAGTTGGGAGAGGCACTTGACCTTGACTAATCATGCTGGGCGCCTGGAGAGTGGATTGTAGGTGAGCCTGAGATCATTTTAGAATGGAGGGAGAGAAGCCACCTCTTCCCCGAATCCAGGCACAGCTGGACACGTGGTTGATGAGGTCCTAAAGCCTCATGATAAGGTTCAGGGGGACCACCAAGCTCTATGGTTAGTTAGAGCCCTGATCTGGGTGTCTGGAATCTTCCACTGACTGTGTGAGCCCAGGCAAGGCTCCTACCTCCTCTGGGCCCCTTAGTTTTCCCATCTACAAAATGACCGGATGGTTTGACCAGATGGGCTCAAAAGGCCTTGGCATCTCTGATGCCCTGGGCTCTAAGTGCTGCTTCTGGGAGCAGCCTCTACTGCTGGGTTCAACTTAGCTCAGACCCCAGGTTTCTGACAGGGATGGAGAAAGGGCCACTGAAGGAAGTATCGATAGAGGGGGCTGGACCTGTCTATGGCCCGACTTTTAGCCTCCCCAATCCAGGGTTCAATCTCTCTGTCTTGGCAGTAAAAGACATAGGTCAGGAGCATGGGGTCCCAGCTGGTCTAGGCCTCCAGTGGTGCTTCCGAGTGTGGGCTGTGGACCCCTGCATCAGAGCCACTTGGGGAGTCTATTAAATGTGCAGGGTCCTGGGCTGTTCCCCCTGCCTCCCGGACCTAGGGATCAGGAGCTCTGTGGGTCGAGCCTCCAGAGATTCTGATTTTACTCAACAAGATGAACAATGATTGTAAGTAACATTTATCGGGTACTCATTTTGGGCCAAGAACAAGTGCTTCACATGCATTAATTTGTGCAGTCCTCATCACTGCAGTGCTGTGAGTTCGGTTCTATTAAGCGAGTTTCCCAGGCACTTCCAGGTGACATTTATGTACTGATCTGGGGAACACAGCGGTTACCCCCTTCAAGCGAGACGTGGAGGTCAGGATACAGTGAGCCTCTCATTCAGACAGTGGCTTCAGACCCGCTGGACCACGCAGAGAGGAGCGCCTTGGTTGGGGCTGACGCCGGCTGTGTGCAGGGGAGACAACACAGCCCCATGCCTGGCATCTCCCTCGGAGGACGGGGCCACGTCTCAACGCTGATGAGGCCATGTTTTGGGAGATCTCTGTGCGGGGAGGGCACAGGGCACGGAGGGAGATTTCCTGTCTGGGCTTCAGTTTCCCCAGGTGTGCTGGGAGGGGGCCTCCCTAAGGCCCCCCTCTCAGCTCCCTGATCCATGAAATGGCTCTTGGCCGTGTGAAGATGCGCCAGTTAACAAGTGGGATTGCCCTGCCTGGAAAACTTTGGAAGCAAGGTGGGCCTGAAAAGATGGATGCAATGTCCTCAAGCCTCCATGTGAAGGTGGCACTGCTGGTGGTTCCACGTGACCTATAGGGGGTGGTGGGAATGGCGGGGCTTCAGGCCAAATCTCCTTTCTGTCTCTGGTAAGATATCAGAGCTGCCAAGGGCCCCTGGGAGTCTTTGCAATGGGGGAAACTGAGGTCTGGAGAATTTACCTAAACTCACACTCCAACTTAGAGTTAAGACAGAGTAGCACATCCGTCTCTGAGGTTCTTTCCGAAAGCTTTGCTCCATGGCATTGAAATAAGAAGGCGTCTCCTCTGAGGGAACCTCGTGTTTCAGGAATGTGATGATGGTATTAAACCCAAAAGTCCCAACCCACCAACCAACAAAGCTCAGGGCTTCGAGGCTAATTACGTGTTTGCCCATGAGTCATAGAGGCTGTTTTTGCTAAAGAGACCAGAGCCAGAGCCTCGTCCAAGCGCTTCCATTCCTGGGGAGGGACCACGTCAGAGTGCCCAGGTGAGCTGTCTGTCTGTCCTTCTGTGTGTCTGCGGGCTCAGTGAATTCCCTGGGCCAGCGACAGACGCCAGGCTGCTCCCCCTCCCAAGACAGGGGCTGGACCAAGTCGCTGCAGTGACTAAGGAGGCGTTTGGCTGCCTGGAGGAGGAGGGTGTAATTAGGGTAGCTTTGTGGGTCTTTAACTGTCATGGCTGCCAAGCGGCACAGGGCAGCGTGGACTATTAGTCCACTGTGTGCTGGGCTCCTGAGGGCCTCAGGCTGCCGTGGACGCCGGCCACACTTGCTGGAAATCCAAGGGCCCCGCTGGTTATCCAGCCTGCTCCTGCGGCCCCTCCCTCCCCTGAGGGCTCTGCAGCTGGGTTTGGGGTAGGCTCCCTGGAGGTCCTTTGCAGCAGTCAGTGCCAGCCCTGGCGGTAACAAGTGCTGGAAAGTAGGAAAGCAGTGCGTGTGGTGCTGGAGTGGGCTCTGCAGACACGAGGATTTATAAAAGGGAAAATCTGCAAATTCTTGCAATATTCGTTAAGCTGAGTGTGGTTCGTTTTAAACAGCAGTGGCTCTGTTCCCATAAGGGAGTTGTTCCCATAAGGGAGTTATCTTTTTCCTCCTCTTCCCAAGACGTGAGGCACCACCCCTGGCCGTGGGCCCTTCCTGGGGCTGGCTTGATGCCCCCTCCCCAGCTGGGGAGTGCAAACTCAGAGAGGTCTGAGACGGGTCTTCAGAGGGTTCCTTGGCCCACACCCTCATTTATGGATGGGGAAACTAGACAGAGACGGCCCTGGGCTTTCCAGGTTACGGGCACTTTAATTTAGTCCCTAATACTTGTGCTGCAACACCACTTTGAAGCATCCTGGGCATAGGAGTGTACATCGAAATTAAGCGCTAGACGGCTCATCACCAGGAGAGACGCTTCCCATTTTGTAAGTCAGTCCAGTGGGTAGATCTCTCTCACACATATATCAAGGGGATGGGCAAACACCCACAACTGTCTGCGTGGACCCCCTGGGAGCACAGGCACAATTGTCCTGGTTGATGGCTCTCATATCCTTGCCCTGGGACTCAGCCTTAGAATCCTAAAGTCTTGGTGATGGACAGCTGTCATCTAGTCCAATACTCTACCAGGTGTAGAATCTTCTCTCCAGGTTCCTTACCATGTTTCTGCTTAGTTTCTGCTTGAACACTTTCAGGGATGGGGAGCTTACTGCCTTATGAGGTTGTCCATTCTGGTTCAGACAAGCTGTCTTCGGTGAAGAACTAAAATGCATGTGACCCCATAGCTTCTGTGTACTAGTTTCGACCTCGAGAGCCACACTGAGGCTGTTTGCTTTATCCCAGGGCAGCCCTTCACTTGCAGGCTCATCACATCTTCTCTTCTTTCTGCTATTCATCCACAGTTCCTTCAACGGATGCTCAGATGTTCTGGTTTCTGCATCCCCTCACCATCCTCTTACCGTTCTCTAGAAGGCCTTCAATAGACCAGTTTGTCTTTGGCCTTCTTGAAGTTCAGGGTGAAACTGAGAACAGCATTATAGGCGTGGACTGATGAGCGTGGTGTAAAGTAAGACTATCACCTCCTTTGTTCCATACTTAATACTTCTATTAATGCAGCCTAAGATCACATTAGCTTTTGTGAGCAGTCTTCTTTCTCCGCTACCATCCATAAAACGCCCTCACACCTAAGGGTGGATGTTAAGTCACTTTTTCAGTGCCTCCTTTCTAAGCTGTTCATTTTCTGCTCTCAAGTTCTGGATCCCACATTTATCTATACAAGTTCATTCTTTTAGATGTGTCCATAGCTTAATCTGGTCCCCTTCCTTTGAATCTAGACTCCATTGTCAAGTTGTTGTTTTTCTTTCATTTCTCCACAGTTCTACATACTTATCTGAGTCTTGATGGAAAGTACAGCAGGTCAGGGCTTGGATGGGCTGTAACTAGGGCAACAATCAAGGCCTGGGTGGGTGGGGGATGAACTTGGGTTCTGTCCTCAGAGTAAGCTTGTTGGGAGCAGGGGAGGGGTGCATTGAGTTGAGGCCAGGTGGGGAAGCCTGGATTATTCTGAGTTATGGGCCAGACTCAGGACTCCATGAGTTCAGGGGAACAAAGAAATGCCAGAGAAGTACCTTCTCCACCCAGCCAGTTTATGCCTTATAGGCCATCATTTGAAATTCCTTCTTCTGACTCAGGACTTTTGCTCATTAAAAGGACAGGCACTGCAGTAACACTCACGGTTCTCATCCAGGAATCTGGAGATGCTGGCTTTAAGCTCTGAGCCTCAGTTTCCCAGCTTCCTGCATTCCCCCAAAATGATGGGCATGCATGATCAGCAGGTCTTAACCCTTTGGGAGTTAGAGACCCCTTTGAATCTCAGATGGAAGTTACAGGTGTCCTACACACACACAGAAATCTATAGTCCCTTGACTAAGAATGCCAAGATTAAAAGCACCTTGAGGCCTTCCTGCCTCCAAGAGTCTGCAAGGGCCATTGTAGGGGAGCTTGGCACATGCTCACACGTTTGCACAGAACACACCCTCACAGCCTTTCTTCAATTTGCTCCTCACGGAGGCCTCAGGAGGGGGCAGAGGTTATCACTGTCACTTAACAGATGAGGAAGCTGAGCCTGGAGGCCTCAAGCTTCATTCGAGTCAAACAGCTAATCTGTGGTCCTTAAATATTGATGTAGGGCCCAGTTCCCATGCCCCCCATCTCCACTTTCTGTTTGTATAGACCTGATCTCAAACACCAAACGTTCCATGACTTTGACTCCATTCCCACATCAGCACCATGTCTGCGGGAGCGTCTGGGCCTACCAGCTTTCAGCTCAAAGTACATCCTAAGTTTTCTGGGACTTACTCAAGGCCACCCAATGTTTCTTCTGGAAACTGGGACTGGTACCCAGAAGGCAGACCCCAGACGTCGGCCGACCCACAGCAGCCCCTTCCGGAGAGACAGGAAGTGGTGTGGATAGTTTCCTTTTATTGGGAAGGTGGTTTGGATTAAACCTAGATGAAGCCCCTGTGAAAGGGTTAACACAGGGGCAGGTTGGTGGTGGCGGTGATGGGGCAGTGCTGGTCGCTGTGCGGCGGGGCCCAGGGAGACGGAAGGCTGAGCTTCCCCGCAGTCTTTTCCACCTGATCGCAGTGTGGTCCTGCTCTGCTGGCTGCTGCTGCTTCTCCCCGCAGGTGTTCATATCTGTGGCCTCAGCATCTTCCCCCAGGTTCAGGCCCTGTTTATTTAATCTCGTGTCCTATCTGTTCCTCCTGAGGAAGCCACGTTCAACTAGCAAGTCCAGGTGCTCTGAGAGACACAGAGGTGGATAAGATACTGCTCCTGACTTAAGGAGCTCACAGGGACGGGACACAAACATCCCTGCCCTTGCAAAGCCTATAGACTAGTGAAGGAGACAGACGGGGACACAGTGAATGCCATGTGTGGCTGCTATGGCTTAGGCCGTAATGGAAGTTGGGAAAATCGCCTGCATGGGAGGGTAACTAAAGCTGACTCATGGAATCCTGGAAAGCTTCCTGGAGGTGACTGCCTGTGAGCTAGACTTAGAAGTGTGGGGAAGATTTGGATGAGGATGAAGAGCCCTCCAAGTGGGGCGAATGGCTTGGGCAAAGGCATGGAAATAGGAAGGCCTGGGGGAAGACGAAGAGGCTGCAGACCAGACCACAGGTAGCATGAGATGCGTATGTGGTGATGGGGTTCAGAGGCAAGCCAGCGTTTGGCACCCAAGGTTGACGTTGGCTTAAAAACAGCTGAAGCGTCAGTGAGGCAGTCCTGACTCGTGCCCTTTCTCTCCTTGCAGAGGCCATGCCGCTGAAACATTATCTCCTTTTGCTGGTGGGCTGCCACGCCTGGGCTGTGGGCTGGGCCGACCATGGCTGCCCTAGAGAGTGCACCTGCTCCAGGGCCTCCCAGGTGGAGTGCACGGGGGCGCACATCGTGGTGGTACCCACCCCGCTGCCCTGGAACGCCATGAGCCTGCAGATCCTCAACACACACATCACCGAACTCAACGAATCCCCGTTCCTCAACGTCTCGGCCCTGATCGCCCTGCGGATTGAGAAGAATGAGCTGTCCCACATCGCGCCCAGTGCCTTCCGTAACCTGGGCTCGCTGCGCTACCTCAGCCTCGCCAACAACAAGCTTCAGGTTCTGCCCGTCAGCCTCTTCCAGGGCCTGGACAACCTAGAGTCGCTCCTTTTGTCCAGCAACCAGCTGGTGCAGATCCAGCCGACTCACTTCGCCCACTTCAGCAACCTCAAGGAGCTGCAGCTGCACGGCAACCACCTGGAGTTCATCCCCGATGGGGTCTTCGACCACCTGGTGGGCCTCGTCAAGCTGAATCTGGGCAAGAATAGCCTCACCCACCTCTCACCCAGGGTCTTCCAGCACCTGAGCAACCTCCAGGTCCTCCGGCTGTATGAGAACAGGATTTCAGACATCCCCATGGGCTGTTTTGACGGGCTTGGCAACCTCCAGGAGCTGGCCCTGCAGCAGAACCAGATTAGTATGCTGTCTCCTGGCCTCTTCCACAACAACCGTAACCTCCAGAAGCTCTATCTGTCCAACAACCACATCTCCCAGCTGCCCTCCGGCATCTTCATGCAGCTGCCCCAGCTCAACCGGCTCACGCTCTTCGGGAATTCCCTGAAGGAGCTCTCTCCGGGCATCTTTGGACCCATGCACAACCTGCATGAGCTTTGGCTCTATGACAACCACATCGCCTCCCTCCCAGACAATGTCTTCAGCAGCCTCCGCCAGTTGCAGGCCCTGGTCCTCAGCCACAACCAGATCAGCTACATCTCTCCGGATGCCTTCAATGGGCTGGTGGAGATGCGGGAGCTGTCCCTCCACACCAATGTGCTGCAGGAGCTGGATGGGAGTGTCTTCCGCACGTTGGCCAATCTGCAGAACATCTCCCTGCAGAACAACCGCCTCAGACAGCTCCCGAGCAACATCTTCGCCAACGCCAATGAACTCAGGACCATCCAGCTGCAGAACAACCAGCTAGAGAACCTGCCCTTGGGCATCTTCGATCACCTGGGGAAGCTGTGTGAGCTGCGGCTCTATGACAACCCCTGGAGGTGTGACTCAGACATCCTTCCGCTCCACAATTGGCTCCTACTCAACAAGGCCAGGCTGGGGACAGACACTCCCCCGGTGTGTTTCAGCCCAGCCAATGTCCGAGGCCAGTCCCTCATCATCATCGATGACAATGTTGTCTCCAGTGTTCAGGGTTCAGTGGTCCCCAAGGTGTCCAGCCACCCAGAGACACCCAGCTACTCCGACACCACCTGCGTCTCCTCCACCACTGACTTCACCAGTCTGACCACCATCGAGACCACCGATAGCCGTGACACGGGGGGCATGACCCAGGCCCAGAGCGGGCTGACCATTGCTGCCATTGTGATTGGCATCATCGCCCTGGCCTGCTCCTTGGCTGCCTGCATCTGCTGTTGCTTCTGCAAGAAGAGGAACCATGCAGTCCTGATGCAGATGAAGGCGCCCAATGAGTGTTAAGAGAGGCAGAGGCTGGAGACAGGGCTGGGGAACCATGGGACCCCCAGAGGATCCGGGATTTCATTGTTCCGCCTCCACCCCTGGGTCCACAGAGCCATCCCCTGCTCCCCCTCTCTCTGAGAGAAAGGTGTCCCCACCTTTTCCTGACCTGCCTGGTTCTCCTATAGAAGAGGTTCTTTCAGAGCCTTCTTACCAACAGGGAGAACTAACCCACTGTGGCAAAAACCCTGCGGTGTTCCCAATTCACATCCCTGGGCTTCTCTCAAGAAAGCCCCTCCTCTAAAGCCTCACCAGCTCTCCTCCAAAAACCACCTTCCCTGCGTCTGTACCCCTGCCAACCTCTATAGACGCAGTTATTACACACCTGCCACTTTGTGGCAATGGTTCTCCACCGGGACAGCCCCGCTCCCAAGTATTATGTAAGTTGATTCCCCTTCTTCGCTCCTCTTGTTTGCGACATGGCTCTACCCTGTCCCCTCAATGAAAGGTCTCCCTTCACTTCCTATTCCTGAAGGCAAGGTGACTTCTCTCCTCGAAGAAGGCTTCAAACCATTTAGCTGATCTCTTAAGAACTGCCAAGTGCCCTGGCTTTCAGGATGGTATGCAAGAGAGAAGGGAAAAATGAGGCTGTTCAGGTCCTGGAGGCCGGACTACCCTCAGCATCTCTTGTGATTTTTATCTGGAAAAGGAAGAAAGGCACCGGTGCAACAAGTTTAGCCGCTTAGAGAATGATATTTCTGAACTGCAAACTTTGCTTTGAAAATTTCAGTCCTTTAAGGAATAAAATCATGTAGAATTTCTCACCGCCCCGCAGGAAAACTTGAAAATCAGCTTATTGGTACTGGACGGAGAAAGCAATTTCGTGTCTGGGGGTCCTCGTGTTCACCCCCAGGATTTTTCTCTTTTAACTTTTTATGGAAGTGTAATATACATACAGAAAAGCATGATAGTGTATAGTTTGATGGATTTTCACAAACTTTACACACCTGTGTAACCAGCACCCAAATTAAGAAACGAGACATCGCCAGGATCCTCCATCCTGAGCTGTTACTGGAGGAGACTGGGGCCTGTGGAGGTGGCATGACCTTACCTGGGAACTGGCTCCCCATGGGTCAGGATGAGCCCCTCACTGCCCTCCCCCTGCAGCCAGCCCTTGCAAAGGCCCAGCTGCCAGGGTTGGAGGAGACGATGTAGGTACACTCTGGCCTGGACGGGAAATTGTATTAAATCCCAGACCTTGAAGCACCAGGCTTGGCCAGGTCAGAGGCATCTCAACTAGAGAGGCCCGTGCAACCACACACCCTACCCTGCCAACAAGCTGTCTGTTGCTCATTGGAGGCTCCTCTGCCTGGGCCTTTTATGGGCATGATATGCCTATATCTGTTTTTAATTTTCACTCTCCGTTTGGGAAAGTGAAATAGCTCAGAGATGAGATCCTTTAATTGGACAGCCAAGTGTAATGGAACCCGGCAATCCCTCTGGTTGTGGTAAAATTCTCCATCGACATTACAGTCAGCTAGACACTGAATTTCAGCATTCTCATACACAGCAGGCAACATGGGTACACAGATAGGTCACACTGGGTCAGGGCCCTCTGTGGAGCCTCTCCCTGCCTGTGGTCTGGTTACAAGAGTTGAGTTGTTTGGTCCAGAGTTGCAGTCACATGAATGCCTGCCCTCGCCATCCTTCCTGCTACATATATATTCACACTGGTAAAGAAAGTACACCCAGGACAATGCAGGTCTTTCTCTGGACAACTGGTATACCAGTTTAGAAGCAGAAACAGTGAAATGGAGAATTTCCCGTATCTGTGTCTGCCCAGGAAAGAGCTGCATCAAACACTACAGGGATCTGGAAATCTGCTCTCAATCCTGACTGGCCTTTACTAGTTCCCTCTGCCCCACGAGACAAATAAGAAATTCCCTTGGGCCTTAACAGCATGATGCCGAAAGGTCCCAACAAAATGTGTGTGTAAGAACTTGTGCATTTTGTAGCTTTTCACTCTCTGTCACAGGGAATCTGGGAGAGCTGGGGCCTGTTAAGGCAAAAGACATAGTATCCCCAAGGTGAATCTGGGTCTCCAAAATGTTTTCAAATTATTTATAGCACCTGGCGGACATGTATCAAGGCTTGCCAGGGTCCAAAATGATGTGAGTCCAGAACCTGGGGCACGGGCACCATTCCACTGATGGTGGCCTGCCATATTGATCCTGGGGCCCAAAGGGGAAGCTTGGCTTGCTCTCCTCCAGACAGGAAGCATGCTTTGGCACTGCATTCCTCAAGATGCTCCTTGTAACTAGGCTCCAACGTCTCCTTGTGCAAGGGTACAAGTGGGCCAGAGATGGCAGAGAGGTGAAGAAGGAGTCCTCTTCATCCAGCGTGCCCTGCCAAGCGGAACCCAGAACCCCTGGGTATTGATGGCATTGGCCATGACCTTGGAATATCTTCCTCTCTGGCCCAGGGTATCACACGTGGCCTGAGGGCAGCTGTCCTCAGATGACTCCCCACAGGAGCATCCTGGGTGGGGGTGGTGGGCCCTTTGCCTGACCTTCTGAGCTTGCCTGTTCCTTTCTCCCATCAGCATGGACCGGAAGGAGCCACGGGGCCTCCTCTTCCTTGGCAGGCGTTTTGGTCTTTCTGAACCACGTTGTCCGGTCAGGGAGCTGCCAGAAAATGTGGGTGGAGTTTCCTTTCCAACAGGATGATGCATTTGCTCACTTCTTGGGGCTGGAGTGAGCTGCTTGGTCCCCCAAAAGTTGAGTTCACTTTCCCCCTTTGCTCATTGGCTTCTAGTTCCCCTTGCCAGTACTCCATTTGGAGTGGTGGGTCAATGTTGGAGGAAAGATAATAAAAGCCCATTAGAACCACTGTTTTTCAAAAATGCTTGCTGTGCATGGATACCCTTCAAAGCACCTAACAGCCATTTTCTTTTTAACCCTCACAGCACCCCTGTGCATGAGTAGTACATGTGAGAGGGTCTAAAACCACTTGTCTTCCGCAACATTATTCAGTAGGCTGTGGCTTTACCTTCTCTCTTTAAGCTTTGTACAACCAAAGAAAATGGGAGTCACCGTCCTCTTGCTCCCCATACCATAGTCTTAGCCATTGGAACCTCACCTGGTACTGTGTGGATCCAACGCTTTGTGAATACAGGAAAAAATTAAACTCATCCACCCGTTAAAGAAAAACTGGCTTTTCTCAAAGGAACTGTTGGGCTGAGTGTATATTGTTCCTCCTCGTTAGAATTTAAAGGCAAAACACCCTTCTCAGAACTCTTCCTGGGAACCAATACAATTGTCTCAGATGTCTGTGTAGTGCAGTGATGGGGATCATTTCCAAACTCAGGAAGCTTGTGGCGAGCAGACAGCTAGAGATAACTAGATAACTAGAGTTGCTAAAGGGACACTGGAGATAGCCCGGCCTTTAGCTATGAATCACTCAAAGAATTCAGCCTACAGATCCCACAGTCGGAACTGAATCGGGGCTGCTGGAGAGCCGGTGGTGGTCTTGGGGAGCAGGTCTTCGCTGTGGTTCAGAGAGGGATGGGGCAGACACTCCTCCAGGCCAAACTCCTCCCAGTGTGAGCTCTCTCCTTGACCTAAGGAGAGATTGTTCTCACAAACCTGTTGCCTTCGTGCTACCTTCAAAAGTAGATCAATTTTGCCTCGCTTAAAGAATCATTGCAAATAGTCCCAGGTGCTTGGTGATGCGTTTAGAGCTTTCTAGGCCCCCGAGGTTTTATAGAGTGTGAGCCCTGGTGGGCAAGGTTGGGGGGTCTGTCTTTCCTGGATGCTGCTTGTAACAGATTTGGTGCGCAGAATCAGCAATAAACGGTATACACAAGACACGTGTGATACTGTGGGCGCCTTGGCTAGGGGATCTCACTGTTGATGCTACGCTTGTCACACGAATGCAAGGCTGACCTGGACAGCCCCCCACAGAGACCAATTCCAGGCTGGGAAAGGTCTTTGGAAAGTGAGTGGGGACCACAATGATGTCTATAGGTCACTGTGGCCAGAAGGGGCCTTAAGAATAGGTTCAACCCATTTTATAGATGAAGAAGGTAAGATTGGGACAGGAAATGTCCCAATCGTATTTCCCCTAGTCACCTAGGGAACTAGTGGCTGAGCTTGCAAGACAACCAGGCCTCCAGACTCCCAGGCTGGAGTTTCTTCTATGTCTCAGAAAGGCAGTGAGGTTCACTCAGCGTTCATTAAAGTGCCTGCATGTGCGCGTGCACACACACGCACACACACACACACACACACACACACACACACACACACACTCTTCACTTTGTTCTGAAGCCCCTGGATGAACACCTTCAGGGCTGTTCACTCTCTCCTCAAGCAACTGCTTTCATCCTTGGATATCCCAGTGGTTAAAGCTTCTCTCTCCATATTGGGCCAAAATTCACCCTCCTATATCATTTCCCCCTTTTAACTCAGAAAGCATTTACAAACTTAAATAAGCATTAAATAAAGAAACAAACACAAAAGGACAGCAAACCCACAACCCTCTTAGAATTTCTCCTGGCACTGAGAGCCCACGGGTGCGTGTGGCCGGCTGCCCAGCTGCGGTCTGTCTGACCTTGCACTGGAGGGGATGTGAATGTGGAGCCCTCAGCCCAGAGCAGCTTACCAGAAACTTTCTAGGGCCTAATGGCTGCCCTTAGGGTCCTAAAGTTGCCAAGACCATAACCTTAGCTGGATTTTGGCCCCAACCTGGATCCATCCATGCGAACAGTTCAGGGTCATTTTGTAATCTGCAGAGGCCTTGCCTAGATTCTCTTCTGCTGTCCTGTGACCCTGGTGACATTCCGGGAACGCTCAGGCCACGTGAGGGGAGGAACCACTGCCTGGAACTTTGATCAGCAGCAGGACTGCTGGGTTCAGGCTGACCACTGACCACACCAGAAGTCCTTCTGCTCCTGAGGAACAGCCAGGGCAGCTGGTCCCCAACCGTGAGCCCCTCGCGGTAGGTTTCCTGGGGTCACTACAGGGCTCTAGGGTCTGTGGGGACGTGGGAGGAATCTGGCCTGGGATCCCAGCTTGGGGGCAGGAGATGGGCTGGCCACTCGTCCCAGGTTTCAGAGCACGTCCCCAACTCCATGTAGGCTGCACCTTCTGTGTCCCCTTGCCCGGGCAGGAGAAGCCCCTGAGGTACTCAGCCAGGGTGGTGCTGGGCTGGGGCTGGAGGCAGGTCACGGTGTGGGATTCTGAGATGAAGGTGACCCAGTCCCTGGGCACAGACAACTCCTAGTGGACGGTGGGGATAAAGCAGTGTGACCATATGTGTAGGTTTTCCCGGTCCCACCCTTGTTCATGCCTGTCATCCTGGCATAATTATCAAGAGCTCTCCTTTTATTCTCAGAAGTGTCCGGGTTTCGATGATAAAGTAGGAATAAAACATGTATGTGGCTACGTTTTAGCAAACATTTATTATTTGCCAGGCACTGCATTAAGTCCTTTATTATTTACCATCTCATTTAGCGTATTTATCATCCAATTGAGTGCTAATTTTAACACTAAGGGATGGGGTAATGACCAGGTATTGGGAAACTGAGGCTTAGAGAGGGAGTGACTTGCCCAATCCCACACAGCTAGTAGGTAGCCGGGTCAGAATCTAAACCCAGGGTACAGCAATGACAGAGCCCTAACCCATGAAGCAGGATGAAGGATAAGACCCTGGATACAGGCTCACGAGAGCCACAAATACATCCTGTTCAATTCGGCACCCAGGGCCTGAGCACCTCTCTGGCTCAGCCCTGGGCCAGGTGCTGGGGTGCACGGCCAGGTAAGAGATGCTGCGGTCACGGGACCGCCACCTCCCAGGGGCTCCTAGTCAGGTGGCGCAACTGACTAGAAGGCAGAGCAGAAGGACCCACATGTTCAACAGAAGACAAGTCCCTGCAGGGTCCAAAAGAGGCGCAGTCCAGAAAGGCTTCCCAGGGGACGTGTGACGTGCTGGCCTGGAGGGTAGGGAGAATGGGGACAGGTAGCAACAGGGAAAGGTCAGCAAGGGCATTCTCGTGGAGGGGGCTGCCTAAGAGAGGGCTAGAGGTGGGGCCCATGGGGAGCATTTGGAGAAAGGACAGTGCCCGCTTCACAACCTCCTATTTCAGAATGTTAGTTCCCTTCAGGAAGCTATGACAGTGGATGAAGTTTCCTTGAGCCTCTGCAGTGTAATTGCAAGGAAGGAAAGGAGTCAAGGAAGCCCCTGTTAGGTACTCGGAACTGTGCTGTGTGTTTTACATGATCTAAAAAGTTTTTTTAATTGTTTAAATTTTTTGGCTGTGCTGTGCAGCAGGCAGGATCTTAGTTCCCTGACCAGGGATCGAACCTGTGCCCACTGGACTGCCCGGGAATTCCCTACATTATTTTTATACCTTATAAAAACAACAACCTTATTACAACAGTGACACCTATTTATTATTTTTAAAAGTTGAAAATACATTATTAAGCCAAAGGAAAAAATTAAAATCACCCGCAATTAATTCTGTTCTTCAGAGATAACCACTGCAAATATTTTGTGTACCGTCTGAAGCTCTCTAGGGGACCATCAAAGTCACTTCAGTGACATAAACTCAGGTGTGGGTTGAAAGGAGCTTATTACGAATAACAAAAGACGTTCCTCTTATCACTCAGGATATTCCAAGGGTTTTTGGAGCTCTGTGCCAGGAACCAGGAAGACCAAATATAAATTTATTATATCAGAGTATCATAAACCCATGGCCAGTTATTTCATTTAATTGCCACGATGACCCTAATGCGCGGTAATGCGGGTGTTATTATTATTATCATGATTATCATGATTGTTCTCAATCTACAAATGCGGAAACTGGGACTCTGAGGGATTACTTCACTGCTTGGGACACGCTGGGCAGCAGGGAGGGTGGGGAGGGCGGGCTGGCTGGGAAGGGAGCCAGCGCAGGTCCCACTGCCTCAGCCACTTGGCTTACTTCCCTGATTGAGAGGAAAGGAGACCGGGGTCCTGAGACTTGGGTGAGGCAGTCAGGGGCTCCAGATAAGCCTTGGAAGCCCCTCTTCCTGCTCGCAGATGTACTAGAGCCCGAGGGGCAAAATCCAGCCACGTTGGTGAGACAGATCCTGATGTGGATACCCCAGGTCCAGGGACAAGTCCCCCGGGGGTGTCGGGCCGGGCTCTGGGCTCCCATCACCCTCTGGAAGGAGTGAGGGTTGGCTCTGTGGTGGATGACAGATGGGCTTGTGGTACACACACAAATGTGCCAATCCAGAAGTAATCTGAGAAGAGGAAAGAGTCCATTCGCAGCCAGTCACCCCTCCCCCCCTCCTCCACAAAAAGCCGGGCTTCCTTGGCTTGCTGAAGGCATGGAACATTTTTGTGGGCATTTGCTTGTCTCTGCGCAAATGCAGAGGTGGTTTCTTAGATGACGAGTTGGAATCTTCTGGCTGCCGCCCCACTGTCCCCTCTGCTGCCGTCCTCCACGGTACCTAGGCGGGGATGCTCCCGGTCTCCAGAGCCTGTGGAGACCTGCTCTTGAGGGTGGCTCGGGGAAGAGGCCCAAGTCCAGGGCATCCTGGCCACATCAGAATCTGAGCTCCACTAAACCAAGGACAAAACAATGACCCGTTTCCCTTGGCCAGAAGAGCCAGAAGGTGCTGTAGCGAGACATCCGGCTGGCCCGTAAATGAGGTGCTTGGATGAGCTCACCAGTCTTTCCTTAGCTGACTCCTGTGACTGCTTTACCACAGAGCTGGGGCTGGCCTGGGCTGATGGAGCTGAGTGCTCTCTGTGTACACGGCTCTGGGTTTGGAGCCTTTAATGCATTTTCTCATTCACCCTTCGGAACCACCCCTTGAGGAAGGTAGTATTGAACCTTGCTGTTTTGAAGGTGAGGAAATTGAAGCACGGAGAGGTTAAGTAATTCAGCCAAAGCCACACAGCTAGTAAGGGATGGAGACAAGATTTGAACCCAGACTCTCTGACACCACAGCACAAACTCTTAGCCATTCTAGAGTGATGTGAGAGTGAGTCTTGGGCTGGGAGCGGAACATTTGGAAATGATACGTGTTCCATACCCTCACTGTGAGTACCAACTATCACTTCCTTTGCCCCAGTGGACTGGGACAAGAGGGTCTTGCACTGAACTTTAGAGGCCCTGTTCTGGTTCCCCTCCCACCATGACACCCCCAAGGGGTGAGAAGTTTGCATGATCAAAGGGACATGCCCATCTGGAGGCTGTGTCCCCATCTCAAATCCTGATTCAGGTACCCAGGACCCAGGGCTTGTGTGGCATGCCTCCCAAGGTCCATCTTCTCTAGGCTGACCCCGTCACAGAAGTGCGTTCCCTTAGGCTTGTGAGGTGCGGGGACACAGCTGTGCGAGGGATCTCTACTCACAGTACCGGAGAGAGGCCGGTGGGAAGAGAAGGGGACAGGCGGTAGACAAGGTCCCTTGTGTATGTTCACCTTGGGTCCTGAAAATGTGGGCATGGGTCTTCCTGTTCCAGAAGCCTTGTGGTGTTGCTGCAAGCACGTTGCTGACAGCTCAGGCCATCAGGACGGATCCTAGCCCCACACTTCTTAGTCGTGTGCCCTTAGACCCGTTGCTGTAGCTCTGGGTCCCCCAGTTTCCCTGTCCTGGAACTTTCTCGATGTGCTCTGAGGATCAAGATGTAGGTGTGAGAGCTTTGGGAGCTGGCAGGTGGGTCTCGCCCCCTAGCTCAGCCCCCCACACCAGAGAAGCTCCGCCCACCTCTCCCATCAACCACTGCCTGAGCCTAAGCTGATTTCTCTACACTTGATTTTCTGTGCCATTGATGCCATAGTTTTGACTCAAGTCCTGAATTCTCCAGTTACATCCCTTTGTTGGAAAATTCTAAAGTATATTATTTCTTTTTTTTTTCTGTATAACTACAATTTTTTTTATTAGTTATCTATTTTATACATATTAGTGTATATATGTAAGTCCCAATCTCTCAATTCATCCCACCACCATCCCCTGCCCCCGCTTTCCCACCTTGGTGTCCATATATTTGTTCTCTACATCTGTGTCTCAATTTCTGCCTTGCAAACCAGTTCATCTGTACCATTTTTCTAGATTCCACATATATGCGTTAATATACGATATTTGTTTTCCTCTTTCTGACTTACTTCACTCTGTATGACAGTCTCTAGGTCCATCCACGTCTCTCCAAATGACCCAATTTCATTCCTTTTTATGGCTGAGTAATATTCCATTGTATATATGTACCACATCTTCTTTATCCATTCGTCTGTTGATGGGCACTTAGGTTGCTTCCATGACCTGGCTATTGTAAATAGTGCTGCAGTGAACATTGGGGTGCGTGTGTCTTTTTGAATTATGGTTTTCTCTGTGTATATGCTGGGTCATATGGTAGTTCTACTTTTAGTTTGTTTTGGTTTTTTGCGGTACGTGGGCCTCTCACTGTTGTGGCCTCTCCCGTTGCGGAGCACAGGCTCTAGACGCGCAGGCTCAGCGGCCATGGCTCACGGGCTCAGCCGCTCCGCGGCACGTGGGATCTTCCCGGACCAGGGCACAAACCCATGTCCCCTGCATCAGCAGGTGGACTCTCAACCACTGCGCCACCAGGGAAGCCCTACTTTTAGTTTTTTAAGGAACCTCCATACTGTTCTCCATAGTGGCTGTATCAATTCATATTCCCACCAACAGTGCAAGAAGATTTCCTTTTCTCTACACTCTCTCCAGCATTTGTTGTTTGTAGATTTTCTGATGATGCCCATTCTAACTGGTGTGAGGTGATACCTCACGGTAGTTTTGATTAGCATTTCTCTAATAATTAGTGATGTTGAGCAGCTTTTCATGTGCTGCTTGGCCATCTGTATGTCTTCTTTGGATAAATGTTTATTTAGGTCTTCTGCCCATTTTTTGATTAGGTTGTTTTTTTACTATTGAGCTGCATGAGCTGTTTATATATTTTGGAGATTAATCCTTTGTCCGTTGATTCATTTGCAAATATTTTCTTCCATTCTGAGGGTTGTCTTTTTGTCTTGTTTATAGTTTCCTTTGCTGTGCAAAAGCTTTTAAGTTTCATTAGGTCCCATTTGTTTATTTTTGTTTTTCTGTCCATTACTCTAGGAGGTGGGTCAAAGAAGATCTTGCTGTGATTTATGTCAAAGAGTGTTCTTCCTATGTTTTCCGCCAAGAGTTTTATAGTGTCTGGTCTTACATTTAGGTCTTTAATCCATTTTGAGTTTATTTTTGTGTGTGGTGTTAGGGAGTGTTTTAATTTCATTCATTTACATGTAGCTGCCCAGTTTTCCCAGCACCACTTATTGAAGAGACTGTTTTTTCTCCATTGTATATCCTTGTCTCCTGTGTCATAGATTAGTTGACCGTAGGTGTGTGGGTTTATCTCTGGGCTTTCTGTCCTGTTCCATTGATCTATATTTCTGTTTTTGTGCCAGTACCATATTGTTTTGATTACTGTAGCTTTGTAGTATAGTCTGCAGTCAGGGAGTCTGATTCCTCCAGCTCCATTTTTTTCCCTAAGATTGCTTTGGCTATTCGGGGTCTTTTGTGTGTCCATGCAAATTTTAAGATTTTTGTTCTAGTTCTGTAAAAACTGCCATTGGTAATATGATAGGGATTGCATTGAATCTGTAGACTGCTTCTAGAGTATATTATTTCCAAGTGACATTGGGTTAGAAGTTAGAGGTACAGCAGGGGCGGGTGAGGCACAGTGTCCCCATGAGGCTTTTCCTTTCGCCTGCCCCTCTTGCTTTGGTCCCAGCTCTCCCAGCAGGAGTGATCAAGGAAACCAGGAGATCTGCGTTCTAACCCAGGCCCCACTGCAGACACCTGGGGGCCTGGCCTCACCCTCTCAATGAGGCTGGCCAGATGGTCCCTAGGGTCCTCATGTCCCTTCTAGTGGGATTTCTTCTGGAAACTGCCTTTGAGAACCAAGGACCAAAGGGGTTAGCAGGAAGGGGGCTGGCATGTTGATAATATTATGGCGCTTTACAAATAGGAATTGCTCCTCTCTTACTCTAGGTGGGGGAAGGAGGAGGGAGGGCTCAAGGCCGTGCTCATGCCTGGCTACGGTCATTCACTCCGGGCTGGAATCATTCCAGGGAAGGGCAGCTCTGCCTCTCAAGCTGCTCATCTCAGCCACGGACGGTTCAGTTCAACAGACCCTATCATGAATCAAGACGAGCGTAGAGAGGATCACACCCACCTTCTCGCAGAAAGGACAGCTGTGAGAACCCATCATCTGGAGGACGATGCCAGGTGCTAAGATAGAGAAACATATCAGGAGGCAGAGAAGGCTTCTGTCAGGATGCCCAGGGGTTTCGTGTAGGAGCCTAGGGACAGCCCAGGTAGCAGGTATGGGTGGGACCATGGCTACGTCATCCTTCTTCAGCCAGGCCCTCTTCTTCTTATCTGTATTCTGTGCAAGCAATCTCAAGAGAATAAAGTCTCACGCTAAAGCTGAACTCTGTAAGCTGGTCTATGGGATGGCAGGACCAGGCTTGTCCTTTGCCCTAGTGTGTCCTGAGTGGCAGCAAGACCCTCACTGTTAGAGACCTTCCCAACCATGGTGTTTAATCCACCTCCTGTGGTTTACCTATGTGGCCATCAGAGGAGCCTCAAGGGAGCGGCAGCGCTTTTTCAGGGAGAAATTGTTCCTTCTGTATTGATTAGGCAGAAAAATTCCTGGAAAAACTGAGAGTTATTGAGCGTCTGAATGGGAAGAGGGTACAGGGGCCTTTTTGTAAGCACTGTGCTTGCATGTGGAGCCTTTTGGCTGAAGCTGAATCTTGCGATGGAGGAAGCAGCCAGCAGAGAGCAGCAGAGAGGCAGGGTGCAGAAGGGGTGCTTGGGGCCAAGAGTCCCCAACAGGGAGCCAGCTGAGTTCTTGCTGAGGACAGGTAAATTGAGAAAAATTACGATTATATTGCATGAGAATTTTCCCTTTCTTTCTGACTTTCCTTCTTTCCGTCTGTCTTCTTTCTTTCTTTAAAGCTAAATATATTCTAGCTAAAGGGCATTTTGTTCTTCCTACTTCTTTCATGTTCAAATAATCTTTTCTGTAATGACGGTGGTTTGCAACCTTTAACAATGGTTAACATAGCTTATTAATTGCTCACACTATGTCAGACACTGTTCTAAGAATTTTACCTCTATTTACTCATTTAATCCTGCAATTACCCCAACAAGGTTAGCACTAATATTATCGTCATTTTACAGATAAGAAAATTGAAGCACAGCCCAAGGTCACATAGCGAGAACGTGATGGAGCTGGTATTCCAACTCATGGAACTCGAACCACTAGAAGCCATGTAAATGATGACGTGGGTGGGAGCAGTAGAGATGTGGGGGGTACAGACCCCCTAATGGGACAATTAAGACCCCGTTGATCTCGTTATGTGGGAATGTGAACCCAATGTCCCTAAATCATCCTGAAGTCTGGAAACATTTAATGTGCTATTTCTCAGTTTCTACATGCCAGCTAGTGGTTCAGACATAAAAAAGACTGAGTGGTAAGTAAAATGTGCTTGTTAGCTGTGTCACCAATTTGTGACCTGTGGTAGATGCTGGCATTAAAAAAATTTAATATTTAGTGAACTAAAAACTTGGTCCCCTTCCCTTATTTAAAACAAAAACCTACAGGTCTGTGGAATCCCCTCATCTGGGACCCACCTGTCCACACAGTGTTGGAAGTTCCGTGGGCTCCAGGCTGGTGATAGGGGTGGCGGGCAGGAGGGGAGCGTTTTGGCAGCAGCACTGAAGAGAAGGCGGACTCATTCCAAGATAAGAGCCCGTCTTGTCCCTGTGTCTGCTCTCAGCCTCAGCGGTGCAAAGAGCTGAGGGTAAGATCTCCTCATAATTAGGCTCTGCAATGTGCTGAGATTTGAAAACTCAGGAAGAGTTACGGTTAAAAGACTTTCCAACTCAGGAATAATCTGCCCATACTTTACATATTATCTTAAAAATTCCACAGTACCCATGGTCTCCCTTTATGCCCCTGTTCCATGCCTTTTGGTCTCGGTCCCACCTCTTTCTCCAATCTGGAAAGAACACGTCAGGTCCACGAGACCAGGGTCTTGGTCCTGCCACTAACCTGCAGGGTGGGACTGTGGACTGGCCACGAGACACCCTTGCTGTCAGAAGGTTAGAACTCTGGTCCTATTGACCTTGCAAGGCTGCTGTGAGGTGGTATGAAAACAACTATTAGAAACATAAACTAGCTTCCCATCTCCTGGCTCTCTGAACAGTGTGCTGGTCACTGGGCTGCCTGCCCTTGACGAAGGTGCCACTTCTGTTTTCGCTTCCCACTCAGATCTAGGAGATGCTGCCCAGAGCCTGGCTGCGCTGGGCCTGCCTCTTGCTCCTGGCCACGCCTACCCAGCCCTGCCCCAAGGGGTGTGACTGCTTCATCCGGGAGGTCTTTTGCTCCGACGAGGAGTTGGCCGCCATCCCGCTGGACATCCCACCACACGCCACAGACATCATCTTCGTGGAGACCTCATTCACCGAGGTGGGAGCCAGGACCTTCAGTGGCAGCCCCAACCTGACCAAGGTGGTCTTCCTCAACACCCAGGTGTGCCACTTCGGGCCGGATGCCTTCGGGGGGCTGCCGGGGCTCCAGGACCTGGAGATCACTGGCGGTGCCTTCTCCAACCTCAGCACTGACATCTTCTCCAACCTGACCTCGCTGGGCAAGTTCACCCTCAACTTCAACATGCTGGAGGCTCTGCCCGAGGGCCTCTTCCAGCACATGGATGTCCTGGAGTCCCTCCAGCTGCAGGGCAATCGGCTCCAGACGCTGCCCGGGAGGCTCTTCCAGCCTCTGAGACGTCTGAAGACCCTCAACCTCGCTCAGAACCTCCTGGCCCAGCTGCCCGAGGAACTGTTCGCCCCCCTCTGCAGCCTGCAGACCCTGAGGCTGAGCAACAACGCACTGGCCGGCCTGCCCCGAGGGCTGTTCAGCCACCTGGGCGGCCTGCGGGAACTCTTCCTGGACGGCAACTCCATCTCCGAGCTGCCCGCACAGGCGTTCGCGGGGCTCTCCCGCCTGGAGAAGCTATGGCTGCAGCGCAACACCATCAGCCACCTGCCCCGGTCCATCTTCTCCTCCCTGGGCAACCTGACCTTCCTGAGCTTGCAGGGCAACGCACTGCGGACGCTGCCCGCCAGCCTCTTCGCCCATTCCCCGGGCCTGGTCAGCCTGTCCCTGTCCCACAACCAGCTGGAGACCATCCCCGAGGGAGCCTTTGCCAACCTGTCCAGCCTCGGGTCCCTCACGCTCTCACACAACGCCCTCACCCATCTGCCGGCTGGCATCTTCAGGGGCCTTGAGGGGCTGGTCAAGCTCTATCTGGGCAGCAACAACCTGACGGCCCTGCACCCAGCCCTCTTCCAGAACCTGTCCATGCTTGAGGTGCTCAGCCTTTCCAGGAACCTCCTGACCACGCTCCCCCAGGGCATCTTTGACACCAATTACAACCTGTTCAACCTGGCCCTGCACGGCAACCCCTGGCAGTGCGACTGCCACCTGGCCTATCTCTTCGGGTGGCTGTACCAGTATAGCGACCGGCTCTTCAACAGCCAGACCTACTGTGCCGGCCCCGCCTACCTGAAGGGTCAGGTGGTGCCCGCCCTGAGGGAGGAGCAGCTGGTGTGCCCGGTCACCCAGGACCACCTGGGCTTCCAGGCCCCGGGGCCGGAGGACAGGGAGCCAGGGGGCGGCTGGGATCTGGGTTGCATCTACAGCAACCCCGAGGGCACCGTGGTGCTGGCTTGTGACGAGGCCCGGTGTCGCTGGATGAACGTCCAGCTGTCTCCCAGGCAGGGCTCGGCCTCCCCGGGACTGACGTTCAATGGCAGTCAGGAGTGGGACTTGAAGTCCAGCTGCGGCTCTGTGAGGGTCACTGTGTCGATCGAGGCTCTGGCAGGGGAGCCCTAGGTGCAGAGCAGATGGGCTGGGAGCCTGGGCAGACAGCCTCCGGGCCCAGCCAGGCGAAGCCGGCGAGGGGAGCTGAAGCTTTGGTTCTTCAGATGCAAGGGATGGGGCTGCATCTCCCCGGGTGGAGTGTGGGGGGGCTCACCCCCCGAGTCTCTGCCGCCCCTTCCTCCTTCATCCCCCCAGTCTCTGAGTCTGAGACCTAATGGGGCCTTCCTCAAGCTTTGCAAAGCATCCGTTAAATCTGCATCGTGGTCCGGAGAATAAACTGATGGCGTTGCCCTGGTGTTTTTCTGTTATTGAATACCCACCCTAATCTCATCCCCACCCTGAGATACCCTCTTACCCCTGCTCCATTTCCGCCAAGTGGAGGCCACCCGCTCTTGACATCCAGTTCAAAGCCAATGTCTGTTTCTATTTCTCTGCCTGGAACTGTGGTTTTAATTGATAAAGACAAATAGGGGAGAGGATAAAAGCAGAGGTGACCAGAAAGATGAGGGGCGGGGCTCTGACTCCACATTCAGGGACTCATGCCGTTTGTGCCCCGCCTCCAGCGCTTCCAGGAGAAGTCAGGTGACAGGGGCTCTGGAGGGGAAACGCTTTGCCCGCTCAGCCATGGGATGGCTGCTCCCCGAGGGGAGGGGGGAGGAGGGAGCTGGGTGGCTGGGACCGACGCCCTGCAGTTGTAAGTGTCGGCCTCTGTGGGCTGCTCACTCACTGAAATGGTCCTCTCTTGGTTCTGGGGACACCACCCTCTTACCCAAGCCCAGCTGCTCTCCCCGTTTTACACAGTCACCTCTTGCACGCTGGTCTCCTCGGGGCTGGCTGTCATTCAGGCTCTCTGGGTAATCCCTGTGCAGGCCCTTGGGGTCAGTTGCCGCCTCTACGCTAATGACCTCAAATCTCCAAAGACCTGAGCCAAATCTCGGACTCGGGTTTCTGGCTCCATGATGAGACATCCGCCTGCTCTGCCTGCAGCCCCGTGTTTTATCATGACGGCCACAAACACGTCCAAACCAGACTCCGACCCCAGCTCCTCCTGGGTCCCAGCAAATCGCCAAGTCCAGGAGCTGGGAGTGGTCTTCAATCTCTCCTCCCCTTATTCCTCTTGGCCAACCAGTCGCTGAATGCTTCTGAGTGCTGCTCTGTCCATTTCTCCTTTCCCGTTCCCAGCCCAGGGAAGCTCTTTGTCTCCCTGGATTGAACCGTGACCCAGCCCCCTTCCTGGTTTCCCAGCCTGCGGTGCGGACTGGCTTGGGTGAAGTGCTGGGGTAGGGGAGGGAGAAATAAATCAGATGTACAGCAGGTCCTCCAGGGCCTCATAGTCTGGTGGAGAGATCAGAAAAGAATGCATGGGATGAAAACATAAGTAAGACGGGGTGGGCACCAAGAAGGTGCTGGGGAGTTCAGGGGAGGTGGATGTCTGGGTGAGCACAGACCTCGGGAAGCTGCATTTGATCCCTGGGCCTTGAGATTGTGCAAGAAGCCTGTGAGTCAAGGGATGGAGACGGGCAAGTGGGTGAGGACAGGGCCATGGCCTGTGGAACAGGCTACAGGTGGGAGAGGAGATGGGGAGATAAGTAAGGCTGAAAGGTAGCTGGAGCCTCGACAGGCCCAGGGAGTTCACGTGTTCATTAAGAACGCCCAGCTGTTACTGAAGGACTTTATGCAGAGGAGGGTCATGCTCCTGCCTGTGAAGTTTGAGGAGATCAAGAGACAGAGAAAACAGTAAGGATTCCTGCTTGGCTTGAGCTAAGAGCTGAGCTAACAGCTCAAGGATGCCAAGGAAATAGAATGAAAAGTTTTCAGCATCCGAACAGCACATACACAGATGGATTAAAAGACTGAAATAATTACAGAAATGCAAATTCAAACAGTATAGGTATCACTTCCTACCTCTTAATCCCATGGAAATTAGAAAGCTGGATTACGGGCACAGGGGAGCCTCCAGGTACCGCTGGCTGGTGCAGCCACTCCTTCGAGGACACGAGCAAGCCTGAGGCAAAGAAAGGGTTTGGTGAGGGAGTCAGGGGTCCAGTGGGTGGGGCTGAAAGATGGGGGGAGGGAGAAACCTGGGGTGACTCTCAATTTTCTCTCCTGGGAGACAGGGAGGACCGTGAAGCCATCGACCAAGGGCAGGGGCGGTTTTGGGGAAAGGGAAGAGAAAGATGCCAGCTTTAGACAAGGAAGTACAACTTCACCCTCGTGTGCAGTGACGTCCTTTTAAAAAGACATGCTTCCTGAGCGTGATACCAGTTAAATTCTAAGGTGATGGAAGGTAGTTTGGCAGCTGTGCCAAAGGAACAGACTGTCTCCCAGATTCATTTGGTTCAGTCCCCAAAAGCCTCTGGCTTAAGAATAATCCTGACCAGGTCCTCCAAGGTTGGGGAACGTTGCTTCCCCAGAAAGGAGGAGGCCCTGAGCGACTGAGGGTCCCGTGATGCCAGCCCCCAAGCCTTGTGCTTTCACTGCCCAGGCCCAAGGCTGGGCTGCCGTGGCTGCTAGCTTCCAGCTGGTTGTGATAGCCACTGTCAGGGGAAAGGGTCACCAGCACACAGCAGGCGCTTCCCAAATCTCCATCGAATGGATGCCCGTCTGAACTACAGCTGCTGGTCCAAATAGTCCCTGGGTCTACCGCCAGGGATGAAGGAACAAGATAATCCCGCAGACATTTCTCTTAATTATATTCCCTCCCAATAGAACTCTTTGTTAGGTTAAGATATAATAATTTTTCTCTGTGCTGAATGGTGCTGTGGAAAGAGCACCGGCTGACAGGGCAAGCTGCTTGCTGGCCCTTTCAAGTTGGTTGGACGAGATCAGAGTCACTGTGCTCTTTGGGTAGGGTTGCCAGATTTACAAATAAGCACATACATGCTGCTAGGGACATATTTATACTAAAAAAGCTGGGTATTTATTTAATTGGGTATATTATTTGGTGACCCAACCATCTGATGAAAGTGGGGAAACAATGGGGGCAGAGGTGAGGGTTCAGGGGTTCTCTTCAGGGCCAGGGAGGCCAGGCCTGAGCCTGCAATGGTGCAGGTCCTGACTACTGAGGGCTGCTAGGGTCTTCAGGTTGGAGCTGACAGGAAGCAGGGGGCGCTGAGCATCCCCCCAGACCGAGGTACGCAGACAAAGAGGCAGCTCTGAGTGTGCTGTGCACCCAGGGCCCTCTGTCCTGCTGTCTGTTTCCCTGTGAGGTGGGCCCAGTCTGGGGCAGCAGTAGAGCTTCTGATGGGCTCTGGAAAGAAATCAGGACACTTGGCTCCCCCTTCCTTAACATTTGGCTTTTGGCAAATCATGGCTCCTCTCTGGGCCAGAGGAGGTTGGTTCTCAATGCTGACTGAATCCTAGAATCACCTGTGGGAAGTTATAAAAGACAACAGGGCCCCACTTCCAGAGATGATGATTCAACTGGCCTAGGGAGACCCAGATATCAGTTTAAACACACACACACACACACACACACACACACACACACACCCCCCATCCCCAGTGATTCTAATGCTTAGCCAGGCTTGAAAACTCAAGGCTCGATTTTGTCCAGTTCTAGGTCTTCCCACTATCTGTAGCTGCCCCAGGGTTGTGGAGCAAATGCTCACCTTCAGACCCACCTGGTGTAATGCTTGGGATGAATTCATGAACAAAATAAGCCACAACACTGTGTCCCAAAATATCTCATAGGTTTTTTTTGTTTGTTGGTTGGTTTTATTTTATCATCCTCAGTGTTCTCAGATTTTGGAGAAACAATAAGCTGAGTGCACGCTGGCTTGTTTTCTTGCAGTACAAGGACGAGGGTGGCTAAGTCCCTCCAAAGCACCTCGTTACAGCAGATGCGAGTCCTTGCGCTGATGCCTGGAATGTTCCACAGTTCTTCAGTGACTTCCCCGCCACTTGCTAGCAAGGTAAACTTGGGCACGTTACTGAAACCCTCTGCACCTCAGTTTTCTCATCCGTGCTGTTTATCATGGGGATAATACTACCCACCTCACAGCGCTACTGGTGAAGATAAAATATTCATTCATGGAAAGAACCGAAAACAATGAGACGTGGTAAGTTCTCAAAAATGTTATCTCTTATTATTATTATTTCTAGAGAAGTGTGTGTGTGTGTGTGTGTGTGTGTGTGTGTGTGCGTGTGTGGGGGAGGCAAGAACTGGCCATTGCACTTGTTTCACCCGTATTCATTGGTGTTTCTGGGAGGATGCTGACATTGCTGTTTATATATCAAGATTATATTATTGGGAGGATTGGAAACACCATTTACAAAATTATTCAGTGCTAACAGTGGATACTGGAAAAGTGGATGGTGCTGCCACAGATAGACAATCTCGCACAATACTAGTGCAGTAAGGAATTCTTTCTCACACTGTTTTCGGCCTGCCTCCATCTCTTGCATCCGTAGACAGTTCAACATCTCACAAACCTGCAAAGGTTCCGATTCTGGGTCTCAGGGCGCCCCCGCGTGGCCAACTGGGAGAACTGCTTTCCGGGAAGTCACAACCAGGGAGCTCCAGAAGGGACAACATGACCACATGGATGCTTCCCGGCTTCCTGCCGAGCTTCTGTTTCCTGCGATTCTGGAACGTGCCCGCTCCCAGGGAGCAGCTGGAGCGGAGGCTGAGGTCCCGGGTGCACCTCCACCTCGTGGCGTTTAGACATGCCGGGCGTTCAGATTTGTCCCAGTGATGTTCCGCATGGGGAGGGTGGGGGGACAATCCAGCACGAATGTGGGTTGTCTGGCGTCTCCCATGGCTTCCAAACAGACCTCCAGACACTGCTGTGGGTGAAATCCTGCCGGTGATGGTCTCTGTTCATATACACTCAAAATTGTGGTCTCTGCCTTGTCGTCTGCACACTTTTTCCAGGACTGCCCCTTAGTATATATATATATATTCTGGGAAGACTGTGCTTTATTTTCTTTGGAATTTTATTCAGAGTTGTTCAGGATTTTGGAAAAAAATCCCCCTTGGCAATGCTTAACTCTTATTTCAAGAAGTCGCGTATAGAGGAAAAGCAACTTCTCTTAAATTCATCCCTTACTCAGTATCTAGTAGGTTAAAGCCTCTACTTCATCAAGTCTCTGGTGAGGTCTTATCCAAGCATTTACACGCAAAAATGAATATTATTTTATTATAAACTGCCTTTTCTTTCTAGCTTATGACAGTCAGAACATTTAATTTTTAAATTCTCTTTGAGATCTGACGATATCTGTGAAATTTATTTCGGGAGACTGAAGGGGTTGTTAAGATTTATTTCCTTTAAAAGCGGTGTTGGGTCTGTTGGTGACGAGCTCCACTGTTCCAAAGTAACAGAAGGAGCAAAAGCTAGATGTCAAGGTCTCCAGAGAAACAGAACCAGGAGGATATATATATATATACAGAGAGAGAGAGAGAGAGAGAGAGAGAGAGAGAGGGAGAGAGGGAGGGAGGGAGAGAGAGAAGGGAGATTTATTATAGGAATTGGCTCACGCAATTATGGAGGCTGAGAGATCCCACGATTTGCTGTCTGTAAGCTTCAGAGTCCGAAGGCCGGAGAACCGGGAGCTCTGATGTCCAAAGGCAGGAGAAGACAGATGTTGCAACTCAAGCGGAAGGGCAAATTGGCCCTCCCTCCACCGTTATGTTCCGCTCAGGCCCTCAGTGGATTGGATGGTGCCCACCTGCATTGGTGAGGGCCATCTTTACCCAGTCTATGGATTCAAATGCTAATCTCTTCTGGAAACATCCTCATAGACACACCCAGAAACAGTGTTTCGCCAGCTATCTGGGCATCCCTTAGTCAAGTTGACACGTAAAATGAACCATCACAGTCTCTGTCAGTGGAGGTCTTGAAGTTATTTCCTGGCTCCTTTTCCCCACAGGCAGAGACTGTGGCCGCCTTTCCCACACCGTGTGATGGTACCTCTCATTTCCCCGTTGCAGAGAAGCTTTGTAAAAGGGAGTAGAGATTCAAGCTGCCTTTGGAGAGAGAGAAAAGATTAGGAAGCCTCATTGTGGCATCCGCTCTGTCTCAACCTTGCTCTGCGATTGTGAGCAAGTTACTTGCCCTCCCTGGGCCCCTGAATCTTCATCTGGTAACCAGGGGCTGAAAGTTTTGAGCACTGACGTCCTCTTCAGGTGGGTGTGTGGAAGGTCTCACCTCCTGCCCCGGCCCTCCAAGGTAGGCTCACCTGGCTTTGGGGATGCTGGGCACCTGCAGCAGGGCCCAGCCAGAGTCTAAGCTCTCAGAGCTCTGGGCCCTCGGGCCCTCGACATGCAGAGTGCCATCGGGGCCTTCCAGGCTGGCCCCTCAGGAGCTGCCTACTGGTTGTGACCAGTGATGGTCAGCTCACTTTCTCCTGACACAGCCCACCTTCCCTGGGCAGCTCCAACTGTCCAAATGGGCCTCCCCGCTGGCCTGGCCAAGTGGACACTCCTGTCCCTACAGTGACCTTCAGAAATGGAAGCAGCTTTCCCATCTCCTCAATCATCCCAGCCCTTCAGTCATCCCAGCTCCAGTGTAACCCTCCCCAGTCACAACTTCTCATAAGCAGCTGCTTCTCGCAGGGTGTGGTCTTCATAGAAACCATGGTTGGGAGCCCTCATGAAGGATGTGCCCTCCTCCTGCTGTGGATGGACCACAAGTGTGGAGTGTAGACTTGACCGCCTTCCCGCAGGGCTGGGCTCTGGGCCAGAGGCCCCCCTGGTAGGTAGAGAAGCCATTTTCCTGATGCCATCATCGGATAGGTTCCCTCCATGGCTGACACCAGGGGTCGTTTTATTTCTTCCTCATACTATGCGGCTGGCCTGCCTGTGTGCTTTGGTTCCACTCCTGTAGGATGGATTATCCCAACAGCAGCCTTGCCAGGCCTTCCTCGTCAAGCTGGATTTCATAGAAATTCCAGAGACTCTGGGGTCAGCCTTCATAGAGAGATCCTTCACGGTCAAAGACATTCCTTTTGTGGAGTGGGGAGCGCTAATGACCCTGCGAGGCTGAAAAAGGTGGCATTTGCCTATAAGGCCTTTGAAGCAGGTGTGCTGATGGTCTGGAAGGCTGGTGTGCTCAGGCTGGAAGCTTCATGGGGCCTCATCTTGGCAGCTGCAGAAGCAGAAACTCGGTCCTGAGAACGACAAAGGAATGAGGAGAAGAGACTGTTTGATGACCTTGCTAATTAGAGAAACGGTTCTGGAGTAATACTGACATTTTCTTCCTGCTCAAGGGACCAGGCTCCAGCTGACTTTTGTGTCCACGGTTGAGAGAGATCTTTGCCCTTCCCAGGAAAGCCTTTCAGAGACTGTCCCACTGAAGCCCTTCTGCTAGCAGAGACCAGGATTGGATACCACCCCTCAGGATTCGGGACAATCTAGTGTCCCACGTTGAACTGAACATTCAGCACAATGGGACTGAACTTTTTTTCTGGAAACTCCTTGAGCTGGAAGTGATGAATTTGGAGAGCAACCTTCCTGGGTGGCTCCCATGTTCTGTCTTCTTTGGACCAGTCCAGCACACAGGAGGAAACTCAGCTTTGTTTTTCATGGTCTGTATAATTTATACAAGCAACAGGGACCCAGCCTGCATCCCCTACTAATATAGAGTTCTCTCTACAAAATATAGGTAATTTTGTCCCTATGGCAGCCGGAGGAGGAGGGGAGGGAGGGTACGAGGAGGAAGGATAAGATCCATCCTCTGGGCAGCAGAGGGCAGGGGCAGGGGCAGGGCCAGGCCAGGGCAGGAAGGCACCATCAGCATTGACAGGGAGGGGTCTGGGGAGGGGCTACAGGAAAGTAGCCAGGGGCTGGGGGCCCAGGAGATGGGGGTGCCAGCCTGGGGGTCAGTATTTGTGGTGGGCGGGGGTTCACTAGTGTCTTTGGTAGGGGCTGAAGGTACCACCAGTGGGGGACAGGGGTTGCACAAGAGTCTCATCAATAGAAATAGGGTAAAGGTGAGAGGGTCGGGGTTGGGGTGACCTCAGGTCCTAGGAACCCAGGAGCCGAGTGGCTGCTGGGACACTCCTGGTCCAGTTACGCAGTGCCCCTCCCCCAGGAGCAGGGGTCCGGGTCTGAACTCCTGCCAGTTCCGTGGGTCAGCCAAATCGCTCTTAACCAAGAAGTTGATCGTTTCTCATAATCAGATTTCACCTCTGCCTTGGGGAATAACGGATTTGGGAAATTCACAGATTTCAGCGTGGGAGGCAATTCAATCACCTCTTTAGAGGTGGCGTGTTTTCTTCTCTTGCCAAATGTGAGGCGTCTCTCCCTGCAGTCTTTGCGGCGGTGAGCTTGCCTCAAGGGACTTCTGTATCCCCACCGAAGCTCTAATCCATGCGGTTCCCTCCCACATGGCCCCAGAGGATTCCCAGGTGGGTGCAGCTGTCAGCATCTCAGAGGGACAGTGGGTCTCGCTGAGGCTGCGCCATCCTCAGGCACACCAAGCGCCAGCCCTGCTGACCCCCCGACAACCACCTGGCCTCCTGCCTGCCTGCAGCCGCATCCTTGGCAGCCCCCCCCGCCCCGTGCGAATTCCAGCCCTTAAACCACACATAGTGACCACCCCGTGAGGGTACTTCATCAACCCTGATGTCCTCTGAGCAGCCGTGACCCTCAAACTTCAGCCCTCCTGTCACTGCTGCCTTGCCCAGAACACCAGTCTTTGCGGTCTTCAAAACCATGGCTTGTTCAGGGACGGAGGCCCCGTGGGATATGCTTCCCTCTGCCTAGATTTAGTCCCTCTCCAGCAGGGAGCACACTGCCACGCTGTGGGGCTGAGCCCATCCAAGAAGGAAGCTCCCATTCACCATTCACTGCATGTCCCAGGAGGTTCTGCAGCCGAGGCCTCCCTCTCTCCCGATCAACCTTTCCCCTAAAAACACCCACATGCTTTTGCCACCCCTGTTCTCAGCAGCACAGAAAACACTCAGCTCACTGACCCCTTGTTTCTCCCCTGTGCCCCTCCCAGGGCTGCAGTGGGTTACCATCGACACACCTGCTGCAGTGTGCTCTCAGCCTGTCCCTGAAGTGTAGCTCTTTTGTGGCTTTTCCCCAGCTGTGCCATCAGCCTTGGTACCCACAGGTTGTCCCTGGTGCCTTTGAGGCTGAGAAAGTTGCCGGGGAGAGAGGCGAGCCCAGAACACAACTCTTCCCATGGGAGGAATCCCATGGAGTTACCTGAAGCCAGTGTGGGCACACACGTCCTCCTGCCCACAGGAGGGGACATACGACTTCTTGGGAGAGGAAAGGGGTTAGACTGAACCGTAGGAGGCTGAACAAGGAGATTTTTATTCAATCCCTGGTTGGATTCTATTTTTGCTCCAAAATCTGTGTGTCAGACATCATACTTTTGGCATCTGTGAAGCTGGCAAACTTGTGAACACCCTCAGAGTCCTAAAACTTGCATTTGTGGAGTTAGCACATCCTAATAAACAGCAGGCCGAAGCCTTAGGGCAGGGGTCCCCAACCCCCAGGCCGGGAACAGTCCGCAGCCTGTTAGGAACCAGGCCACACAGCAGGAAGCGAGCGTGAGGCAGGAGCGAAGCTTCGTCTCCAACTCCCCATGGCTCCCCATCGCTCACATTACCGCCTGAGCCCCCTCCCCCCCCCCAACCCCTCCCTAACGCCCCCCGCTCCCCCCCCCCCGTAAAAATTGTCTTCCCACGAAACAGGTCCCTGGTGCCAAAAGGTTGGGGACCGCTGCCTTAGGGCGTTTGCAATAAGTATTATTAGATCCACTGCCTTTGCCCACAAACACGTCACCTATTTAAACTGAAATAGAAGAACTCGTTCATACAAAATTTCACTATCCAACCTCTACACTCTCCAAATTAGAGCTCTAACCAGGAAAAAGAAAAATGTCTCACGAGCAGCCAAAATAAGTTTCCAGTGCCTTGGATGAAAGCTCGTGCATTTGCTCAAAGAAATATTCCTGCACTCAGGGTCTGTTCACTTTTATGTTAGACACAAGTCCATCACGTTTGGTCATATGGTTTCCAGACTGTAGTAGATTAAAGGCAAAAAACGTAAACTCGGAGGAGGGTGGCAGTCCTGCTAGATACTTGCTAGCAACAAACAAAGAGACACAAAAATGGCAGAATCAAACACGAATTCCCGACGAGGCGCAGCTGGGCCATTTAGTGGCGGGCACTTGGGTAGCTCCCAAGGTAACACGTATTCCAGCGCAGAGCTGGAAGTAAATAATAAGCCCTGGTGGATAATGATGACCCGGGCTGCCTGGAAAAGTGCACGTTACGTACAACACTGGCTTGATTTGCGGTCCCCTGAAAGCAGAGCTTGGGGCAAGGGCTTGGATGCAGTCTAATTGGGAGGTGATCCCAGGAGGCAGGCGCCTGCGACAGGGAAGGAGGAAAAAGCAACATACAGATGACTGCCGAAGCTGCTCTGGGTAACGGGGCATCCAGAACGACTCTAGCAGGCAGAGCATTTACCCAGCAGCCCCCACGCCCACCTCCCATCCGCCCCCACTTCCGGAAGTGGGCTCGAGGATGGCGGAGGATGGAAAACCCGCCGCACCCGGAAGCTGCTGCTGAGAAACGGCCCGGATGAAGGCGGCTGCTTCGAGCGCCCTGATTACAGCAGCGGCTGCGAACTCTAAGGGGTGTAAATGTTATCCATTAACAGGGCGTGTGCTCAGTTATCCAGAAGATGAGTCAATCCAGAATGGTCCTTCATGAGGGCTCTGGGCTCACAGTGTCCCTGGGGATGTTGAAAGAGCTCCTGTGCTGGCGGATGTGCTCCTGGTGGGGCCAGAGCCTATGGGAGCTGTTTTCAGCGGAGGCTCCTGGCAACTCTTCATTAATCCCGGCGTCAGCCCACCGGACACTTCAGTGCCACTCCTACTGCCGCCTCCTTCAGCCGCTTCTCTGGAGGCGCGATGCCTTCACTCGTCCCCAGATGTTGCCTGGTGTCTTTGGTCAGGCTTCCCGAAGACCTTGAGGTGAGGGTCCAGATGCGGCTGATTTCTCATCAGGAAGTGATCCTGGGAGAGGCTGGTAAGAGAGTGGGAGAAGATGACGGGGACGTGGTGGGAAGTCTAGCAGTATGCGACCTCAGACAGAGAACCAGCCCCAGCCCGGGCCTGCAAGAAAGCTCTGGAGTGTAAATTATTTCCCAGTTTGCCCTAGCTGGCCCCAGTGGTGGGAGGACAGCTCTGCAAAGAGTCACAGGTGCCTTGGTCAGGGGTGAAAGCATGCAGAGGCTGGGGAAGGGTACACGGGACCAGTGAAGGTGGCCCTGGGGATCTGGGAGCGTTGCCATTGTCCACTACAGTTGGGTCCTACTGTGAGCCCGGTGCTGGGCTAAGGTGTGGTTTTGCTGTGTTTACTCTCTATCCACTGGGGGAAGGAGCTGGTTCTGGTTACCCCTGCCCTCAAGTGCACAAGACCCTAGGAGACCTGAGTCCTCCACTGGGTCCTGTGACCACAGGGCCTCAGTTTCCCATGTATTAATGAGGGGAGTTGACTTGTAAGACAGCCTCCCGCAGTGGTCACTGAAACCTGATGTGATGGCGTGTGCGTATGGAGAGACGCACTTTTTAGTTGTCATTTGTCGTTTCTTATCTAGAGATATATGATTAAAATTCTATTATAAGGGCTTCCCTCGTGGCGCAGTGGCTGGGAGTCCGCCTGCCGATGCAGGGGACGTGGGTTCGTGCCCCGGTCCGGGAAGATCCCACATGCCGCGGAGCGGCTGGGCCCATGAGCCATGGCCGCTGGGCCTGCGCGTCTGGGGCCTGTGCTCCGCGGTGGGAGAGGCCACAGAAGTGAGAGGCCCGCGTACCGCCAAAAAAAAAAAAAAAAAATTCTATTATAAGGCTGCTGATGAGACACACAGAATGTTTAATGAGATGGTAGGGTGGAATCCTAGGAGCATTTTACTTCTGTAAATTCAATCCTAAAATCTAAGGAGAAAGGTTGAGGGTCATGCCAGGGAGATAGAGAGAGGAGGTGGGGCAGGTAGGTAATTTTAGGTGGATTTTTTTTTAACGGTGTGGGACTCGAGGGACATTGTTCCAGCTAATGATTAAGAACTCTCCAGACAATAGGGGCTTCTTAGACAATGGGTGAATTTCCAGGATGTCCAGCCCCCTTCCGAGAAGGAGGGAGATAACAAAATGTAAAAAAGGTGTCTGTCAAAGACCAATCAGGCAGCTAGGGACAAGTTCCCTCTCTGGTCCAAGCCTAAGCCGGGACCAATCAGCAGGAGAACACAACCAAATCTATAATTTACATACGGGGAAGTGGGAACCTATAAAACTGACATATTCGCGCCCAAAAGGGTTCCTTCTTCGACCTCCTGCGTGAGGACCAAGGAACCCCGGTGCACCGGCCTTCAATAAACCTCTTGCGTTTTGCATCGGCTTCCGACTCTTGTTGTTTCCTGGGCGAGTCGAAACTCCTAGGAGACCGCGAAGGTCTAACATTTGGGGGCTCGTCCGGGATTCCACTCGCCCCGGAGCACAAGAACATCGGGAGTTGGAGGTACCAGGTAAGCTCGAGCTTGATTGTCTGTTTGTCCCTTGTTCTTTGTGGGCCATTATCGGAGGAAAGCCGTAAGAATCGGCTTATTATGGAATCTGTATCGGACCTCTGGCTAGGCAGACGTGCTAATAGCCGGCGTCCATGAGCCCTAGGGGACGCCCTGGTGGCTCATCTGGAAGGAGAGGCAAACTCTGTCTCCCCTTCACTCGGTTTCGGCAGTTCCCTTGGTGATAACTGCCATCTGAAGAAGTTTCGGTTTTGAAGCGAGCTCGCGGTGGCCCATGCGTATATGTGTTTCGTGGAGTTTTAACTGTTTCTGTATTGTGGTCTATTCTTCTTCTCTGACGGACGACAATGGGACAAACTATGACGACTCCTCTTTCCCTTACCCTAAGCCATTGGACCGAAGTTCGGGCCAGAGCCCATAATTTTTCGGTAGAAGTAAAGAAAGGAAAGTGGCAGACTTTGTGTGCCTCTGAATGGCCAACATTTCAGATAGGATGGCCCCCCGAAGAATCCTTTTTATTAGACAAGATTAAGCTGCTGAAGTCTAAGATATTTAATATAGATCCCCACGGACACCCAGACCAAGTACCATATGTCTTGGTCTGGGAAGATTTAATTCTCTCCCCACCTCCGTGGGTCCGGCCCTTTGTTTCCTCAACAGGTACGTCCGCGCACACATCAGCAGCGTCGGAGATATTAGCCTTAAAGAAAAACCCCAACACGGAGAAGCTACCCGACGCCCCGGATCCACCGAAGGCGATTTATCCTGACCCGCAGTCCAATTTGCTTCTTTTGGATTCCCCACCCCCTTATCCTCCGGCCCCAAATCCCCTACCACCTAGAGGACCCCCAGCTCCACTGCCCTCGGCACTAAGGGAACCATCCATGATGGAAGAAGAAAGGGTCCCTCAGCGGGCACTAGGAGCCGGAGGGCTATCTCCCCGGACTCCACTGCCCTACCTCTTAGAGAGTATGGCCCCCCCGACGGCCAAGGGAATAGACCTCTCCAATATTGGCCCTTTTCCTCTGCAGATCTTTATAATTGGAAAATGCATAACCCAACTTTTTCCGAAAATCCACAGGCCCTTACCGCTTTAATAGAATCTCTTGTTTTCTCCCACCAGCCCACATGAGATGATTGTCAGCAGCTGCTCCAGACTCTCCTAACGACTGAGGAGAGGCAACGGGTTCTTTTAGAAGCCAGAAAAAATGTATTAGGCGCCAATGGGCAACCTACCCAGCTGCCTAACGAGATTGATGCTGTTTTCCCACTCGTCAGGCCAAACTGGGATTTCAATGCCCCGGAAGGTAGGGAGCACCTGAAAACGTATCGCCAGGCTCTGGTGGCGGGTCTCCATGGAGCGGCCAGACGGCCCACTAATTTGGCTAAGGTAAGGGAAGTCACTCAGGGGCCCCAGGAATCTCCAACTGTGTTCCTGGAACGTTTAATGGAAGCCTTTAGACGCTTTACCCCTTATGATCCAACTTCGGAGGAACATAGGGCTACTATAGCAATGGCTTTCATAGATCAAGCGGCCCCTGATATTAAGAAGAAATTACAGAGGCTAGATGGCTTGCAGGGATTTTCGCTTCAGGAGTTAGTAAAAGAGGCAGATAAAGTATATAACAAAAGAGAAACAGAGGAAGAGAAGGAAGAAAGCAAGCAGAAAGAGCAGGCAGCCCGTGAAAGAAGACGAGATAAGAGACAAGAGAGGAATTTAAGTAAGATACTGGCCACTGTGGTTGGAGGAAGAAATATAGGGGATAGAAGTGGGCAGGAAGGGCGAATGGCAGACAGAAGGCGGCCATTAGACAAGGACCAATGTGCCTACTGTAAAGAAAAAGGACATTGGGCGAGAGAATGCCCTAAGAAAAAGAATGGAGGAAGGCCAACCAGAAACAAGATCTTAACATTGGAAGAAGAAGACTAGGAAAGTCAGGGCTCGAACCCTCTCCCCGAGCCCCGGGTAACTCTTAAAGTGGAGGGGGAACCTGTTCAATTTTTGGTGGATACCGGAGCCCAGCACTCCGTCCTTCTCCACTCAAAAGGTCCTATCTCAGCTAAAAGGTCATGGGTACAAGGAGCCACTGGGAATAAACAATATTCATGGACCACACGAAGGACAGTAGATCTTGGGATTGGACGAGTAACCCATTCATTTTTGATTATTCCGGAATGCCCCTATCCTTTGCTGGGAAGAGATTTACTCTCCAAAGTAGGGGCTCAAATCCACTTTCAGCCAGAAGGTCCCACCATAACTGATAATAAAGGAAGGTTACTTCAAATATTGACTATGAAATTAGAAGATGAATATAAATTATACGAGCAGCCTTCATCCTCACGAGTTAATGTTACAGATTGGGTAACTCGGTTCCCTCAAGCCTGGGCAGAAACTGCCGGCCCCCGGTGCTAGTGGAACTCAAGGCAACTGCCACCCCAATAACGGTCCGTCAATACCCCATGAGTAGAGAAGCCAAAGACGGTATCCGTCCCCATATACAGAGGCTACTAGACTTGGGCATCTTAATAAGATGTCAATCAGCATGGAACACCCCTCTCCTGCCGGTAAAGAAACCAGGAACAAATGATTATCGGCCGGTGCAGGATCTACGAGAGGTAAACAAACGGGTGGCAGACCTCCACCCCACAGTTCCAAACCCTTACAACCTCCTGAGCACTCTTCCACCTCAACATACGTGGTATACTGTTTTGGACCTTAAAGATGCTTTTTTCTGTTTAAGACTCTCTCCCCTGAGCCAACCCTACTTTGCCTTCGAATGGAAAGATCCAACATCGGGAATGTCTGGTCAGCTGACATGGACACGGCTACCTCAGGGATTTAAGAACTCCCCGACCATCTTTGATGAAGCCCTCCATCAGAATTTGGCATTATATAGAGAATCAAATCCCCAGGTAACATTACTCCAATACGTTGATGATATTTTATTAGCTGCTGAGACCCAAGAAGATTGTATCAAGGGTACTGAAAAACTGTTAACGGAACTTGGAACCCTGGGATATAGAGCCTCAGCCAAGAAAGCACAAATATGCCAACAACAGGTCAGTTACCTGGGGTATCTATTAAAAGGGGGGCAAAGAGGGCTCACGGAGAGCAGAAAGGATACGGTGGCCCAAATTCCGGCTCCCAAAAACGCCAGGCAGGTTAGAGAATTTTGGGGGACGGCCGGATTCTGTAGACTATGGATTCCAGGGTTTGCTGAGCTGGCGGCCCCATTGTACCCCCTAACCAAAAACAGCACTCCTTTCGTTTGGGGCGATAAGGAACAACGGGCAGTATCATCCACTGCCCTGGACATCAAAAAGGAAATACCCCAGTAATTAGGGGAAATAATATGGCTGACCAAGTGGCCCGAGAAATAGCATCGGGAGAAGTCATTTTAGGACTGTCAGATAAAGTTCCTGAAAAACCAGGGCACGATGAAGAAATCATCCCGGCCACAACAAAAGGAACTTTGTCCCCTCAGCAAGCAGAATCCATGTTACAACAGATGCACAGATGGACACATTTGGGGACTAAAAAGATGGTAGCCTTGTTACAAAAAGCCGGGTACGAAACCCCTGGAATGACAAAATTAGCTGAACAAATTGTGCAGGAATGCGTCCCATGTCAACAGGTAAATGCTCACAAAGGGAAACTTGAAACTGGAAAGAGACTCAGGGGGGACCGCCCAGGAACTTACTGGGAAGTGGACTTTACCGAAGTGCGTCCTGGAAGGTACGGTAATAAATACCTTTTAGTTTTTGTAGACACTTTTTCAGGATGGATAGAGGCTTTCCCAACAAAGAAAGAAACAGCTGCTGTAGTAGCCAAGAAGATTTTAGAAGAAATTTTTCCTCGATTTGGAGCACCAAAGGTAATAGGGTCTGATAATGGTCCAGCCTTCGTCGCCCAGGTAAGTCAGGATGTGGCCAGATATTTGGGGACTGATTGGAAATTACATTGTGCCTATAGACCCCAAAGTTCAGGTCAGGTAGAAAGAATGAATAGGACTCTAAAAGAGACCCTAACTAAATTGTCCTTGGAGACTGGCGGTACCGATTGGACGGTGCTCCTTCCTTTGGCCCTATTCCGGGTTAGAAATACACCTTCCCGATACCATCTTACTCCTTTTGAAATATTATATGGTGCCCCGCCTCCCCTCCTCACTTTAGGAAAAGAAATAAAACCTGATTGTCAAAATAACACTGACTTATATGCTAGGCTACTGGGACTCCAATTGGTCCAGAAAGAAATATGGTCCCAAAAACGCCAAGGCCTACCAACCGGGAACACCGGGAGAAACTCATCCTTTCCAAGTCGGAGACTCCGTATACGTCCGTCGGCATCGAACCCAGACGTTGGAACCTCGATGGAAAGGACCATACACCGTCCTCCTCACCACCCCAACGGCCATAAAAGTGGACGGCATCGCTGCCTGAATCCATGCTTCACATGTGAAGGCTGCACCAGCGACGGCATCATCAGGATGGCGGGCCCAAAGAACCGACAACCCGCTCAAACTCAAGCTTCTACGAACCTAGGACTTATAATTTTGGTTTTACTGCCTTTATTGACTGTAAGTGATTTTAGCCCTCACCTCCCCCAACGTTTAACTTGGCAGGTAATTTCTCAGACTGGAGATGTAACCTGGTCCATTAGTCATACTGCACCCCCCTGGACCTGGTGGCCAGATCTTTTTCCTGATGTTTGTAAATTGGCTATAGGAGCACCTTATTGGGATACAGAAGATTCTCATGATATGAACACTGCCCCTTCCAAAGTTTCGGAAACTGACTGGTTTGGGCCGGGTTGCAAAAATGCAGGCAAAAGAATGATGCTTGGTATCCTCACTTTCTACGTATGCCCCGGGTTCCACCGCCCTTGATCTCTGAATTATAAATGTGGTGGAACTGAAAACTTTTATTGCAAAAGCTGGGGATGTGAAACTACCGGGGATACTAATTGGAAACCCACCTCAACTTGGGATTTTATTACTGTAACGGCTAATTATTCTCATAATGAGGATACCGGACACCGGAGTAAATGTTCAGGATGGTGTCATCCCCTTAAAATTTCCTTTAGTAATCCCGGAAAAAGAGATGAAAAATGGATAAATGGTCATTCTTGGGGCGTTAGATTTTACATGAGGGGATATGATTTAGGAATATTAATGACCTTTAAGCTAAAGATTGAGACTCCTGCTCCTATATCAATAGGCCCAAATCCCGTACTTGGCCCCCCTTTGCTTCCCCCGGCCCCTTCAACTACATCAACAAAGAATGAGACTAATGAAACCTCTGGATCCAAAGAACCCACAGTTAAGCCTGGGACTCCTCGGGATAGGATGCTTTCTTTGGTGCAGGCAGCCTTTACGGTTCTCAATGCTACAAACCCAGAGGCTACAAAATCATGTTGGCTTTGCTATGCTGCCCCTCCCCCTTATTATGATGCTATAGGATATAGCTCCAACTATACTAATTCTACCTCCTCAGACCAATGTCGATGGAAGCAAGAAGGGACCAGTAAATTAACCCTGTCCTCGGTTTCTGGAAATGGTACTTGTATAGGAACACCTCTCCAGTCCCATAGACACCTTTGTCATGATTTTAGCCTCCCTTCAGGCTCAGGATATCTTGTACCTCCTCAAGATGGATGGTGGGCATGTAACACGGGGCTCACCCCTTGTGTCTCTTTAGAGGTTCTTAATACCTCAGCTGACTTTTGTGTGTTAGTACCTCTTATTGTTTTATTGTTGATTTTAACTTTTGGACCATGTATTCTAAATCGCTTGATAACATTTATTAGAGAACGTATCAGTACTGTACAAGTTCTAATGTTAAGGCAACAGTACCAAAGTTTACGAACAGAAGGTTGAGATTCCATGATTGGAATCAATAGTCACAAGAAAAAGGGGGGAATGTGGGACTCGAGGGACATTGTTCCAGCTAATGATTAAGAACTCTCCAGACAATAGGGGCTTCTTAGACAATGGGTGAATTTCCAGGATGTCCAGCCCCCTTCCGAGAAGGAGGGAGATAACAAAATGTAAAAAAGGTGTCTGTCAAAGAC